>NC_091495.1:31081456-31427211 GCF_947461875.1 Haliaeetus albicilla
ATTTTACATAGTTAATTAATCATGACCGTAGTTATCTGAAAATACTGAGGCACTGTAAAAGGAGGAGCATCTTGTTAAAAGACACAGATTAGAACTAAGGAACACCTGTTTCTGTAAGTGACATTTTAATTGATTATGGGCAAAGTACATAATCTCACTGTGCTTCAGGTACAAACAGAAAATGAAAGCAGTAATAGTTCATTGCTTAACACAACATCAAATAATTTGACTTCATTAACAGTAATAAGACACAGATGGTTTCCTAAATGCAGCTCAGCAGAAGTTTGTGCAAGGTTAGTATTCAGTGGTTAAAGCTGTGCAATAAATGAGGTACACAGCCACTTAACATTGAAAACAAAAAATAATGTCCAACAATTGCTTCTTTTATTGCCCACTACTCTGAACAAGACTAGCATCCAGTTTTAAATAAATAAAAACCAGGATGTGATCAGTCAGACATTAAAGTCACACCATTACATATACTCCTGCACATTCTTTGGTAATACAAAAGAATCAAATACAAGTTCAGAGTGATTTTATGTACTTGTAATAGAAGAAGGACAGATGCCTTAGTAGATATACAGCAATGATTTTAAATTGAAAGAGGGTAGATTTAGATGGAATATAAGGCAGAAATTTTTTATGATGAGGGTGGTTGGACTAGATGATCTTTAAAGGTCCCCTGCGACCCAAACCATTCTATGATTTTTATATGTGGTAGTATCCAGTCTCAACTCAAAGTCTGTAAATGCCTCCATTCTCGTCACAGTGAAATATATCACAATGTCAATGATGTGACAAAACCCATGAATTCTGGCATCACAGTTTACTGTTATTTATGTGCAGACTCAAAAACAAAGCAGTGTTTGCTGAAGCAAGACTGAGCAAGCAATATCCATTTGTCATCCATGCAATTACTGTACAGCTCCAGCTTTATTCAGAACAGAGCAACGTACAAATTCATTATAGCCAGATCAAAGACAGGCTTCTTAACCATTAGCTGCCAGAAGATAATGCAGTTAGGGAAGTAACATAAGGGGGCAGGAAGCGTATGGGGACTGGGAAGTCAACAAAAGCTTGTGCACTGTTCTCACTACAAGTCCATGGAAACAATACTTAGTACGGGACAAGTAGACTCTTTCAGAAGTAATTTTCTGGGCTTGTCAACTGGAAATTTCAGACTTGGAGAAATGATTCCGCAATCAAGCCACTACTTCCTCCAGTCTGAGCTATGCTTAATGTAACAAGAGATAAAACTAAACTGTTACAAAAACTTCAACACTCCCCTACATCTATGAATAATCCAACCACAGACTTTTATACTCCATCATCTACACTCTAAAAGGATATCAGTTTATTTCATTGAGACATTAACTGTCTGGACCTAGCCCATACTTTTAAATGGTTACAGTTCCTGCCATAATGTCTTCAACTGATTCTTAATAAATCAAATAACTACCATTAGTATACATGAAATAATCACCTTTAAAAAAAAAGCCTAAAGCAGATTCACTTAGTGGGCATGCATGAGCTGAAAAATAGATTAAGATGTAAAATTTCTACCAATATTCCTTCTAGATGATCTTTTTAACAGAGGGTTGGACAAGCAGACACCCCCCAAAAACACATTACATAATGTCACATTTTCAAGCATTCATACAGGCATTAGGGTGAGCAAAGAGTAAAAACAAAAGCAGGGGGAGGGAAAACCTAACCGTAGTACCTCTGTGATAAGAAGCTCACACTATGATTTAGTATCATTTTCACTGTGAAAGCTTAGTTTCATGCATCTTTTCCAAATTTTAACTGTTAAAGTGAAAATTTGCTGCCCTTTCTGCCTTCAAATGATTGAGCTACCTTCAAAAAACTCAGACTGAACAATCTGGTTGCTTGCAAGCATGAAGATAGCCAAAGCTACATGGGGTTGTTTTGTCTTGTTGAAATGTAGTGAAAACAGCAAGAAACATTTTCTTCATTTTCTATAACAGACCATAGAGTTCTGAAGGAAGACAGACATTGGCAAAGAGAAGAATGGAGCTGTAACATGCAAACAAACATGAGAAAGGCCTACATCAGTTTGAAAAACATAAGACATGAGAAAAAAAAAATAGAAGGAAAAAAAAAGAGGGAAAGGATCTGAACACTCTATTCAAGAACCTACAATATAATTCATGTTGCCAAGTCATAAAATTTCTCAACCATCAAACATCATAAATCCACCAGCAAAAACTCCCATCTACCTCTGAAAAAGTTCTTCATATAGAAATACAATACAAGGACAGCAGTGTACCATTGTTACAAATCACTCTTAGCTGAAATCAAAGCAGTCTGATGTATCTGAAGTTTCAGTCCTGCTTTTGATCCATATGCTGACTCACTTACCTGTCACTATGCTGCAAGTTACAGAACTGGAGAGAGGTGTATAGAGGATGTATTTAGCTTACAACTATAAAACCCATGGAAATCAAAACCAAAACCATTAAAATTACCTTATAATGTTCATAAAATCTACCAATCTGATGTTGGGAAATGCCACTTTTGGTCACCCTTGCAACCTGTGTGTATGCATCATGCTACAATCTTCAGCTACACAGAGGTGGTAGATCTCAGCAACTCCTCACGCAGAAGCACAGCCACAGGAACCACCTTCTACCCTAATGGCCTGTCGTTAGGTGACAGCAGCCACTGTTCAGCTAGCTCCTTCTTTGCTCTGAGAGATCATGGGAGAGGGCTTCTCAATGATGTTTACTGTGTCAACTTCTATTTCCTCTGACAGAAAAGGTAGTGGGCCAGACAGAAGCACCTCACTGGTTTTATCAAGGGCTGTGCACCATATGCTGGATATCCTTTTTTCCCCCAAAAATTATTTTCTTTGTCAAGAGCACAAAATGATGAACCTAGTTTGACTATGGAAAACTTTGCAACTACTATATACAGAATTCCTGCCTCACTTTGCTGTTGGGTAGTAAGGAAAATTTGTGTGAAGTGAGGCATGCCATTAAAATTTAATTTTCTGTGCCTCTGAATTTGGAGGAGTGCAAGTTTTCAGTATGCCTTGCACACATGAAATACTGCTGAATATTCTGAAAAAAGGTCAGATCCCACAGCTCTTAATTTGGGAACTAGCATTGGTAGAGTAATTTCTCTCTGTATCTGTTCCTCTGTGAATGGGAGATAATACATTCTATTTGCTTTATTACAGAAGTTTCCAAGAAAACACTTACTAATAGTTCTAATCATTCAGATTAGTAATCATAAATGGCACAAAAGAACTCCAAGATAAAAGCTTTGTTTTCCAAACATGAATTAGAAGGCTCACAATAAATAAGGTTCAGTGCCACACACTGAGTAGCAAAGAGAAAATGAAGTATTTTAAGTACCAATAATAAATGAGCACTAAATAAGGAATGGGTCTTATAGAAAAACTTGTATGTGATCATGCTTCACAATGCATACCCACCAAAGAGCCAATTAATAATACACACACTACATTCCTCTGGGCACTTCCTAAACACTTCAGTCCATTTTACAAACTCAATGTTCAGTCCTGGATTTTTTAATGGAATTGATGTATAACATAACATTACTTGTGTACCTTTTCAACACAAAATTTTTCAGGAGTGAGATTTAGTATAAATGATACATAAAATGCTTATGTTTTACAGGAAAATAAGATAACAATCCTGTATGAGGACTTTGTCCAAACTCAAGCTTTTGCCAAAACACATGCAAGTTTAAAGGCAAGAAGGCCCTCACATTAGGGCTGGTATGTTACAGAAAGCAAACAGCATAGGTACACATATGCAGCCTGCACAAAGCACTGCTTAATGACAGGGATGCATTACTGTCCTCAGTCACTTCAGGTCAATGTTAATGTTATTATTTAGGCTTACTTATGGCACTGAGAAAACCTAATGACAGAGGAGCAAGGAACTAACAAAATGGTCTCTTAGGCAGTAAAATTTCGTTTTGTAGACAATTAACAACTCAGCAGGAGTGAATACGCAGGCAGTTATAGTAGTGGATTAATAACCCTATATAATGAGTCATAGTAGAAGATAAATAACATATGCAATTCAAATTGGTGAGTAAACAGGTGATTAAATGCTACTACCTAAATAGCAATTTGACCAGGACACCAACTAACAGATACCTGCAGAAGGTATTATGAGATTTTCAGTGACTGCAGGTGGACAAGACGTTCATGGTATACTGCATCTAGAAGACTGTGCCTTTCCATGGCACACTGTATCCTAGTATAATGCTGGAGTCACTGGTGATTACTGACTAATAAGAGGGGTCGTGGTTACAGAAGCTTTAGATTTATGCTGCAGTTCTGCAGCCAGATGTGTGAAAAATCGTAGACTTCTACAAAACTGACCACAATGTAATGGCTCCTTAACACAGGAATGACATATTCACGTATGTTTCGTTCACACATTTTCGGGTGGTATATAAGATATACCAGCAATTTGACAATATGAAAAACCAATCAATCATTTAATTGAAGTCAGAAACATGTTATTTATCATAATAAATATTATTAGAAAAATCACATTGTTTGAGTGTTTTCAGTGTATTTTATTCTTAAGCACATGGAAGGAGCTGGAAATGCAAAAATCTTGTTTAATTTGTATCCTAAATTTCTACACAGTGGAAATTCTTCTATACTAAAACAGGTTCGTGTTTCTTTTTATCTGAGTATTATTTTGAACTAAAACAACCCAAGTAACTCATAATATGTCTTACCTAGCAATTCATACAAAGAATTCAGAATAGATTTCCATGCTTCTCCAGCTTCCTTCCCAGCTACGTCTGCAAAATGAGCTGCACTGCTGTATACATTCAAGCGATCAATACATTCAAGAACAAGGTTGATCATACCCTAAAAATGGAAAGGCTCAGATTGTCAGAGAAAAAAAAAAAGTATTGTTTAGGTGCAAACACATAAGATTTTCAGAAATCTAAGAAAACAAAACATGAAACAGAGGCTATGCAAAACACCAGAATATATACAAGGAGTTAGACAAGCGGAGTCAAACAAGCAATCCCTATGGAAGAGTGTTCCTTGACTGTGATAATAAAAATTTATCATTTAGGACAGTCAAAATAAAACAGAAAATAAACAGTATTCCAGACATAATTTTAGGCAAGTTTCTATTCTGGAACACACTTGGGCATCTGACTAAATATAGGCAACTATCACGACCAAGAATAACAGACAATGTTAAACAAAATATTTAAAGCATGCTTATTAAACCAAAACATACTTCTGCATCAAGAGATTAAACTATAACAGAAGAAACTAAATATTCAGATTACACATAAGGAGTAAATTATGGTTAGCATTCAAGGCACAAGGTCATATTAATATCTAAGTTTTTTAAAAAAGGAAAAGGAAGTAAGGTCTTGAATGTATTTCCTTAAATATACAGGAAAATCAACAGATTTAAAGAGATTATAAATGTAGCAAATAGTTTGACTCTTACAGGACAAAAAAACCACTGCAAACCATACTCCAGATTAGACATCAATGCTACAGACACTGTGAAAGAACACTTGCAGACAACGTGGTGGAAAATCAGGAGTAAAACTGAGAGAAGTACCTCTTCCTGGAAGAGGTTCTGGCGATTCTTCAGTGCTCGGAGCCTGTTTTGTTTGTCTTCATGCTCCAAATGTTCATCAGGGGGGTGAAAGTATCCAATCAGGTCCTGAAGGCTCAGACTGACTGACTCAATAGGCAAATCGACTGTGGAAAACTTCGCTTTCTTGCTGAGAGCATCAAGGCCCCTACAAGAAGACACAAAGTCTCCTGGGTATTGGAAATTAATTTATTTTATCATTTCAACTCTTTATTGGTTTAAAAGCACTTTGTTTGGATGCCAAAGCTCAATTAATTTTCTGACAGCTACGTAACTTCTCAAAAATTATGTATGTCTGCCCCATTCTCCACTTAATCATGCACCCCTCCCTTCCCAAACATAAACTAGAAGCATCAAAAATTTGTTTCTCTTAGTTTTTTTTAAATCCAGAAAACACATTTTAATATTCTACCTACGCATTTAGCAGTACCAAAGGCAGACCAAAAGATGAAGAGAAGTTATTGCAAACCTGTTCACAGCATCATGAGGCTGGACTGGACAGAAGTCAAAGAACCAGTCCTATGGTGCTGGAGAGGGCCCAGCTAGTCCGTACGGGCTCTCAGGCATGTTTCTTACCTGTTCTTAAGCCACTCAGTGCTGGAAGATGCAGCTCTTCCACACACTCTGTCCCACCACTTCATTAACCTTTTTGTTTCCCTGATACACAATTCAAGCTCAGCCTTGCTGTAGCCTATGACCATTGTCTCCTAGAAGTGGAGGGCAGACTGTTCTCATCCATGTTGCACCCACCCCTTGCTTAGCCGAATCCCCAACAGCGCTGTGCTTTCCAGACCCCTGATAGACCTTTCTCCTCCATTTAACCTCATCTTTCTTAAAATGCGGTTGTTGCAGCGGAGACCTCACCAGCTCCACGCAGCAAATGGAAGGCGAGGGCTTTCCCTTGCACCTCCCCGGCTCCCCTCAGGAAGGCAGTGGCGGGCAGGGGGGCTGCCCCAGCTGCAGGAGGCCCGCCAGAACCTTCTGGAAGGAGCAGGAGGGGCCATGCGGGGCAAAGAAACCAGGGGTGCTGAGGGCCTGCGAACACAGCACCCATCCTCAGGGAGGAGAGAAAGATCCGGAGGATCCTTAAACTCTGCAGGAGCCAGCCAGGACCCTGAAGCGCTGGGTGAGGAGCAGCCCTGACAGGAAAGGCCCACCCTGGTGGCACGCAGTGGGGGAGAGCAGGAGGAGGGAGCTTATTTGACATTCATGATTTCTCTTTTGACTCATTCTCAATTCTGCCATTGTAAAAAGGTTTTTTTTGCTAGCGTAGTTTTGAGTAAAAGCCAGCTATGTAGCAAAGAGGTCCCTTCCATTTTCACCGGCGCTCCATTTATGTTGACCTAAAGACCACCGAGTTTCAGCTGGCAGAGGAGCCTGCCATGTCTCGAGAGGCACCCCCCCAGCCCCGTGCTCTTCTCCTTCTTTTCTTTCGTTAGAGGCACCAAAGGCCCCCGGCAACCTGACCCACGACTGCCCTCGGCAGTCCTCTCTCCTGAGCTGCACAGCACCCTGCTTGCTCCCAGGATTCCTCTCCAGGCCATGACATGGAGTAGAAGCCCCATTTTATACTCTGCTTTTTGCTGGATTAAGACAACACTGATAAGTATTGGGCGGGGGTGGGGGGTGGGCAGGAGGGAGGCAGTAGTGATAGTTGTTTGGTTGATTGTTTTGGGGTTTTTTGGGTTTTTTCAGCTGGTGTGTCACTCTGTTTTCATCTCAACTGGTAAACTACAGCTGGAAAACTTCTAATTCAGGAAACATTATGAATTCAGTAGGCATATTTACTGCTGAAGAATAAAAATCTCTTAGAATAAATCATGCAATGTTTCAAAAAGATAGCTACAAAGTTATCTTTAAAACTTAATTTTTATTGTGAGCACGTTATCTGAAGTGCAATTTTTCTACTGACTTCGTGGGAAAGAACTGGGGCACACACTCAGGAGAATAATTTTGATCCTCTCCAATTCAGCTTTTTCTTCTTGCAGTAACATCCTGCCAAACCTAAATTGTTAAACACTACCTTGGACTGCCTGTGCACTCCACAAAAATCTCCACTGTAATTTAGCAGTACCTTGATCTGTGAAACCTTATAATTAAATTACCTTTCTCTGTCCTTATCTTTTATGGCATTCTTAGAAGCTTCTAAGAAAATGTATTATTTACAAAGTCACCTAGGGCTTGCATTTCTTTTGTATTTTAAATGTCATACAGTACACAATTCTCCTGGCAGGTGTTTTTCTCTGTTGTTATTTAAGTATCTGGGTAAATGTTTTTCAACAAATTGACATGTCTACCTCTTCGGCTGTGCACTGATTTAGAACATGGTTGCTTCAGGTCACCATATCCCACATTGTCTTCTCTTGTGACAAATGAGTTCATATGAAATTCTTATCATTCCATATAGTCTTACTGCATATCATCCTTTTTCTAATGCCAGCTGCACTGACAAGAGAGGCCTTTCATCAATTACTGAAGTCATAAACATTTGAGAATTAGCATTTTATCAGTGTTATGTAGGAGAACATTTGGAGTAGGAAGATAAATGCAAATTGCATGAATCTGGCAGTATTTTTAAATGGCTAAAATACTACAAAATAAAACATTTTATACGTTGCAAAATATTAAAGAAATTAGTAGCGTTAAAAGGGACCAAATAAGGAAAGTGTAATGGGTGGGTAGAAAGAAGGTGTAATTTCATACTTTTAAGAAAAACTTCTTCTTGAGACTATGAACTTCTCCAGTGTATTTGTGTCTTGTACAAGTTTGTAGTTATACAGTTATCTCCTTCTTCCAGGTTTTTCAAGGAAGAGCGCTTTTAAAAACCATACTTAGAAAAGAAAGAGCTAAGTGATGCACCACATGACTTAGAGAAAATTTTGGCAAGGAAAAAAATCTCTCTTTTGTGGTTTGTTTGCATTTTCAGTATGTTTATGCATTCAAATCAAGGTTGAACAATGAAGTAATATTAGAAAATAGAGAAAAGAAACTGACCAATACCTCTTAAAGTACATCTCTGTTAATAACACATAAAGAATTGGCATAAACTCTGGTTTGAGAAGTATTCATCTGTTTTTTCTGAGGGCTACATTGTTCACTGTTTTAATAGTCACTTTGAGTAAAATAAAAGAGGAAAAAAAAAGAAAAAGGATGAAGAGATCATTTTAAAAGCACACCTTATAAACCTGTTGAAAAGGAAGACCGTACTGCGGATGACACGTGCTGTTCGGGATTCTTCATTCTGAGATCTGGACAATGTTAAACCATCATCCATGTGACCTTCATGGTGCATTATTGCCTGCAAGACAAGAATGAAAAGCAGTCACTGCAAAACTAAACATTATTCACAAATAGGAAGTATGAAAACTCACATAGTAAGGCAGCCTAGGAAATGATGAAGTCACATTAAAAAAAAAGAATTTAATTAAAAACAGATAATCCCATGTTTTACTTCCTTGTGTCCAAGGACACACTTGTACTGAGTCAGCAGGTTCAGTGCCATAATAATCTCCAAGTCACAGCTCCTGTAAACAATATACTTTATTAAAAAAAATTTAAAAATCAAAAGTCTAAGGGGTTTTGTTTGTTGCTTGTTTTTGTCAACCTTATAAATAGTTCCCTTACACAGCAACAGATCCCTAAAGTACAGACAAGGTCAAAACAAGTATACTTTACTGGTCCTGATTTCCAAGAATGTTACTGGCCGCCTTTTCTGACTATTTTAGGTAATTTTTTTTTTTCATACACACACAAATGTATACACACACAAACTATTTATATTACTTACATTATTACATTATTCAATAATTTATCTTATTTTGAATTATTTTTAGAATTAAGTATTACAATTATTATAAATATTAATTATATTAGTATTATAATCACTAAAATTTTACATGTAAATAGTTTCCTAAATATGTATTATTTTTATATAAAATATTTAGAGAATATATATGTGTGTGTATATATACACATATATGATACAGACAAATTTTATATACATATAGAAATTTATAAGGCATGACCTTCCAAATATATCAGATGTTGCTCTAGATTTGTAGTTCTGGCATGTAAAACAGTCATAGAAATTACTACAGTATGGATAAACATCACATTTTATTTTATTTTATTTTTTAAAAGAAGGATAAAACATTTTTTCCTTGCTGAGAAATAATTTCCTGCAAGGTTATATACATTTACAGTAAACACTAACACAATTTTAACTTCTGGAAGATGTGTTAATTGTAAAAGAATCTTTTTCCCACTTTATTATGCCGAGCTAGCATTGTGCTTGGCCATGGTTACTCTTTAAAAGAAATCCCTCAGGGCTCAAGACTTAAACTTTCCAGCGCAAAAGGTAATACGCTCATGTGGAAAGAAAAGACTTCAAACTAAAAGCCTCCTTTTACACAGCACATTGAAGAAGGAATTTCAGCATATTCTACAGCTATTACTAATATTTTAGTTTGACATCAAGTCTATCCAGATTTATCAATGTTTGTGGGTTAATGTCTACAGGCTAACATGTGCACTTTGGCTTTTAGTTTAAGAACTCAGTACATCACATAACTTTTCAATATGTGACTGAAAAAAACAGCCTTTCACAATGAAACAAAGACATGCTTAAAATATTTGAAACTCAGAAATTAGCACTCTCCTGTAGTTCCCTTCATCCCCCCCCGCCATCGGACTGTGACTGAATGAAATGCATTGAAATGCATTCCTATTTACAGTCTTACCTTCCGCTGCACAGAACCCATTCGTACAGACTTTGCATCAGCAGACTGGTACGTGAGCCATAATCCTGTATCTACATGTTGTATGAAGCATATTGAATCCCCATATTTTATTTCAGGTGCTCCCATTCCATCCACTTCTTTTCTTGTCCCTGTGTCCAACTTTTCCTGAAGAAAAAGAAAAAAAATGTATACAAGAACAAGAACCAACATGTTAATATTTGCATAAAATATTGAGTACTAGGCAATTGTCCAGAACAGGACCTAAAAGAATATTTGAAATCCTTCTTTAATGAAATGATTAAAAAATGGTGAAAGTGGAATTTCTAGTTAAATATTTGTGGAAAAGATGGAGAGAGGGATCCCATCCATACAAAAACCTAGCTTATTACACTAGGAAAGCTGGGTGTATCCATTTTACCTGCCTAGGAAAGAACTGGGATCATAATAGACAGTACATGTCATTATTGAAACATAAAAGCTTACAAAGCAACACCAAATACATTGAATCCCCTAGCTGAACCAGGCATTCACCTCCAGAAGCTTTTTCTTGGGGATTTGGGTTTTTTTTCCCAGTCTGGAAAAGGTGAGCACCTCCTTACAATGTATTTCCAACTGTCACAGAGAGATGGCCTTCAACCAGTCACTGTCCATAACTGCCTGACAATAGGCTCAGTATTTCCTGAGAAAATAAATCCATTTCTGTGTGACTGGCCTGTTGACATACTGTAAAAGAAGAATGGCATGACCGTGCTTCAGTCCAGCTGGTGTCCTGTACAGACAGCAGTAATTACAGGAGAGGACATTTAATATCCCAAACAATACTGTAGTTTGTGACTATAATTTGAGGTGTTCTCCAATATCTAGCTCTTCTAAGAACCAACTCCTTCCCCACAGACATCAGTTTATAAGACAAACAGCCTATGCATCCTGCTTCATGGCAGAGCATCCATTTAAAGTCTCTCCAAAAGCATATGGTTCAACTGATCAATATACCTTTTGTCTGCCTGCACTAGTTGTTAAATCCAAAGGTAAGTATGGAAAAAACATGTTACAAAGGATCAGTATATATCTCATTAACTGTAGGAAGGATGTTAATGTCTTTACGCCCAAAACTTCTCAGGGGACTTTGACCTTCTTCATGGCAAGTTAGATCTGCCTGTTCCTGAGGCTATCGCCACTAGCTCCATTTTAGGCAAAAATCTTCTCCACCGAGAGTAACCAAAACCACTTTGACTCTTTAGTTCTGATCCATGTGATCAAGTTATTGACATAGAAACTATTCATCATTCTTCCGGGAGGAGAGGGAATACATCACAATTGTTGAAGCAGTTGAAGCTGAGACTACTGCAACGCTGCAGTTGCGGTGTTGCTCTCCCGTTCACAGCTTCAGCAGTGCAGGCAGGTTCACTGGTGCAGTAACTCCCTGTGTTCTGCTTCTGTATATGCTCACACATGTCCACATAAGAAGCTGTTTAATTTTCACCACTGATTAAAAAAATCATCTGTGCAAATTCCAGGCCTGTTCTAGGCCATACATTCAGGGTGCAAGATGATCCCCTCAACCAAATACAGCTTCAACCTTCTCTGCTTCTCCTGAGCAGCAGCAGAGGACAAGCCACTTCCTTCAGTTCCTCAGAGTAATGTTACAAACAATGAGACAAAAAGTTCTAAATGTACTATTCCACTACAACCAGAAAAGGTTAGGAGAATGATTACACCATACACATGTGCCTTGACAATTTGGGGAGACAGCTTCACACTGAAAGATGACAAAGACTGCATTTTTGAAATGAACAGAAAACAATCTCTAATTTATTAAAGGATTTTTTAAAGTATTTATTAATTATTAAGTAATTATTATTAAGTAATTTTTATTAAGTAATTAATTATTAATTAATTATTAAGTAAAGGGAGATGTCATATAACTAGATTTTCACCCTACAATTATGAATGCATTTTGAAGCAGTTAAAAAAGCAAACCTTCAGCTGAAATTCTTATTATGACTTTTCATAACATTAAGCTTCCAGATATAATATACTAATCAATTCACATTATTAAACTGTTTCTGGATACAGATGTTAATTTCACTATCTTGTAAATGCCCAATTCCTTAAGTGCTGACATTCTTATTAAAATCTTGTCCATTGATAGATGGTAATAACTGATTTATTAATACATCTGATGCCAATTACTGAGTTATTGTGTGCTTCTGTTTCATTATTGATTCACTATTTTGTTCATATCATTTCTCTAAATGTTGTATTCAATTCCTTCAAAACCGAGCACAAATAACCTGAATGTAATAACAGTTGGAAATTGAAAAGCTACTTATAATAGGACATTGCACACAAATGATGATAGAAGAAAAAATAAATTAGGTCCTGCTAGCATATGAAGAAATGACAGCCTGATTTCAAGCTCCAGTCTTTTGAGTTATCTTCATAACTAGAAGGTAGTGTGAACCTATATGAACATACTGTACTTCCACATTGTAAGATTTTCTTTTTTTCCCCAAGTCTTCCTCCTCGCGACTAATTTCTTAAGATATGAAAATATGAATTCACAAATGTTCTCATAAAGCACTGTCAATAACATGAGGGATTATTAATTTAAAATATTATTCTGTACTTTTTTTAAAATCTATTGACTGTAACAGAAATTGAAGGGGTTTGATATTGAAATCTTCATACCAATTAGAATTAACGTTAAATTTACTTAGCATTAAAACTGCAGTGCCAACAATTTGCCAAACAAAATCACCAACCTCACCTATGTAAGTACACTGACAACTCTGTGTGTAGGTTTAGAGCCCAGACTGAATTCAATCACATTCAGTTGAGCTCTTTCCTACAAAACAAACATAGCAGCCAGGAAAAGAAAACAGTACAAGTTGTATTAAATATAGGAGAGAAATGGAAAGCTAGGGGATCGTGTGAGAGCAGCCGGTATTAGAGCATTCATTTGGGAGCTTCAAGACATTGAGCTTTTTTGGGGAGTGAACAGGAACCACAAATTGTTTATAAAGGGGAAGATTTGAATGGAGTGCTGGATTCATGCCAATAAACAGCAGGTAGTTGAGAAAGTACATACAATGAATCAATCTCATTATCAACTGTAAAATAGTTCATCAGTGAAAATCAGGATCTGAAAACCATCAAAAATCACCATGTCACTGTTTAGTAATTGCATTTTAGTACGACATTATGTGATGCAAGTTTCCAGTCCACTACCCTTACCATAACCTGTCATTACATAACCATCTGCTAATTCTTCCTCCAGCATATTCACAAAGAAAACCTTCAGTTTTATCTGCAGTCTAGGCCCATTCTCAGACCATCAACTTTTTCTAAACAAAGATCAAAAATCTTCATTCATTACACCGGAACAAAAAGAAACAATTGGTTTTTGCAAGTCTGTAAACCACCTCAGTAATGGAAAGCACCGAGAATGAGAATGCACTGGAAACAAACAGGTTTACTGAACAAAATTTCCAGAAGGATGTGCTCTTTATAAACCGTTTTTACTCCATGCATACAAAAATTCAAGCCAATCTTCCCACATTTGTTGTGGGCTAAATGGACAAAATAATATTAAATGGTTTTATCTTAATATTGAAAAAAATTATTCTATGAAGCCTTGCCTTAAATGTGTTATTTCACTCTAATGTTCCTGTTTAATTCCTCATAGCATTCCAAAATGGATTCCCATGATTAAGGTCTGTCCTTTCAATTTTATCTCTTGCCATCTGACCCAACCTATACCTTCTGTGGCACACTTTCAGGATTGACATTCTAGCAGATCTCACTGACTGGAAGAAGCTAATTCATGACTGCTCTTTAAGCTGACATTACTATATTTCCTATGAAATTTTATTAAGAAAGAGGTGAAGATATAAAAATACAGGCCATAAAATTTTATTAAAATTGATGTATTTCCATCCACTGGAAAAGACTGTGGACAGGAAAAGCAGACTGTACAGAATGCACAAACATTTCTAAATTAGTAAAATTACCTTATTTCAGTGGAAAAGTGATATTAACCTAACGCTTTTTATCAAAAAGAATCAATATTTAAAAAATACAAGAGAAAAAAAAAACACAGAACTTAATCACTACAAACTCAATTCTATTAAAGAGCCATATGTTTGGGGAATAAATTGTAGATATCTGTGGACATCCTGTGCTGAAGTGAGACTGAAAGAGAGAAAAAAGGAATTTTCTGAATTTCAGATACTTGAAAGCCTAATATAATTCTCATTTAATGATAATTATTAGGGTAATATATAATAACCAGAGCATAAAGCCCAATTCCCAGAAAAAAAATGAAGAGACTGTTAGCTCTTCAGAATATCCATATCTTCTGAGTGCTGTTAGGCTTGTGATG
The DNA here is from genome assembly GCF_947461875.1 of Haliaeetus albicilla. Taxonomy (NCBI): domain Eukaryota; kingdom Metazoa; phylum Chordata; class Aves; order Accipitriformes; family Accipitridae; genus Haliaeetus; species Haliaeetus albicilla. The sequence continues at coordinate 31,096,222 of NC_091495.1, forward strand.
TTTTTAAGCTTTCAGATTTCTTTATTTTGCCGAGATATTTAAAAAAATTTAACACATAAGAAGATTCTGATCTAATTTTTCAACTTCTGTACCAGAATATTGTGGTTTGGAGGGGGAAAAAAAAAAAAGTACATATGTGTGTGTGTTACTTTGAGCATCTGAGAAAAGTATTCTGGTTCATATAAGACATCTTACAAAAAACCTTCAGCTTTTTGGTTCTCTTCCACTTATTTTTTAAATGCAGTACTGGCAAGCTAATGTGTTTAAAATGATGAGTAAGGCACTTGCAAAAAATAAGGTTAAAAACAAAAATAAATATTGAGCATTTACATTTGCAGCTGAATCTTCAGATTTACAGGATACACATTTTCAGTATTTTCTCTACAAACATGAAAACTGCCTTGCATTTGGAAATTGAAATTATCATCTACCCACATGCCTGAAGGAACTGAGTCTTTAACACTGCAAATAAGGGTATTCTTCCCCTATATCTGGTTTTGCCTATTTAGAGCTAACTTATCCATAGCACAACAAATAGGATCTTCATAATTCTTCCTTCACTACCTAAAAAGTAGTGGAAGGAAGAATTATGACTGTGGCAAAAAAAGGACTGAAATTGCTATAAGAAAGATCTAGCCACTTGATACACTCCCAACTATTAATGCTCTGTATTCACAGAAGATTAGGGGCTGCCTCTTATCCAGGAATAATTATTTTGGGCTAACTACATGCAACAACACAAGTGAAAGGTTGGATGATTTGTCCATACGTGCTCAGAGGGAAAGAGACCCCTAAAGTTGCCTACTTTCTCTACAGAAGCCTTTCTACGACTGCTATAATTTTGAAATATTTATTTAACACTCTTTTCCAGAGAGGGAAGGCACCTAAAATTTTTAATGCCTGTATCCTAATAAAGTGAAACATGACACTCCTTTAAGAAGTCCTAAGCAGGAGACTGGATTCATTCTCAGCAATGAAGAGCAAACCATATATTCCTCCCCTGTGGCATCTCCATAATTCCTTCCAAGTAAGTCTTTAGTTAAAATGAATGTCGATATACACAAAATTAACATCAAATATGATCTTCCAAACTTCCAATTTCTTTGAAAATCCGTATTTAAATATCAGCAAGGTTATAGCTGGCACATGTCATAGACCCCTCTTAAAATACTCTCATGTTACATAAAGAATTGATTACCATAACATGTTTCTACATGCCCCAAAGCCTTTTATCTCTGCTCTGGTCAGCATAGAATAGGTTTGGTCACTTAACAACAACTAAATCAAAAAATGTTAACTTTTTATTTTGAACACGGCAGAACAAAACCACTTAAAAATATACATCCTCAGAATATTTCCAAATAACACTTCCAAATTCAGGTAGAAAAAAAAACAAATGAAGAAAGTTCAAATACAACATTGTCTAATCTCCAAATCACATGTGCATATGCTACTTAGAAAATAGAGTTGAACCACCTTCTCCATATCAACAAATTATACTCTCTGTATTGCTAACTATTCTTGCCTTCACGTAACACATAGAGCGCAGTATATTGTTCCACTCATTTTGGAGTAACCCCTGCCGAAGACTCCATCTTGAGAATCAGTGAATGAATTATTTTATCCCTCTTGCTTCCAAGGAGAATAACTGTTGAGATCTATAGTAACTGCAACAGGAATTCCCCAATATAGTTGCACTGCATTGTCCTAAAATACTTAAGTATTTCTATGGCTTTTCTAGCTGGTTTAAAAAAAAAAAACATTGTCTGGGCCTCAAAACAATCACCTGAACTAAGTCTTTGTTATCAGAGTGCAAAAGTCAAACATATACCTGCTTTCAGGTATATATTCATTTATCACCTTCCCAAGCAGACAAATAATTAAAAATACATAAAGTAAATGCTACAAATAAGTTACTGAATAACTCCGTTTATTATTACTACAGATTTTGGATGATAAATTTTTAAGAAAACAACATTAGTGTTGGAAAATTTTCAGCAACATCATGCTGCAGGTGAAAAGTATGAGAAATCAAAGGACATTAAAAAACTTAATCATAGTGTTATTTTAAACTGTTTACCCACTACACAAAATATGGTTCTGATTTTGAAATGCTTATTGAAGGTGTCAAATGAAAATTCAAACTATGGTAACTTTAAATTAGACTACAATAAAGCATCTGATGAAAGAAATCCTGATTTTCCAATTTAATTTAAATAACCCATAATACTATAAATTTTACCTATGTCAGCCAACAGAGATAAGAAGCGAAGTACCGGGGAAGTTCATCAGAAAAAACAAATAAGAAACGAGGAAACTGTTCAAAAGTGGGCAAGCAGCAAAAAATAAATAAATAAATAAATAAACCCCACAAACAAACAGCCAGGTAGCATTACCCAAAAGAAGTATGATAAAAGAAGCTTTCTAGATATTATTTATACTGAGTTTGGGGGTTTTTTTAATCGGTGAAAAGGTAGAAGGCTCCAATAATTCATGCAGTAGGAAATATCTAAATCTTGCTTACTAAAGAGATTGGAATTACTACTAGTTATACTAATGCTGCACTGATTCCATACCTTGGAGGACCGAAAACAGAATGCCGTAGATTTTACATCTGCTTTCTCTTTGTCTGTAAGAAGAAGACTCTTGTCATCCAGGAGACTTAAATATTTTCCTGTTGTTATATGTCTTAGTCTGAATGGCTGTCCCCATCTGATGTGGCTGCCACTCCACCTAGGAAAGTTCAAAGGAAACGTTTTTGTTTTTTTAAAATAAAACATAGATTTTTACTACTGGCAAAAATATTTTAAAGTACATTATATTGCCAACTAGTTGGTAAAAGGGTAAAATGCTAAATGTTGGATTACCAGTAAGAAAATGGCTACTTTGTGGTTACCTCCTATAAAACCATTCTAATAAATAATCTTAACCTCTTCCTTTACACATGCTGCCTTAGTTCAGACTGAATTCTTCTTGAGAGAAGATATAGACCGCCCACAGAAAAGGAGGCTTACGCCGTACACAAATGCCTAGATCTGCCAGGTCCTTCTCCAACATTTCATCTACCAGCAGCCGGGTTTGTTGGCTCTCCCAGAGCACTCTACTTTCAGCAGTCAGCACACTTTAGGTACACTTTAAATAGTGTGCAAAAAATAAAATAGCCAAGTAAATAAATAAATAAATAAAACCCCTCCTAAAATAAGTTTTAGAGATTATTAAGCAAAGAAAGGCTGGCCCAGATTCTTCATATTCTATAGGAGGAAATGAAGGAAGAAAGGCAAAGATTTTCTATCTAAGCTCCCTACGAACTTCTCAAGTTGAAATATAGGCTGCAGGTTTCTAACTTCTTGCCTTAAACTGAAAAGTCAGCTCTTCTGTTCTTCCTGATTAACTCCTGAAGATAAGCTTCTGTAGGGGTTACTAAGGAGGATGTATTTCACAAAGCCTTTTCAGAAGGCTTCTTGAATATTCCGTAGACTGGAAAATTGCCACAGGATGTTTTCCTGGACCTTCACAAAACTTTCTTCAGTCTTACATCTTCAAAAGTTTACACTTTAGATGTATGTGCACACTGCTTTTTGGAGAGGAAATCATATATTTATTTTGTGTTTGCAAAATGCCCATCATAATAGGGTTATGACACACTGCCAAGGTTCTGATGTGCTTCCACAAATACTAGTAATTCCCTATGCTTACTCTGGCTTCCAGTAGCTTAAAATTATCAACAGATGTTCACTTAATATCAACAAAAAATACAAACACATCCTTATGAACTTAACCTGATTATAAACTTACTCCCACATCAGAATTTTTTATTTGTTTTGGGTTTGTATGGCAAGGGTTTGGTAGCCACACAAACCCAATACAGTATTACTGTATCTTCTCACTTGCATTTAAAGTAATTCCAGGTCCAGCATTTAAAAACATAAAAAGTTTTTATGCAAGTGTTTTGTATATATTCATGTACCAGTCTGAAAATCCCTTAAATTAGCACTTACGCAGGTTTAAGTCATTTTTGTTTTCCTTGACACATACATGTAGCAGATTAAAGCACTTCTACCTAATCAATATAAATATCCATTTGTTTAAGCTTGTCTTCTTAAGAGTTGGCCATACTGTACACAGAGTATGCCAAACTGATTTGGCAGACATTTTTAAAGTGCCGGAGTTTTTAAAATGCAAGAGCAATACCTGGCTTCTATTTTGTAACAGGATTTATTACACTTCACTAATTAAACTTCTAAACCTTTTTAGTTACTGGTTTTAAAGAGGCCAAAAGAATGAAAAGGTTTTCCCCTCAACTGTTTTCTTTTGTAAACTAAATAGTCTCTTCTGTTTAATTCGAGGGGAAAGGACTTTGGGGAGGAAGGAAATATGGAAGCTTTGTATCTCAGACATGCATTTCTTTTTTTCTGTTCAGCAAAATCAGTATACTCCACAAAAGCACATCTATGTATCAGTGTTCTAGCACAACTTCTGCTTCTCAGTTAAGTAAAATGTCAGGTCATGAATCTCAGCTACTGTATTCCTGGGTCTGGTAAAACACATCAGCTCTGCACCTTTCATATTACAGGACATGCTGGGGACCTGCCTTTTCCCTAGTTTGATTCAATTTTCTCTTGGACCCAGTAGCTATGGACCTTAAGAAAAAGAAAATAATAAATGTAGTGCAATTGAGCCATGCCCCTAGTTCATGCCTGCAGGATAGGAAAAAGGACAATTCACGTTCACTTACAAGAAAGGCCTTTTGAGCAGAAAGTACCTTGTGAAGCCATTTCTGACTACTAAAAATTCTTTTCTGCAATGTGAGAATACAATCCCTGTCACCTTTTGGGAAAGGAAGCAATGCTGAGCAATAGTATGTGGCATCCCATGGCAGGGCATCCCAACAGGCAGTCTGCATGTGCAGGCAATTTTTGTGAGAGTTCTCCCCTAATGAGGAGAGTTCAGAAACAATGATTCCTTCAAAATCATATAAAATTAACAGAATTAATATTATCTGCAGTCATTCTGGGAAGGACTAGAACTGATGGAGGACTTCAGGCATGCAAATACTAAATTACAAATTGAAGCATTTGCATGAATAGTAATATGCCTGCATTCAGCAATTAATGTACATAGCTATTACAGTATCATACAGGAAAACAGGGAGGGTGAAGGACTTCTAGGAGAGAGTGTTGTTCTTGGGATTTTATTTGGGGTTTTTTTCTTGGTAAGAAAGTCATGTTCCTTAAGAAGAAAGATTACTGTTGCCTTTGCTTCGTTGTTTTGACAGTTCTTACAATTTCTTGCAGTCATGTATGTTCAAATGTTTACACTTCAAAAGTTTGTACACAATGCCTGTCAAAGTGAGATATATGACAGCTGTAACGGAAACCTGTAATTTCTCAAATCCCCACGTTGCTCCAGTACCACTGCTTATTAGGGAAGTACATGCAATGAGGAAAATAAAAAGCCAGAGATCCTTCCACAGTTTCATCGTTGTCACTTAAGCACTCTCAAGGTCAACTTTAGTCCAAAGCTAAAATCTTATTGCCCTACCAATGACATTTAACATCATCCTATTAAATAAAATGCACACAAAGAAAACAGCATCATTAGAATGTAACCTTTCGCTAAGCTGCCCTGATTTAATCTCTAAAAAGCAATAATTCATTAGTCATTAGAAATTTTATCACAAGTACATATTGTAATACAATTTAAGTGCAATTTTACAGTGCAATTGCCTTAACAAACAAGGCACAATTCTTACTATCATTCCAACACTTCCAACAATGCAAGGTAGCATTTTTGCCTGTAAATTTTTGCCTTTAAAGACTTCCAAATGGCTTAAACAAGTTAGGGGGTGGCACACAAATCATTATTTTTAAGGCAAAGAGTTTTTCATGAAAGTGACATAGAGCACTTTTCGAAGATTATTTTAGCATTATCAGTCTGGTTTTATAGTTATCAATCCAATTTTACAGGAACACTCTTACTATACAAAAAGCGCCCTGCCAAATGGACTTCTCTTTCTGAGAGATTTTACTTACGCAACTCTTAGAGTCTCTAGTCGCCAAAGGGAACGAGCATGAATTGACACAGCACCGCCTTCATAATGGACAGTTCTGAAAATCAAGCAAAGGCACAGACTAACTGCTCAGCTCTCTTGGAAGAATTCATCATATTCGTTTGTTCATTTAACTGCATCTCGTAATTATTGCAACTGTCAGATTCAAAGGTTATCAGATTCAAAACCAGCTCTTATCAACTAAGAGCTTCAGACTTAGTTACTCAAATTTTGTTTTAATTGTCTTTAGCATCCATTATTGTGATATTCACAACAACAAGATTTATACAGTGTTTGCTCATACCTCTTTCTTAGTGTTTTAAGGATAGAGAATCCAGGAGAAAAAAAATTTTAAAAAAATCAATAGCCTGAATTACAGTATTTCTAGATGCTAACAAAAAACAAATATCAAATTATGATAAAGATTTGTGGTCACTGCATACATCTCACAAGTCAGCTAATTTTTTCTCAGAGCTTATACTATTAAAATAACTATGCAACTTATTACATTGAATTATGAAAATTCACTTATTTGGCACTGTATTTTATTATCATAGCACCTGAAGTTTCACAACCACACTGATACACTCTTAACACATCTCAGATGTTAACAGCTTTCTATTTCCAAATTTTAATATGTAAAGACTCCTCTAGTTCCTGCATATATCCAGAAATCTAAGTGCTTCCAAAAAACAGTCAATTAAGCCTAAAAAAAGGTTGGGAGGTTTTTTTCTCCATTATTCTACATACAGATAAGTGACCTATATTGGATCCAAGAAATTATTTAGATTTATGGTCACCAAAAGCCCCGAGTAGATAACCTGGCTTCTTTTCAAAGTAAACACTGAGAATGTGGTGAGTATTAAGCACTGCCACTCTAGATTTAGGCAGCCGTTCTTTGGACTGCTTCCTGCCTGCACCTTTATTTCTGCCCTAAGACATTGCCAGAATTTAAAAACCTAGGCCTTTCCTTTGGGAAAATGAATAAAGGAGTCACTTATGCAAAGGGGTGCTGTCACTACGCTTATCAGATCAAGTATGTCAGGGAACACTGCCAAAGAATGACCTAGTTGCATGGATCCTGGAAGAGCTTACGAATTGAGTAAATGTTGTGATCTTCAGCCAAGATCAGGCACTGCCAAAAATAGCCAGAGGCATAACTTTAGGGGATATTAATATTGGAATTGTAGGCATTTCCCATTGTTTGTTAGAAGCAATTTTTTGAGGACCACAGGTTTGGAATCAGGTACCTAGTACCTACTAGGCTTTAGCTTCCAAAGTCCTCCTGTGGATATAATACAGAGGAACTGCATGCTTAGCACAGAGGAAAACCCAGCATTGAAAGAGATGGTTCAAAACCAAAAGAAATAGTGAGTTAGAATATAATTCTCAGTACTGTTAACAATAGATGAAACTACAGATGTGCTAAAATTCATCTTGGAATATGCTAAAAAGCATTGCCATGGTTTAATCCCAGCCAGCAACTAAGCACCACTCAGCTGCTCTCTCACTCCCCCCCACCCAGCGGAATGGGGAGGAGAATTGAAAAGAAGTAGTAAAACTCGGGGGTTGCGATAAGAACGGATTAATAACTAAAGTAAAATTAAATACAATAATAATAGTAATGAAAAGGAAGATAACAGAAAAAAAAAAAGAGAGAGAAAAAAAACAAACAAGAGAAGACAAGCGATGCACAATGCACTTGCTCACCACTCCCTGACCGGTGCCCAAGCAGTGATCTGCTCCTCCTGGCCAACTCCCCCCAGTTTATATACTGAGCATGATGTTCTATGGTATGGAATATCCCTGTGGCTAGTTCGGGTCAGCTGTCCTGGCCATGCTCCCTCCCAGCTTCTTGTGCACCTCCTTGCTGGCAGAGCATGGGGAACTGAAAAATCCTTAACTTCAGATAAGTGCTGCTTAGCAACAACTAAAACATCAGCATGTTATCAACATTATTCTCACACTAAATCCAAAACATACTGTACCAGCTACTAAGAAGAAAATTAACTCTATCCCAGCTGAAACCAGGACAAGTATTAAGGAAATAAACACTCCCAGACATTACAAAAGAATGAAGACAAATTATACAGGAGAAAAAAAGGGTAAAAGTATATTTTTTATATAATAGATATTATATATATCTAAATATATATATTAATATATATTTAGATATATATATCTATATAAAATAAATATTCCACACTACAATTACAGAACCACTCACACTGAATATTCATGACCCATGTATAAATAGAAACTCTGGCACATGCTCCATGTACCAAAAAGAAGTTATAGGTACATATATAAACCTGTGCAAAATCCTCCCCTTGTCCTTATATCCGATATTTTCTCCACATATTATCTTAGTCATTTGGTGCAATGGTTGTGGTACTAGGAGCAGCTGAGAAGTATTAGTAAGTCTTTCCTATCTCTCTCACAGAAAGGAATGAAATTCAGTCTTATTTTTTTATTGAAATCGACCTTCATTAGTACAGTAAAATGCAAATGCTAAACAAACTTGCATTCAGCTGCTTCTCTGTTCAGACACTGTCTCTTCTCTTCAGGCATTTGTTCAAATTTTTGTTCTGCAACTAATAGACTGGGTTTATGTTGTAACATCTAAACAATAACAGATCAAATGTCCCCCTGGTTGGTTGGGTTGGGTTGGGGGTGGGTTGTTTGTTTAGGGGGTTCAGGGGTGGGGGAATGTTTGGGGGCTTTTTTAAAAGTCAAAACATTCTGGTTACATCCTGGCTTATTTCAGTACGAACCTCACTGACAAAAATGCATTTGGAGCTCTTGCACTTGCATAATACAAAATCTAACAATTTTATTCAGCAGTTTTCAAGTCATTAAATATATGAAAAGTTAGGTCAAAGCAAAAGCTTAAATTAATCAGAATATTTCATTTTTAAGTTGGTACCTTGTTACTTTTCAGGGATGCAGTTCTTTCTCACAGTGGAAACCCAGAAGCTGTCACCAGTTTCTCAGACTGAGTACACTTTTGAAGGTAGCTTTGGATTACACGTAGCAGTTGGGTCAGTGTAATTTTAAACACATAAAAAACCCTCCCATTGTGAACTTAAAAGAATGGCTTCTAATGGGTGAAGTAGTTTTCTTTTATGTGACTGTCCATCCATTATTTCCTTTTTCTGTTCTTTCAAAGGGGAGCTATCAGTCTTGGATTGGTCATGTAAGATGAGAAAATTATGGTAAGAAAGAAATCCTAAATAAAAACGTGCAATTTGTTTACCAAAGGACATAAAAAGATCCTGGGATTGTCTCTTATTTCCATATGAATGAATGGATACAGTAGCAACAGAGGGACTGAAGGCATAAAGACAGTGATAGCACTTTAGGGACAAAAGTCAAAAAGGCAGCAGCAAACCCTCAGGAAAAGAGTAAGAGACAGCAGTCCGGAGGGGGACTGAGAAAGAGCTGGGGACTGGAGGGCTAGGGATCAAGGATCCCAACAGGGAAGCAAAAGAAGAAGCCCAGAGACTGGGGTCACAGATGGAGCAGCAAGACTTTTGTATGGGCAGGAAAAAAGGTATGTGCTACAAAAAACCAAGGTTGCACAAAGCACTGGAATAGGGTGTAAGCTCTTCTGTCTTTAGCTAGATATTGTCTTCTCTACAGAAAAGATGGCAAAGAAAAGGTGGCTTTGAATAAAAGATACCTCATCTTCATTGAAAGACAAGTCTCTTTGCCTTTACCATAAGAGTACGCATAATAACCATTGTCCCAGAGCAACTGAATAAATTCATAACTCAAACCATCTCATATGTTTTTATTCTAAGAAATCTAAAGTTCATTTTTAACTTCTTTTGTGAAAATAAATGTAGTAAACTGCTCTGAGATTGCTCACACCAGCTTCCTTAGTATTTGCTCTCTATAAAAAAGTTATTTGATAGGATGCACCTCATTTCTTTTTATATATTCTTGACAACAGTTCAGTGCTGAAAAAGAAGTATGACTTATAACATTTTAATCCTTCCTGAAACTCACACTGGTAAACCATATCAGATACTGGTATTACTAGGTCAATGAAACATTGCTAATAATGACGTATGAATAACCCACAAAAATTCTCTGACTATCAAAGAGTTACTACAGAGTTACACTGATAGGATAGAAAAAAATAAAATTTTGAGTTGCAAGGTGCACAGAAGATACACATTACTTCCCAAACAGTAGAGAAAACCTGCGCATTACAAAACCTTATTATGAAATTATAAGTAAATGCATGAGGAACGTACAAAAAGCAGCAGAAAAAGAGAGCACAACAAGAGCTATGATGAGTGTTAGTCTTCGCCTAGAAAGCTTGGGATACATTATATCTTCTGAGCCGTGCCCATAACACTACTTCTTGATGGTTTTTTTTCCTATTCTTTCCAAAGCACTTTATCTGCATATTTTACACTTATGGAATAAGGCCATTAACCACTTTTATTTCAGATGAAAATACCTATAAGGAATTCAGAACCTTTGAGAATTTCCAGTTCATCTTTACTATAAACCTTGATCTAGTTAATTACTTGGTGCATGAAGTCATTTTTCGGCCGACCTATGCCCGTTAAGTTACTTTACAACATCACCCTTTCCCTGACTCTGTCCTTAACCTCTCGAATTCCCCTTCACACCAGGAGTTGAGAGCTGGAACTCGCCGCCGGGTGTCCCTCCCAGCGCCGGGGCGGTGATCCCAGCACCACGGACAGCGCTGCGCCCGCCCCGCGCCCCCTCGCTCCTTCCCAGCGCCCTCCTCCAGTCTTCCCAGGTGGGATGCAGAGGCAAAGCCAGGGAAAACACACACACACACAAAAAAAAAAAAAAAAAAAAAAAAAAAAAAAAGAAGCAAGCTTGATGTCTGAATCTCTCGTCTCCAATTACGCTAATAGATTAATCACACAGGTTTAAAATAGACTACCACATATCAAACCCCCGGTGGAATCATTACTGAATTCATATTCTTATTAAGGTATTGTTGAGTGGAGAGAGGGCAATCATTGCAGTGAAATTCACTGACTACAAAGGGCATTAAATGAGGTTAAAATAAATTGCGTTAAATGACAGTGTTTCGATACTGCTGAAGTAATCTTGGTTCAAGAACCCCTAAGTTCTATAGCAAGGAAATAATGAAGTAAAACTCAGTAACTTGGAATGAATCAGGGCGCCATAAATATGGCATAAATAACATAACAATACTGTACCTGGATTATACACAAATTAATAAATCCCAATAAGATGTCAAAGTTCAAGTTAAAGAAATTGTTCCACTTCCTTCAATGACAGGCAAGGCTGATCTGTTTTTAATTTGAAAAATCAGTCGCTAAAGAGCTCCATGGATTTTTTCAAATTAATTGATAAAAGTACAACCGTTACTATTCAAGGCTCGTGGGTTGTTTTGGGTGTGGGGGAAAAGTTATTGATTTATGCTGGGTGAAAACTTTCTGAGTTCACATTTCAGTCATAAACAATCCTTCACACACACCAGATCCCAGGCTTTCTGGGGTACAGCAGTCCTCACTAGTTCATAATACCACATCAAAGAGTGTATTTTACCTGTCTGGAGAGAATGGCATGGAAAGGAAAGTGAAAAGGAGCTGCGATTGGCTAAGTCACATTGATTTTGACTTTCGCCCCTTTAAAACCCTGTCTATCCATTTCTGAGACTAACACAAAATGTTCAAAATAATTCACAAAAGCCTTAACGTAATATGTTTAACCCAAAGAAACTCTCAAAGGCAGCAATGACAAAACTGCTTCTGGAATGGGGCTACATATATACATTCCTTCATGAAGGCCTATTCTGACTGGGTGGTTTGAGGAATTGGAGCCTGTTCCACCTCAGGTGATACTCTGCAAAAGCAAGGAGCACTTTGCTCTGGTAATTTCTTTCTGTAATGATATATTTCTGAAGGGTCCAAATTGCACTGCAGTCATCACTTTAAAATACATATTGCAAATCAAAATGCACATTAGTTGTAACGGGAACATTCATGGCCCCCTACTACACTGGGAACTATGAATACTCACAGCCCTACTTCTGTGTGGATTTTAAGTTCTAAAATAATACGAATGGTGGTGGTATAATAAAAAGCAAGCATCACAACCCAATTAAAAAAAAAATTAAAAATTTATTACATACTTCCACTGCTATCTGCCACTAGCTTTTGGGTACTTCTAAGGAGGGAAAAAAAAAAAACCAACAAAAAAACAACACCAAACCAAACAAAAAAAAACCAACACCGACACTCTGTTACAGTCATACGAAGTCCTGTATTAATAACGAGCTGACATTTTTACAGGAAAATAAAAATGACATGCATAATACAACAACGTGAAAAAAGTAAAATAATTTCTCTTAAATGAAAAGTAAAGGTTCAGTTGTGATGGGGGAAAAAATCAGCTTGCTTATTACAATACTTTTAAAGTCTTTGCTACACAACATGAATTTATTATTTTGCAATTTATTATTGCAATTTCTTGCAAAATTTTTTAACTGGAAGAGTGAAACAATGGTAAACAATTTCACAGAAGCACTTCAATGTATACCTGCTCTAAATGCCAACTTCCACCATAATTAGAATAAATTTATTAATTCCTTTGATATTATAAATTCACAAGTGAAGACTCAAGACTATAATTACCAAAAAAGGATTTAAAAAAAAAAAAAAAAAAAAAGTGTCACAATTTCAACAGGAAAAGGTGCCAAATGAAAGCAAAGGCCATTTCAAGGTACTTATAATACAAACAGTGATTTAAATCTTCTGCTGGACAATTGTATACAAAACCCCGCCCAGAAAAGAAGTATTAAAAATGATTAACAAATTTCTTATGTATGTAACAGGAGGAAAAGATTGGGAAAGGAGACTATGCAATCCTTTATTTCAAGATAAAAATACATAAATCAAGGAAACCCTTCTGGGTCTGTCTCATTCCCATACACACATCTGACAGAGTGCTTCTATCAGCTCATATGGTGGGAGCCAGGCCACAAACCATGCGGGCAGAGACTAGAGGAAAAGGAGTCAAGATAAACAGAGACTTCCAGCTACTGTGCTGCTGCAAAAGTTTCCCCTGGCTTTGAAGATAAACAGAATCAAAGTAACCACCAGAACTCCAAGCTGATTATACTATGCCTTCTCTTGTATATCTATACCTGTATTTTTTAATCTACCTGGAAATGCTTCTGAAATTTGAATTGAGCAGCTACAGAAACAACACTGCAAATTTAGGTCTACCTTGCTATACATAAATAAGGCATTTTAAATAATAAAAACATAGTTTAGGGATTCTATGCACAAGGCTTTAAATACTGTGCTTAAACCAGCAACAAACCTGACCGGAACGTGCATTAAATTATATTTGATTCAATGAAATTGCACATACTTAACCAGTTGCCTGTTCCTTTTTTGCTTTTTATTTGGGTCAGAGTAAGTGAAAACTACTAGGGTCATGCCCACTCTGCCTGTGGTGTTTTAAAAACAATACCACTACTTTTTTCTAGTGTAATATCAAGTAAACCAACATATTACCACAAACATCTCTATTTGCACTGCTTCCAACTGGAATGCTTTTTAATGACAAAGCAAACTAAGTCTAGCAAATGCAGGGAGAATTTACTTGAAATAGCTTCCCAAGGAAAAATACATTTCTGAGTGGATAGGAGACCCCCAGCCTAGAGACTTCTGTGTGGTGAATAAGCCACTACGCTTCTTAAAACTTGCTTTAAGGTTTGTGATTCCAAGTAGATCTTATGGGAGAAAAAAAATATTTTGGGCAATAAAATCCTATTTTACTATTTTTCTTGAGTTACTACTTCAAGAATCTGTTTAAATCAGTTCTCTGATCTCTCTCTCACTACACAAACAGTCAAAGTAGTCTTAAACTACTTATAGTTCAGAGATGTAATCTTTGAATAATGTCTCACTGGTGTTACATCAAGAGCCAAGTATCACTACATAAAAGGCAGCATTACCAGAGACAACGTAAGATTTCTCAGCAATTTTGACCAAATTCAGCTGGATAGCAGCAGCAGACCACTTCTCCCAGCTACCCTCTTCACTGGGAATTTAAATGCACCAAGACACAGCAGCCTTGGCAATAAGTAGCCCAGCCACTTTGCCTCTGTGCTTACCACCGTCATATGCCTGCAACCTGAAAAGAGGTTGTAGCCAGGCAGGTACTGGTCTCTTCTATCAAGTAACTAGGGATAGGACGAAAGGAAATGGCCTCAAGTTGAGCCAGAGGAGGTTTAGATTGGGTATTAGAAAAAACTTCTTTACTGAAAGGGTTGTCAGGCATTGAAACAGGCTGCCCAGGGAAGTGGTGGAGTCACCATCCCTGGGGGTGTTCAAAAAACACGTAGACGTGGCACTTCAGGACATGGTTTAGTGGGCACAGTGGTGTTGGGTTGACAGTTGGACTCGACGACCTTAAAGGTCTTTTCCAACCTAAATAATTCTATGATTCTATGACCTCTTGCTGCCAGGGCAGAAGGTCTGTACTGCTGAGACAACACACCACCGCTGCCTGTGGGAGGGAGGAGGCAAGGGAGGAGCCGCTGGCCTACCAGCCAGCAGCCCCCTGACAGCTCCCCTCTCCTTCCAGAATTGAGGTGGCCGTGGCCAGAAGACGGTACAGAGTGGGCTGTGCATGCAAGAACCAATGCTATGGCCATCCATTACTGGCCAAAGGAGCTTTCTGGATCTCAGTTCTTTGGAGGGAGGGAACAAAATCATCCTCCTGAGCAGCGTCTCAGCTTGGGCAAACACTCCGTTTGCCTGTGTCAAAAGCTGGCCCTGAACATTGCTCTTTTTCCACTGCTCATTGTGCAATTGCATCTCACCACTCAATACCAAAGTCCCTCTTCCAAAAATACAATGATTTCACCCTACTTTCTAGCGATCACGGTAGCACAATTTAAGGACCACATGGAGGGACACACAAGCTCAACAATTAAGCAAGGAAACAGTATACATTCAGAAAAAATGGTGAGACATGGAAGAGAATTTTATAAGCTTTTTATATGACTATTTCTGCCACTATATATACTAGGCTTCTTCCAGTGCAGGTTGCGATGACCTTGCCTCAGAGGAAGCTTTGTTAGGTACTGTAATCATGAAAACAGTATCTGCACTGTCACTGCATCACAGATCTCCACTGTGCTAAATGCTGTTCCACAAAAGTAGAAACAGCTTGAGAACGTGTGTTTTATTTTGGACTTCTGGTAATCTTTGGAACATTTTTATACTCAAATTTATGTAACTGTATCAATGCTCTAAGAATAGAGAAAAACAGCGGTTATTTTTAGAAACTGCCTAGGAGGATCCTTCACATCCAAACAATTTATTCATTCCCAGGATTAGATACCAGGTGACATTATAGAATAAAACTGTTATTTTAGGACTGTCTGATCTTTTATTTATTTGAAAACGCATAAAGAGGAGGCCTTTGCAGAAAAATGAAAAATGAGACAGAAGAATTAGTTAGTCACAACAGAGATGGACCTTCTCGGTGTTCCTCTACGCCGCCATTCTGCAGAGCAGAGCTGCTCTTGAGGCATATGCTGGGACAAAACAAACCAAGCACAACCACAATAATCTATCACCAGGCCATTTCAAAAGGCAATAAAAGGATAATATGGAATTATTATACTCCAAATATATCGTACTTTACCATGCCTTATATACAAAAGTTATGGAACTTAAATTAA
Source organism: Haliaeetus albicilla (assembly GCF_947461875.1). Lineage (NCBI taxonomy): Eukaryota > Metazoa > Chordata > Aves > Accipitriformes > Accipitridae > Haliaeetus > Haliaeetus albicilla. The sequence continues at coordinate 31,111,992 of NC_091495.1, forward strand.
AATGAAAGATAAGTAATTTATCTTAAAATTTCCTACCTGCCAAAATTACCTGTATTTTTTAATATAATTCTACCAGCAGTTAAATATGACCCATCAAAATAAGGTATGCATACATATTGAAAACTGAAAGGAGCCACAAATTATCCTTTTAGATATTATTTTGAACAGGTAAGAGTCCTAATTAGAGATAGAAGTATAGACATTGTAAGCAATAACTAAATTTACTAATAATTTAAGAGGGGAAAGTGTGGGGCACAGAATCATTATACCTAACTCCAAAAAATTACAAGTAAGCACAGATTATATTCTAGGTTTATTAGTAAAAATCATGAAAAATATTTCAGAAAAGCAATAGATGAACTTCAGAAAGGGGAAAATGAAAAAAATTAAATTTATTTTTATTCTGTTTGTTTATTAAAGAAAGCTCCTGAACAACAAGAAAATTTCAGAAGATCAGATCTGTTTTTTATGAAGCACTGAGAAGCAATGTTTCTCAGTATTGCTATCAGGAAATATAAAGACAAAGACATAGGTACTATTTGCTGTCAACTAGCTCTGCTTCTTTTAGGGTACTAGACGGAGAGGGGAAACTGTAGAAAGACACTGTAGAAAGAAGCATAACGGTCTGATCTGTTTATGGCACTGGTCTGCAGCTTAAGAAATGAACTCTATTCTTCCTGTGTTATAGGACGCAAAGATGCATCATGTGAATGCACAAGCAGATCAAATTTTTTTCTTAACTTTCAACCCTGTGCGCCTATATTGCAATTTACATATCACATCAGTGTTGTTGAAGAGACAGATTGTTACTGTGTTCTTAAGCATTAAGGTTCATTACTGAAGTGCTTGATCATCCTACAAATCTGCAATTACACTGCAACTACAATTTTTAAAAGGAATTTTGCAGGATTTAGACTGAAGTAAGAGCAAACACTACAGGATCCTATTTATTTATCATCTTATCTTTTCATCACTTTCAGGGTGAGGATAATAACGGCAGCAATAAACTCCAAGCTGTAATGGATCTATCGCATAGTAACTAAAATTAAAACACGTACTGATCACATTTTAAGTCTCAGCATTTTGAAATATTTTCTGTGTTCAAAAACTATTCCCTTGTATAAAAATGAGAAATAGCAGGAAGGGTTGGTTAGCAGCTGTATAAGAAAACTCTGAAGCTTTTATCATTAATATTTAAAAATTCATAGAAGATTTTTGCTATATTTTATAAGACCTTCCAATGTCTTGTTCTTATCTTTACAAATAAGAATAAAATAGAATAAAAAAATACATTTCTATTTGCAAACCAAGAAGACTCATTTGGAAATGAATGAATAGCACTTTCTTTGTCATGGAAGCGAAGCTACCCAATAAGCTGCATTAAACAAACTGTTCCAAAATCAACATTGTCATTAAGCAATCTTCAGGCTGAAGGTAGGAATAAACCATATGACACTGCCCTACTGAAAAGAAGCTTAAGGTATAATTTATTAGAGCAAATAAACAAGACCTTGATTCACCCATGTAATCACTCCACTGAGACACGCCACTTTCAGTGCCAGTCTTCTCACTATTTGGATTTATTAGCTAACAGAGAGAGACACATATCAAGCTGTCATCATTTCTCTACTTCCGTTCTATGATTCTTTTAGTCAACAAATTAACCATAAACTAAGTTCTAGACTACCATGACAGGTACACCTGAGATCAATACCCAGATTAGTAGTCTTGGAGGACTGGGCAGTAATCTTAACATACCCTGTCCTGCAGAATTTTTTGTGATTACAGAAAAACGACAGCAGTAAAGAAACGAACACATTCCATTCACAGTGCTTTTAAGTCAGTAAAGATGCCAATAAGTTATCAAAAATCACTATTGCTTTTACACCCGCTAAGTGAAATCAGACTTGAACATTACTGAAAAGAAAATGCAGGAGGCTCATATCCAGAGTTGATCTCAACAATATTCCTTCTTATGAGTAATACATCTCATCACAATATCCTTCAAAAGTCTGTACTATCAGTGACACTTAATATTGATTCAGCAACATTCATTATTCCATTATATGCTGGAAACCTACCTTCTTTGTTCTTCTCCGTGTTCACCCGAAGGGACTGTCAAACATTCATCCATGTGACCATGCAATAACCTCAGAACATCCCCTCCGATCAGATATCCTTGAATAAAGGGAGAAAATCAAGTGCATTTGTCTGAACATAGCAACACGTAAAACTATAGTTCAAACTGTAATAAATACTATCAGTTTTGTTTCATTATTTTCTGTTGGTATTTTATGTTACTTTAAAAAGAGTCAGAAGAAGAGAAAGATATCTCGTACCCTGGGGAGCCAGCTGAACATTGCCAAGTGAGAAAAGCTCCAAATAAGGGTGGATCAGGAAGAAGAGAGCCACAGACAGGGGATTCAACAGAGTTAGTGCAACTCAGAAAAAGACTGATCCAATGGAAACAAGGAAGCAAATACTTCCCTTCCAGATTACAACAGAAAAAGTGGGAGACTCTTCCATTTTACCTACTCACTTTTGGATTTCATTTAAGTTACGGATTCCAGTTTATATACTAACAGAACAAAGACTGATTTAGTTAGTTAACTTTAAAATCCTTTTTGGTGTCTTTGGAAGTTTTCTGTGAGACAAACTTCTGGGAAGATCCACTCTAATCTCTGCTTGATTTAAGATTCCTAACCTACAATCGCCATTTATTTGGACGCCAAAAGGAAACTCTTATACCGCCTATACCTCCACTGCACATGCAGGTTCAAACCCAAACATTTGGCTCTGCAGTGTACAGGTACAGATACGTCCGTTCACAAACCAAGGCACAGAGCATACACGTAGCATCACAACATTTGAAGAGCCAGGACATCACAGTCAGAAGCTGAAAATAAGGCCATAATTCTAATCCGTAAAGATATTAACAAAATAGATGCTGTTTCATCAGAGGTGTGACATTAAAAAGAAATATAATTTTATGTTATCCTACAAATACTGTATTATAATCTAGTAATTGAAGAATATGAAGACTTAGTAGATTTTAAGTGCAATTCAATGGTATTTTTTCGGTCTGACAAGCTAAATGTAAACACTTGTTTGTTTGCCAAACTCAGCTTCCCTTCTTGCTAGAACTGGTGAATATCAAATTCTGCATTTGAGAAATATGGGGTAACAAAATTCCTTGGGTTTAGTGTTATAACAAAAAGATTTTTTTAAAAAAATATTATTGGAATAATAGACTATAAGACAGATCTCTACAGAGAAATGGTGTCGAAGACCCAGCAGTCACACTGCACACATTTCACAGATTTATTTTGAAGCTACAGGAAATCTTTTTCCTGGATATATATCAGGGAATATTTCAGGATATATTTTTTAAATCTTTGAAATCGGTATCAAATTAGTATTTATGTGGACAATTTTAGCACTGAATTTTTAAATTTTTGATTTTGACACATAGGGGTATGTCCAGGTAACAGCAGTTACACATCTTAATTTTTATATGGACCTGTGTCAATATAATTCTGAAGATGTTCTGCCCCGAGTAGCTTCTTTGGTTTTCTTCTTGTTTTGTTTTGTTTTTAAAGTGCCCCCCATCCACTTCACAGTACAGAATTAGCAGAATTACTTATCAGAGTCTAAAGCTCTGTTTTGACTTAATAAACTGATCTCTGCATAAGCCAGTTTTGCAGAAATTCATGTAAAAAGAAATAATTTTCTCTTAACTAACTACCTCCAATATCCTAGTTCATTTTACGGACTATTTATCCATTATTTTCGCTTCAACAGAATTTCATTTAACTGAAGTGTTTCACTTATTAATCTATTTTCAATGGGAAGTTTTGATTAAGAGAGAGTATTGTAGTGTAGTTATTCCTATACACTAGTGTTTTGTTTATGAAGATGACAAAGCATTTTGCAGATACTAACAAAATTAGCTTTATTTTCCTCTTCCCCCTTTTTGAGGTAATTTTCTCCAGTTTGGAAACAGTTTTACTGAAGCATATAGAGTAAGGGCTTACACACTAAGTGTCAGATTCACCCTCCCATCACAAGACAACTTTGATTACAGGAACATTTGCCGGTTTTACTAGAATAAGGCCTTTGCTCTAATTCTTTCTGACACCAGAAAGCTGATCTTCTCTAGAAAAGATACTGCTTAACAAAGATAACATCTACATCTGAGAAAAGTGAAAATGGAAAGGCGTAGCAGCAAAGAACAAGCAAATAGACAGGGAAATGCACAGTTGCTAAAATCATATTACATCATTTTCACATGATTTCTGTAGGTGTAAGTGCATAACATGTCACTATACTCTATCATTGTGGACTTCTGCTTCACAAACAGCAAGGCAGGTCTCACTAGTGAGGTTCACCAACCAGAGGGATGTGGCACAGCACAAATCTGGGTCTCGGCTAATAAACTGTACTGGGATTATTAACATGAATGCCACGCCAGTGCTGCCAGCCGTGGGAGGACAAGGAGAATGGAGTTTATAGGAAGGAACAACAGGTTGGAGAAGAGAAGATTTTCTCCTCTCATCAACAGCAAGGTTTTTTCCATAAAGTTTAGGACACTGTTAAGCAATGCACTAGCATTTTTTTAATAACAGACTGCACTAGAAACCATGTCAGAGAATCTGAATGTGCAGAACAATTCTCATAGTTTAAAACCACAGTGAATATATAGAAAGGTGTTAGCAATGCTGTCCCTGAAATCTAATGAGCAAAGCTGCCAAGAGCATTCCACAACTGTGTTTTAAAATATGCCATATGAAAAGAACTGACATGAAATTTCAGTGTATTGCCTTTTCAAAAAATAGTACCCAAAAATCCCAGGGAGTAAGAAAGAAAGGACCTGCAGCTTTAACCTTCTTAAGGTTCTGTTACAAAACAATTCTCCTGCAGGAAACTAGAAATCATTAGGCTTTACATTGTGACAGACTTTTCAGAAGACGACGGCTGTTTTTTGATTCTCTGTGGAACCAGCATGGTGTAAATTCAGAGATCCTTGTCCTTTCATGTCAGAAGTTGCATTAAAAAAAAACAACCCTTCCTCATTCCTAAATAAAATAAATAAATTTGGGAAGTTGTTCTAGCCTGTCTCTCCCTGCCTTTCCCTTCCTTTTGTTTTTCTTCCCAACCATATGCTCCCCACAAAACCACTCCCAGTCTTAACATCTAGGATATCACATCCTGCTTCCAGTCCTCTTGCCCATTGTTTTACTCAGTCTCAGGAACATGTAACCAGGACTGCATACATCAGAATGATCTGAGATAATATTTTAAACCAGGACCAAAAGCCATTTAAAAAAAAAAAAAAAGTTACAAATGTTATCATACCTTTAGCAAAATGAATGAGCTGTTCAGTACTTAGAAAAAATTCTGCAGAAAACAATCAATGTCACTTACAGTATAACTTTCCCTCTGTTTTCAGAACATCTGTATATTTATTTATTGGATTGAATGTTTACATGTAAAGAGAAACCCCCTCCCACACTTGGCAGAATAATTTGATTTTTCAGATATTTCGTTTACAATCAGTCTTTCAATAATTAAAATTGAGTCAACCTTACCTTGGGCAACTTCACTTCCTGAACTGATTGGTGCTACGCTCCAGAGTGTCTGCTGGAAGGCTGCATCAACATGTAAGCTACCATTGCCATAAGAGAGATGCTAAAACCAGGAAAGAGAGATGCTTTTATTTGGGGTTAATTAAAAAACTCATTACAGTATACAATAATAGTATCAAACATTCTCTTGTTTCTTTCATACAGAAATTGTTCCTGTTGACTGTATAAGTAACCACAAAGTCAGACCTGGGTACTCTTCAAGGGACATGAGAAATAAAGCTAGAAAATAACAGCATATTTGTCTCCATAAATGGCACAGAATGGTCAGCTGTTTGGGGTCTTAGACCATAGCAAACACTCTGAAGAACTGATTATTAAATGCTGTGGGGTTCTTACACTGGTGTTCTTCTTTCTGTACGCAATGGCATTTTCCAGAAAGTTTGTATATTGGGATGCGACATTAATCTGTATTCCAAATGTAACTCACCACTTATTTCTTGTGGGCCCACTGGCTTCCTAAAATTGCCATCAGAGCAAAGTAATCAAGTAATTTACCTTGTAAGGCACTTAAGGGAGTTCCCAAAATATATTCTTGCACTAAGTGTTCATGATCCAAGCGAATCTGAAACAACCTTTCCCTGAAAGGCTTGCTTCCTACCTAAGCTTTCAATGGATGCTCTTCTTTTACTGTGTTACTCCCTAATTTCTGCCAATGTTGCAAGTCTTTACAGTGAGTGCCACAGGTGTTTTCTCTTCTCCGAATTCTTTGTGTATGTGTGTGTGTTCCAACTAGTTCAGTGACATTATTGTCTCAGAAATTCTAATCTCAAGGCATATTAAATATCACATCCATGCAAAATCCTTTTCCCACACTGTCAGTCAGTTCCATTGATACACCACTAGTGCCAAACAACATAATCTTATAGAAGATTATGGAACCAAGTGTTCTACAAAAAAGCAGCTGCTCTGAAGTATACTGTTTATCCAACCAGGTAATATTTTTTTCAAGTGCACTAAGGTTTAGACACTTTTATTAAAACTTTATTTTAAACTACTGGACAGTAACTGTGTTTATACAGTAGTATTGGTTGTTTCTGTACGTTGTGACCAACGTTAACACCTTCTAGGTAAAATTACTAAATTATTAACCATGCAAAAGACAAAAAAGGCAACAGAGGTCAGAAGGGGGTAGCTTCCCAATGACATGTGCAGAGTTCTTCTGTCTTCCTGCCTGCCCACCTTCTAGCTGTACAACAGTACAAGAAATAGCACATCAGCTCATTTAGAAGGCTCCCATAACAGCTGATGACATACAAAGTAAGAGATTTCACATGTTTCCACTGCACCAGTGTCCTTCAGCACATGTAATGGAGGATGTTCACTGAACAAACCAGCACGTCACCTCTTACTTTCCCCTTACTGCAACTACATAACTCAGTCAACGGCAGACCAGGCTGAGAGATCACAATCCCCAGCACACCTCCAGTCCCGTCCCTGCCCTGTGGGCCTTAACTTCATTTGGTTTCCTCTGAGATCACTACACAGATTCCAGTTAGGGACAATAAGCAATTCAACCAGTGAAGCAGGAATATTACTTTTTGAGGAAAACACATCATTCAGGGTAGGCAAAAGAGAAAGAGGATAACTCCTCTGTCATTTAGATCCTGCCATCAATGTAGCACTTCGTGTAACTGTGTCCCTTGTACATGTTAATGAACTTATTTTCACACACAATGGTATCAACTGGATTAGTGTTCCATTTTATAGATAGGACACTGAACAAAAATACATTGCTGACATCTCTCATCAGAGTACCTGTTATTTTTATCCATTCGTTTGACTCCGGTTGCAGCTCTGATTATAACCCAGGTGTCTCAAGCTGAGTCACCAGAGAATTATACCTTTAAAAACTATGGCTTAAATGACCTAATACAACACATGACCACCACAGCAGAGAAGTCGAGAGTGTATCTCTGCAATTCTCTGCTTTCCTTCACTTCCCTAGGTTGCTTGCTGCATCCTTCAATTTACAATTGAAGGCAGGGGTCCTGACATTTACAATTCCATAAGCTATGGTGTTCATCCCCTGGAACTATACATAGCAAACAATAAAATAAAGCTTTGACCTGTCAATGGATATTCAAGGATTGAATTATGTCAAATGTATAGAAAAAATCCCAACAGATTAGAGATGCCAGTCATAATCATGGCACTGCCTAACCTTTCAGTGCTATACTTTACAATCTCAATGTTGTTTTAAAGCGATCTGCTGCCTGTCTATAACTTATTTGGAGCTTATTTGCTTGGGTTTGTACTTTCAGCACAATAAAACTATCAATATGAACCAAATTCCATAATGCCATGTCCAGGATGTGGACATGACACTCACACTGATGTTGAACATCCTCCATACCTACTACACAGATCTTTGCTAGCTGGCATAACAGAGTATCTGGCAGAAGTAGCAGGTTGCCATTATTGACAAGGACCACATGCGTAGCACACGTCTTTCAGGTATGCAGTAACAACATTTGCAAAGTAGAAATATGTTGGGTCCAGGAATCCTGCTATCTATTTTAATCCTAGTATGGGTTTTCACCATTACAGGCAAATCCTTCAGCCTTTTATCTCACCCAGATAATACCTTCTCTCTGCTGGCGTCCAGGCTCAACCAAAAAGCTAGATTTGTCTTCCCTATTACTAGACTAATAATCTCTTAACCAGCATTTAACCTGCCATAGGTTTTTTATCACTTTTCAGAATTTAATTATGGTATTTTAGGAATATAGGTTAACACTACAGTCTACAAGCAGCTTCTCAAGGATAAACTCTAAGACTCAAATCTCTCAGAATACTACAGGTTTCTCAACTGAACTTACCATCATGTTATAAACTCTGTACTGCTCTGCAGAAAAGTAACGCAATCACATCTCTGTTCCTAGGTGTTCAAGAACACAGTGTATTCAAGCTCACTGGAGAGCTTAGGAATCAGATGATAATTTCCACAAGAACCCTTCAGCAGTGATTGCAGCAGCATAGTTGCATTTACAATAGCTCTAAATAACTAGATGATGTATTTTAAATTTCACAGTCAGTCTGCATGAAACTTTGTGTTATCTAAAATGTGTGTGTGTGCAAAGGGAAAAACAGAGAAAAGAAAACTTTTGCTTCAGGCTTTCTCTTGGCTAAGGTGTGTCAATACTGACATCTCATCTAGCGCGATCTATTTCTGTCTGCACTTTACATTATGATGTCTCTGCCTTCAACCTCAGGCCGTTCCAAATAGTGAGAATAGCAAAAGAAAAATAATAAAGTTTATTTTCTGGTACATTTTGAGAAATGTGTGCAAGGCAGAGTAGCTCCCAGAATGCTTAAGTACTGCACACAACAACAGCATCAACCACACTGCTTCAAAAGCTAGTACCAGCTGGTGCAGAGATGGAGGCTACAGACATGAGCCAATTCAATCTATTTCTCTTTCAGTACCTGAAGACTGACAGCCCTTGCTATTTCCCCTAACTGTCTTAAAATTACTACAATGATCAGGACAGAGAAGCAGTTTCAAACCATTTAGGCACCTATCCTCAGTGACCCAAGAACCTCTGAGATGTTCCAATTCTTGAACAGACACCATTCCCATGACAGGTACACAAGTGAGAACACATGCATCAGAATGAGGGGGAGCACTTCATACGCTTCTCTACTTTTCCTTAGTCAGTCTGAGACCAGACAAAGCAAAACTGGAAGATGTCCGCACTGGAGATATTTCTATCTCAGGAAAGAAGTCAAAAAGTACATACCTGTAGCTATAAATAAAAAACCCAAACAAACCACACTATACTCCCTTTCTTTTTTTCTTTTTTTTTTTTTTTGATTAGGAAGGGAAAAACATTTTGCATCAAAAAAATGATGAATTAGCAAGCTTCGGCAAAAATCCAAAAGTTAAAGTAGATGCACTGTCTCTAGAACCAAAAGATAACCACCACTTGTTATCTCCCTACTTATCAGGTGTCATTTCTATTAAAATTTAATAACTGAGTCAGTGAAAAAGTATTTTGTGACACTGAGTATTATACTGACACTGTCAAAATAAATGAAAATATTCAGTCACAAGGAAGGGAGATACTGGAAAGAACTAGAAGGAATAACTGCATCTGTGTAAAGTTTTTGTATCATTAGTTTTTTGTGTTTATATCTAAAAGTGGCAATACATTTATATTCATTGAAACATCTATGAAATCTTTGAAAAAGTTTGAATAAATATGGGTAAACTTCCACTGCAGAACAAAAAATTATTATCTAAGTTTTGACCCAAAGAAGGCAAAGCCCAGGAAATGTCAGATAGATTTAAAGATCTACAAAATCGCGGTTTCTTTGCATTTCTCTGAAGTGGTTTAAACAGTCGGCCAGCAAATCCACAAGCAAACAGAAGTTTTCCATTGATAAAGAAAGAATTGTCAACACTATACTAACCAATTCCAGCCCCTCCATTCAGCATAAATGTACCATCAGCAAAAGGAGAGTAGTAGCTAAAACCCACAGATACACAGAAATTACCATTACAATTCAGCCATCGAGAATCATCTAGTCCACTATCACATAACTGACAGCAGGTAATTGCAGTGCATGGCAGGAAAGCATAAGGATCCCACAGAGGGTAGATGGGGGTAGTCTGCATTCTCCCTCTTTGTATTAGCTTTCCTTCTGTGCTATAACCACGAAAAGCCTGAAGCACATCAGCTAGTATGCTTCCAAATGATTATCATTTAATATGATTAGACACAAGAGCTTTCGTTAACAAAATATTAATTGTACAGAAGCAAGCATCAAAAGTTAGGAAATGTCAAACAAAGTAGCCTGTGGAAAAAGAATGGCTTCTGGTGAATGCATCATATTACAGTCTTCAATGGCATGATCCTGTACAATTTTTTCCGTAAGTGCTGCCTCATTGCATATACAGGATAAAGGACCTCACTTCATGAACAGCTGCTCAGTGCTTTGTTTTCTCCTCAATCTTCAGTCTGCAGCCTCCTGCTTTATTCAGTATAGTCAATTCTTTAAAGCTTTGAAAGGAGAATTATTAATTTCCTCATAGGCTTTTCTCTTGCTACCAACAATTACAGCATTTCACAAAACACAACAAATATTAATGAATTCATTTTCTCAAAACCACAAAGGAGTAGCATTATAGCCCATTTTCCAATGGGGGGTGGAGGTACATAGATTACATTAAGAAGTTTTCATTAATCTAGGATGCCCCAACTGAGGTGACAAGGATCTGTTTAATTCTGACTGTAGACTGCATTATATGCAGTTTTAAAGTTCAAGGCACATCGTCCATTCACCTCAGTTGCAGGTGTCAAGACTTAGCAACTCTGGGACCTCAACCTCCAGCAGAAGGAAGAGACCTCAGAACCACAGGTCAGGTAAGGAATATTCCTGGTAAGGGATGAAGAGTTAGTGACCTCTTGAAAGCAAGTCTAGTATAAAAGATCTGCGCAGCAAATTCCACAGCAGAGTCTCGTACAAAATCTAATTCTCCAGGAAAATATAACTAAGCATCATATCACCAATCCTCCACCTGCAATTCCTAGCTTGAAATTTCATCTTCAAAGTTGCTTCATTCCACAGCCTCTCTGATACTCAGCCCTGACATATCCATCAAACTTTTATCAGCACTGACATAGCATTCGGTAAAAAGCCAGTGTGACTGTATATTTAAGAAATTTCATAAAAATATACGTGCCATAATTTTTGCATTTTCTAATGCCTGTGGTTTTTCAAAATTTAAGAAAACTATTTTTTTTGTGGTATAATTTATATGTAATCTTCCTATATTAAGGAAAAAAAAAGGCAAAAACCTGCCACAGTTACAGTAGGTGGCATCGCACTGACACCCACATGAACCACAGGTAGAGAAGGAAATTTTAAAACCATTTTTTGACATCTGCCACCTAAACTGACACAAAATCACAGACAGGAGTAGGTTGTCAGCATACCACAGCTGACTGCTGTGCCTTAATAGAGGGGGTTTCCTAGATAGCTGCCAATAGCAGTTATCTAGCCTAATTGCTCCAGGCCTCTCCCACTCTCTTTTCCTCTCCAAATCTTTATCCCAGTCCCGTATCTCTCGTTTAGCCAATCTAGTTTCCCAACTCAGTTACAGCCTACCTTATCAGAATTAGGACCTCCTCCTGCTTCAAAAGGTTCTCTTCAGACCTACAAAGCCTCAGCATGGCCTTTTGGCTTTTTTCTTGCTCCACCTCTTCCTTCCCATGTCAGCCACCATTAGACTTCTTTCCAGAAACTCACCACAACTCCTGCCCCTCAATTCTCTTCTCATTCCTTGGCCCTAGACTTTCCTCTCTCTGGATCTGTGGTTCTCCCCAGCCAGCCCACTCCTTCTCTACAGATCTCTCTTCTCATCCTTCATTCCCAGTCCCACTCCACTGGTTCTTCTATCAGCTCCCCCTGCCAAAAGGGCACAGGTTTTCTGCCCCAGATTTCTAACACAACTTTAACCAGCAGGTGCCCACTCCTCCCTCGTCACCAGCTTTTTGTCCCAGATGCTTTGTTAGTCCCTTGCTGCCTGCCTTCAGCTGCCAACCAGCCAGTCATCAAGTCCCACTCAACTTCCCTCCTTCCCACTTCGGTCCCAGGCTCCTGTCCCTGCTACATCACCTGCCTTTTGTTCCTTCTGCTTTCTCACGGCTTCCTCCTCCACACACCTTAAATGACAGCAGATCACTGGCAGCACATAAAACACTGAGTTCTCAGCTGTCAGTACAGTGCCTACTTCATCTCCACCTTGAGCCACCCATTACAAGCAATATCTGGTCCCACCAGGGTTGGGGTGTATTTAATTATTCACCGTAGAGGGAGTTTGAACAGTTCATTAACACACAGGAGATACACAAAGTCTAGCTTATGCAAAATAAACAAAATCATCAGACTTTTAGCTACTAAAAGAAAATTTAAAAAAAGATCCCTGGGCATGACCAAGCTGCAGTATTTCAGGAGAATGTTTCTTTACTAAGTTTAAGCAAGGACAGGCTTATTAGCTTTTTTCCTTTTCTTTTTTTTTTAAGTTAGCAAAAAGTACACCTATGATATCAAAACCACTCCTAATTTCCTGTGTTTGCTATAAAGCGTGGGATGCTCAACATTTTCAAGAAAACGAGATGAATTTTCTTAATGATGTAAATTTTTGTTTCTTCCCTGTCTTCAAGCTCAGTGACATCTGACCTCTTCTGGATGAACTACAAAAAATTCTCTCAGACTGATTAAAAAAAAAAAACACCAAACCCCAAAAAACAGAAATTGATGTTACTATTTCTAATAAGTAATTTTTTACATTACAAGCACCTGATTATAAGCACTTGGAAGCAGGATTTTATAAGGCAGAGCAGCTTGACAACCTTAATTATCAGGAAGATCTACCAGCCTTTATACATTTCAAATTGTATAAAGACTCTGTGGGAACTGCATTATTATCAGTGTAACAGCACCTCAACATTACTTTGGTTCCACTAATTTCAGGTTTGTTTATGCAGATTCAAATTATTTTTAAGAAAACCCTCTTTTTTACTATTTTTCAACAAAAAATAAATGATGGAATTGTGAACTTACACAAAAGAAAGCAAAGTCCAATACTGAGTTTCATATTCTTACAAAAAAAAAAATGAAGGGGGAGAATAAAATTTTAAAAATAAAACAAAATAATAATAATAAAAAAATACACACTGCTGTGTTCCCTAATACTATTGCACCAACAAATGCTACAGATATTTAGAAGCTGTCCCAAGTATCTGATAATAAATAAGAATTAAAACTAAGAGCTGAAAATAAACAACGTATTTGACGCAAGAGGATGCAGAGGGAGTGCCTTTCCAATACTCAGGAACCTGTCCTGTCCAGGACAAATGACAGATAACAGCTCCACCTTTCAAATAATTTGATCTAATTTGGATGATAATACTTTTGAAAAGGAACTCTGTCAGCAGTTAACCATGATAAAAATCTTCAAGGAAAAGCTTATACGTCAAAGGAGAGTTTCCAATTAGTTTCATACTAGTTTCCAGTATTCAAAATAAAAAAAAAAAAGAAAATAAAAGAAAAAAAAGGTCATTTAAGTCAAAGAAATAAACCTCAAGGCTTGTTCACAGATTGCATAATGCAGCTGCAGATCAGCATTACAGTAGGGACAGCAACTCAGTAGCTACATATATATCACAGTGCAGAAATTGTTCCATTATACTGAAATCTGTGCATTGTAGATTCAAAGTTGAAGTTTTTTTCCTCTTTTCTGACTTCTTAGCCAGAATAACACTGACCTCATTGATACTAATTTTCATTTTTATCTTCATTTCCATGTCTAAGGAATTTGTCTTGAATTATGTTTAAAAGACTAAATTATCCAGGGGCTTCATGAATTTGAAAGAAATTACAATTAATTGAAATTCTAAACTATCAAAAACTGGCAATTTTGAAAGCAATCATGGTATATAATTAACAAGAGGCATAGGCAAACGTCAGTGCAGGGGTACGTACTATTATGTATAAGATGGAGAAACATGCTGGAAATATAACATCTGTTCATTGGGCTGCACTGCCTCAAGAAAGGAAAGAGCATCTCTGGCTTGAAGTTAAATGGTGGCAATATTTATAGCAGAACATCTTTTTGCTCTATGCTAACAAAGTTCAGCAGAGCCAAGTTTCCTCTCTGAAGGATCTGGCAATAGCACAGCTCACACGTTGTGTAATGCCACAAGCACTTATGTAAGTGCTTTTCCTCAGAAATTCTACACAGAAAAATAAGCATCCAAAATCCTATTGTATAGGTAGGGATAATGAGTCAGAGCAACTGAATGACTTGCCCAGGGACATTGCTGTGAGTCAACAGACAGCCAAAATACATCTCTGGACCTTTAGCTTACTACTTTAACACTAATCTTCCTATCAGCTTAGCACTTGGTCACTGCAATTAAGAAGATGACTCTTCAGGGCAAAAAAAATAAAGTCAATTGTTCCAAATATCTTTTTGTGATGGAAAGTGGGGAAGGGGAACTACAGGGAAGTCCTGACATTTTCTTAATACTTAATCCTGGTTGCCAACCAAGTTAGGTCTAAACACTAATCTACTGACTACATTGAGATCATAAAGTCACAAAGTCAATGGGAAAAGAAAAAATTAAGTAATTAAGCTGCACTCAGACAACTGCAAGACTAACTCATGAAGCTGACATAGTTCTGCTCTCCCCTTGTATTATACAAATTAAACTAAGATCTGACTACATTTTGAAAAAGCCATGCCCTGTGAATGAACTGTATTCATCTGTTATTTTTACATGCACATCTGCCCCAAGATTGTTAACCTATTTGTCTTAATTTGGAGAGAATTAGCAAGTTACTTGAAAACATAGAGCAATAGTACAAGATAAAAAGGTGACATTCCAACCCTACTCCTAACAGTGTACTGACATAGAACATTTGACAGAAAACTTACCTTTTCCTAAGGTTTTAACTGTTAAGTACACAATGTACATAAACCTAACCCTCAGCATCCTCCTGAACATCATTCTCTGTCAAGGGATCCATCTGAGCAACTCCTCACCCTTAGAAGAAGCGTTCCTCGACTGGATTCAATAGAGCCAATTTGGTCTCACTATCCAAGTGGATTCATAAAAATAACTTCATCTCTCCACAGTCCTAACTATTGTAAAAGCTACCAGTTGCTACATTCCTTTAAGTGTTGTAGAAAATTGGAGCTATAGCATGACACTGCACTCAAAATGAAAATACTGTGCTTATTTTCAAAGTTACATCCTTTGAAGTTATTTTGTAGACAGCCTAATTGATTAAGACAGTTTAAGATGGAGAGACAGCTTTCATGAAAAATATTCACTCAATGGCAACTGGCTAATTCAGTCTTTATCAACTGTTTGAATTTTCATAAAAGTATCACTGCTTTATTTACAGTGCTAATATAACTACCAAGTAGGTAGCAAAACCACAAATATTTTTATTATTGTGAAGCTACGTAGTTCACCAGCTCTTAATTTAGTCTGGAAAAACATCTGTTCATAAAAATGTGGGGGTGAGTGCATGTAAGAGCAAAATTATTTTGCTGAATCCTTGTTCCTCCTTACTATCAAACCAGAGCTGTATCACTGAAATAAGTTTAACAACTATTCATTCAAATCTAGCTCTAAACCATTTTAAGATATCATACAGAGATTAAAATATCAAGAACATAGATTTGGGTCATTTCTCTCTACACTGAAAATATAATTTATTTTTAGTATATTGATATTTTGTATGGAAGAAGCAGTATACGCATTAACACCACTTGTTGAGGAAAATCAGTCTCTGCAGTAAGCATCATGTCGCTTGCTGTATAAAAGTACATATGACAGCCTTGAGAATCAACAGTTGAGGCACAAACACTAAATAATATAAAAGGCTGAGCCGATTTACTAATTAAAGGGCAGAAAGTATGAGTTCAGGCATATACCTACAGAGACACAATCTGGAGCAAAATTTAACTTCAGCAACCCAATTCTGCAATTCAATGAATTTCAGAGAAATTCAATGTCTTTAAATAAAACCTTTTCATGAATTAGATTTCTCATTAATTTTGTCCACAATAAGTTGCTTTTCCAGTCAGTCTAATTACAGTTCTCATAAAAGTAATTATTAAAAATAATTTTAAAATGTAAAGATGATTGGAAAGTTGTCAGAATGTCTACTTACAAAAAATAACTCATTGAATGAGTTACTGAGCTCCTAATTAGAAGTTACAATTATATTCTCATTTTTCTATGTTTCCAAAAGAAGGGAGAACATTTTCAATTTTATCAAAAAGAAAAAACACTTTTTCTAAACACTGTAAAAACCTCAGAAATAATGTTTCACAGCATAAAAAACCCCAAGTGAATAATATAGAATAAACTTTAACGTTATATGCATATTTGAGATAGTCCTCTTGACAAAGCTAAAAATACTTCCTCTTTAAAGATCCCTCTTTTAGTTTTAGCTACATTTACTGAATCACTGGGGCTGATTTTACGGAAGCTTCCTTCCAGCAGATTGATTTTCTTCTTATTTTCATCTGGGTTTTTTTTCCAGATAGAGTAGTTCAGGTGCTTGCAACACCAAGAATACAAAAAGAAATTCATCTTAAAGTGTTGAAGTGTTTCATTACAGAACAAATGGGAGATACTTTGATGAGAAACAAAGTTATTTAAACCAGTGATAAGAAGCAGCTCCCACAGAAAGTTTTAAAATATTTCAATTATATTGAATTATTAAGTATTTTAATTATATTTCATTATGATATGTCAGTAGCTGTATATAGTACACTGAATCCTAAGAAAATATGGACCTTTTAAAGCCCACAAAATGCTAGGTACCTAAGTTAAACGTTCTAAAATTTTGGTATAAAGTTTTAATTCATGTATGATAGTGCTGTTAACCTCTGAACATTGACAGGGACTCTAAACACCTCAATTATGCAATGTGGATAGATTTCTTTTTTCTGTATTTTCTTTTTTTTTTTTAATTAGTAAATTTTTCAACTCATATTCCATTATTGAAATGAACACAAATTAGATTAGTCACATATCAATGTCACACTTTCCAGAGCTTCATTGTCTTGGTTTGCAAAACGGTATAAAATACCAGTTTAAACACCTTAAGCTATACTTCTGTGGAGATGGAAATGTAAACCAGGCTTTAGTATAAGCCTTTTATTAACAGTTTTTTTCTGTAGAGGAAGCACTGTACAGATATACTCATAGAACTTACCAAATATCTTTCTGAAGAAACACTGACTAAAATAAGATCATCTCCAACACGCACTTTTTCTCCTTCTGATCGTTGCTTGGAAGCAGGATGGATGGTCCACCAGCATGCCTCACCTATATCATTAATGAGTAACAGCACAGAAAGAAATTAGAAAGAAAACGCCCAACATTATTGCCATTACTTTCACATTTATCTCAGTCCCAAAGTTCTGACCCAGTTTTCAGTTGGGTAAGCCACGTGTCCATGTGTTTTCAATAACTACTATCATTCCTGCACCACCTTGTCAGAAACTCATTTGGAAATAATACATATAGGCAGAAGACAGCAAGACCTCTGGAACAGTGATTCCAGAGCTGAGTAAGGAGGCGGCTCTCTGTGTTCGCTAGGCAACCTGGTCCAGGCTGCTTTTTCCCAATCACCTTCATTCCAGGTTCTGGGAAAAACATCGAAGAATATTCCACTGAGAATTAGGAGAAAGAAGTGGGGCAACCCATCACTAAGGGCAATAAAAATAAGCATCTACAATATCGCTTAATATTTGAAAGATCTCATCAATCTGAATTCAATTATGTTCTTCCACTTCTACTGGCTGTTAGTGTCTCTAATTCCCCAGAATATTTGTAAGTATTAAAGTCACAAATTCTGTTTCCATGATAAACATTGCTTTCAGATACACTTTTTGAGCAAAAAGCGTGCTTTTCAGAAAAAATCTCTTTGATCTTGGAACTGTTCAATTGTTGCTGTTATTAGCGTTATTACTCTTAGCTAGAGCAAGGCTTTAAAAGACAAGCAAATTTATTATTTCTAATGAAACAATTACAACAAACTGATGGCATTGTAAGAAGCTCTATCAGTCTTAAAAATACAAATAAATCCCAGTCACCAGCAGTTCTAGAACTTTAATAGAATCTTTATTTAAGGTAATACAAGTTTAAAAAATTTCCAGCAGAAGGCTTCTACAGGAGTAACAACTTGGGAATATTCCTTTACTTTTATTCAGTATTACAGATTCGTATTTCAATATCAATAGGCATGTTTACATCTCATAGAAATTACATAATCTATTAGAAAATGTAAAGATAAGATATTAAATGTGTACAACACAGAAATATTGCTTTGTTTCTTTAGTCCTTAAATAGTCCTAATTTTTACATGATTTATATGTGTTTATAGGTCTCTATTCAGGTTTTTAGACTGAAAGTCTTCTTATTACATAGTCTTTTAAACTAGTGTTTACCTGTTGTGTCCTCTTGCAATCCTACATCAAATGCCAGCTTATCCATTGAAGATCGAGATGTAGAGAGGCAGCATAGATACTATCAAAAGAAAAGAGCATGCATTACTAGTTCTGCTCACATCTGATAATCCAGTGAAATATAAAAAGCCATCAACCTACTAACATAGGATTAACTGTTCTTAAATTATCCCCTCTCGTTACTATCAAGAACATATATGCCTGATAAAGTGAATGGCACTCAAGGAGACTTGACAAAGATATATGTTCTAAAATAAGCTCCCAGTCTATCCAAGTTATCTTTCCACTGAGACGGGAATACTGAAAGTGGAAACAAAGGAGCTGGTTGCATCGAATCTCAGCCCCATGAAGTCTCACTGGTAGTTAAGGAGTTTGGAACCCGTATAACTCATCACAGAATTGAAGAGTAAGGCTTCTGTCCAAAATATGTGCAAGAAGGAATTTCCTTTTCCACTCAGTCTCCAACATGTGTTCAGGTTGCCAGCCAGATGCCAGCTGTGGATTCAGTCGCAGCTTATGCAATATGCAAGGGAAAAGAAATGAGAAATCACCAATTCAAAACAGACTGACAAACAGAGAACTCGTCACTATGGAGCCAGACTTAGTTTTAGCACTTACACAGATACAACCAGCTTAGTTTCGTATTTTCAAGTATCTACCCTTCCCAAAGTTTTCCATTAACCACAGGTAAAATGCTCTTTGATATGAATAATTCTCCAGATATCAGTAAATGGTAATAGTCTGGACACTTTCAAACATAACTTTCATACAAAAAAGAAATCATTGCTGCTATCAACTTCTGCTACATACCATGCCGCTGTAGGAATGGCGCAGCAAGATTGCATGCCCATAGAGTAGCGTTCGATGACCGCCACCTTGTGCAGACTGAAAGATAAAGAGAAGTGATATACTGGTATGTTGTAATAAAATGGGGCCTTTTGAGAAAGAAAAAAAAAAAAGAAATTCTCATCAATCTCTGGACAATCTGGGACACAGGAGTCAATTTCCTGATGAAGTGTTATTCAGGGATTAGTTCAAGAAGGTAGTTTTATGAATGTGTTCTCTAGTTTTGATTGCCTCTAATATATTGACCTTTTAAGTCCTTAGGACAGATCTAAGGTAGAATTTGGACAGGTGAATCTAGAAGCTACTGACTTTTTCTATTAGAAGTGTGCAATTCACTGATGAGGGAAAATGGTGTACTTTTTACCGTCACCTTTTTGGTGTAAAATATATTCTAGAAGCTTGAATCCTTCTTGCGTGTGATGAAAGCAGGCAGCCTCTAGTGAAGAGCAGCTTTGATGCATGTCACACTACCCTCTACACCCTTATGTATTGTTAAATCTCTCCATATTCACCCATTTTCCCCCACATGATATACTTTTCTATACAGAAGGTATACAGAGAGAGCTTCTGGAGTATTGCCCCTGTTATACCAGAAAGTATTAATGATATATGAACCACATTGAAGATCATCAACCTCCAGACTGCTTGCCTCACAGTGTTTAAATACTATCAGACAGAATTCTTTATCTGCTAGGCCAGGTAAGTGCTCAAAGACATTGACGCTAACTCAGCAGGATTTGGGGTTCTGAAATCATGCCCGAGTAAACATTCCTATTCAGAAATGCAGCATAAAACTTGAGTGAAAGAAAATCAAAGTAATAAAATTCACTTTTATCCCAAGAAACTGCAACCATTTTTTTGCAATATTTTCATTATGGTTTCTATTTATCTATAATCAGTTTAAACACTCATGAAAGAATAAATAAATCTTATTAAAGCATGAGCAACCTTTCAACTTCTGATAAAGATTTATGAATTCCTTAGACTGAGATGCAGCTGACTGACATTGGTCAGGAGCAAAGACTGTCAGACAAGACACTGTCAAAAGCATAAGTCCATATGCCTCTCTTCCTCCAACAGAACATCTTGCGTAACATTATGCACATCACACTCTTCAAGCAGTATCGATAAATACACATTTTTGAGTCTATAAATGTGACAACTCCATAAGCAGCATTAGTCTGTCATATAGGACTCCTAATTTAATGTCTTATATACAGCATTTATACCCTTTCTTTTACCACAGTAGACTGACCTTCTGTTTGACTGGAGCATCAGATTCATTACAGAGTAAATTGGAAATAATCATACTATGTTATCTCCCTGGCAGCTTCATTTCAGTGCTGAAGATCAATTTAACTGAATGGCTATGGTGGCAACATACAATTATTTCTCCTCCTCCTTTACTGGTTGTCCTTCCTTATCTTTTATCCATTAGTATAATATTTGTTGATCTTTGAGTTACTTGGTCAAAGGAAAAAAAAAAAAAGACGAATAGGTGGTGAAAAAGCAAGCATTTCAAAAACATAATCATTTTAGCACTTTTAAGAAACCGCCAGGAATTTCTGGCTTTTATGTTTATTGAGAAGAGAGCATCTTGATGGACAAAAGGTATATTTTGACCTTCAATAAACTGCGTAGCAGTCAAAATGCAGGGAGGCATATTCAATAACCTCTCTGGGAGACTGAATGACATGATTTTTTATTAGGAAAGAATAAAAGTCATGGTCTTTGTCACAGACACAGTCTTGACAGTAAGACATGAAGATTTAGCTTTGAACTACCATTACTACCATCGCTTTTTCCAAAGGCACAAGGAAAGAACGAGACATTTGATAATGTCAGGCCCATTGTGCAAAAGATGAATGCTGAATGTCTGCTGCTCATCACACTGGGGAAGATGAGAAAAACTGCTGTGAACATACTGCCTTACCAACATTTCAGATTTTACCAGAAGCTTTATAAACACCAGGCATAGGTACCCAACAAACAAAGTCACTAATATAGACAAAAGTTTGAAATTTCACTGATATTTTTATCAAAATTATTCTGTGTTACTAGCCACAAACTTGATACCTAACATACAGATTTGGTTGCCTGTTGTACAAAAGGTGAGAGGAATAGTGTGATTAACAAAATCACAGCTATGTTAGTTCGCCCTTGTTTTGGCCATATATATTTGTCTGTCTAGCACCTATTTTGTTAAATGCCCATTTGTAGCTGGAGAGGAGAAAAGTTTGCTCAAAAAAATTTCAGTCATGTCTGTGAAAAATGGGGAGTGGTTTTTTAGATCATTTTTCCCAACAGGATTAAAGTAATTCTTTTGAACCAAATTTTCCCCATTACAAAAATGCAAGCTAGTTTGCTGTTTCTGTTTCTTAGACAGAAAACAAAGAGTTGCAAAAAACATTTCAAGCATTTTCCACTTAGAGGTTTCTGAGAGGTAATTATAATCAAGCCATCTACATGGAGGGAAAGTGAAAAGATGAAACAGAAAAATACAGGAAAGGCTGGAAGAGAAAGCTGGTACTATGAAACTGCCTTCCATTTTGGAGCCTGACTTGCAGGATATGTACATACCTATAAGTTCATTTCCTATTTTAAAGGCTCATTTCACAACTAAATACTCAGCATTTATCTTTATGCGAGAAACTGCATAGGAAGTAGCTGTTGGGCCATGATTGTCTACTGAAAGAGTCTTTGATTTTCAAAATAATCCATTCCTACCTGGAATGTTGCAGAGAACTGTAAATTTGCCACATGTTAAAAAAAAAAATTAAAATAAAATTAATTTGAAAGTTAACAATTGGACTTCTATGGCAAAGATGCAACATTCCAAGATGAGGTGTGCCACTGAAGTTTCACCAAGTTTCTAGTAATAGTCAAAAAATAATATTTCAGAAGACACTGCAAGTAAGACTTCTTGGAAGCCACAACCCTGACTAATTCAATCTGTAATGCCCACAGATTTTTTCACAAACATATGAATGGCATTATAATGCAAGCAAGTTTCTAACCACCACATTATTTATAATGAGTCTTATTTGCTTTATGTTTTTAATTTCCATTTTTCAGATTAATTTCTAAGGTGGACAATACTTTCCTTGAATAAAACCAAGCAGGAGAAAAATACATTTGTGTTCAAAGAAGAATTTATCCATTAAGTTCTACAAACTATGCCATTCAGGAGTATCAATTATATGAACGCAAAACTCTTGTCCTCATTTTATCCTCCAAGAATCTGGGATTTAGAATAAGACTTGAAAAGCCTTCAGAACTGGTAAACACTACGGACAATAAATTGAGATTGAAAGCATACAGGGCAAATTCACACTGCTTGTGAAAACTTCATATAAACTGCCCACCTCTAGTCTAATATTTCTGCAGCTGGAATACAAGATTAATTTGGAGTCTTCTCATTACCCAAAAGCCATTGCCAAAGCAAAGGCAATTTAGAATACAACAACAACAATTAGAGCTGAAGAAATTAGCATTCAAAATATATAAACAGCTTTCAAGTTCAATGCATTGTTAGACCAGGCAATGAGAATAGACTACTAAGATCTGAGCTGCTTAATTTGATGTAAAGACTGTTATCTTGAAACAAAAATACAGAATGAAAATAAGTTAAAATTGGGAAATACTTATTTTCCTTGTTTTCTTAATAGAAATAGGATTTAAATGCCAAAAAGAACTTAAAAATTACAACCTACAAACTATCTAGTAAAATATGCATATGATAGAAGCAGCATAACATGAAATATTTATAATTAGATTGAACAAAAATTTATATATTTTACTGGGAATATCAATCCTGCAGTAAGATACGTTATACATGACTCAACAGACCTTTTATATCTGTACAATTTTGTATATACACAAGTGTCATATGTACAGACATGCAATCACCTGACAGATTAAAATAGGTATTTCACTGATGTTAATTCACACAGTAGCACTTGCACCAGTTGTGCCCATGGCTGCATTGGTACACTTGTGGCTGTACATGAGAAGCTGCAGGAAATTTATCATGGTGACATTGAACAAGTGGTTTGGAGCCATTTTTGCTTCTGGGAACCTGACTTAAGATGAGAATTTTTAGAGGCTAGTGAATAGCCCTGTGGCATCCAAGGAGATCTGGAGTCAAATAGCCATTACCTTTCCCTTCTTTTCAAGAGAACAGCCTTATTTCTACTAGAGAAAATATTTCTTAGACCAGTGAGTACTCTACTGTAAGAAAATGCTGACATTCCTTTGCTGACAGGTCTACACAATCTCCAAATTTATGAAAAGGGAAAAAGCTATGAGCTTCAGGGAAATACCAGAGAAAGACAAACATGTGAAAACATGTACTTACACAGGATAGTTATTTCAGTGTTTTGTGTGTGTACAGACAAAGCTTTTGTAACACTGTCATTATACAAAATCTAATGCTTGAGAAAGCCTGACAGCAATTGCATTTAGCATGTGGCTATTCAGACAACTCTAGTCACCCATGAAAGCAATTTAAAAATACTGAATGTGTCATAAGAACACAGGAACTGAAGCACACTCTCTAGAAAATCATACAAGATAACACAGGGAGTTATTAAGAACAATGTAATGGGTTTTCCTGCCTCATTCCATGATGAAACCATAAGAGCAGAATGGAATTAGTGGCACACGCTGTAGGGAAAATGACAGTACAAAGACCAGATTGTAAGTAAGTACAGTTTTGATGGACTTAAAAATAAAAAAAATCAAGTAAACACTAAGCTAGAAGACATCAGTAGTAAATCCTTCAAAAATGCAATCCATCTAATTTACAGTAATGGTAAATTAAGACCTAATTGCAACCAGATGTTTAGCCTGGTATTTCCTCTGTGCCCCAGACCCAGCCGTAGGAAACATCAGCCCAAATATGGAACTTAGGACCACTCAATATTGCTCTGAATGGGTTTCTAAATAATACGACATGGCACTCTAAATGTTTAACACGTGAGAGCAGCTGTACAGTAAAAGAAGCAAGGTGCTCCCTGTTATTCTTCACAAATACTTTCCAAGGCAAATACTGCAAGATAATGTAAAAAATTTCAAGTATGACTTTTAATGGCTATTTCACACGTACAGTGCAGTAAAACAATGTCCTTTAAAGCACTGAGTACTTACACTTCATTAAGATGGAGGAAAGCCTCTGAAGCAAAGCCTAAGTTAACACTTTATTGCCAAAGCCAACTGGGAAATCAATGGTTACTGGATTTAGTGTTGTCACAGACTTAAAATGCTAACAGCAGCTTAAAACTGCAACATGTAATAATGGAACAGTGATTTCAAAACACACCAACTTGGCATTTAAAACAACAATATTGTCCACTTTCGTATTTAAACAAAATACGGGAAAAGCTAATTGTTTCTACTAGTGATGGCCATCTTACACTTAAAATAGATGCTGGAGAAAACAGCATGTCAAACAGAGGACCCCTATACTACTACAAAACCATGTGCAAATATAAATACGAAAGCATTATTTTCTCCATGATGAGTGTGTTCTAAGTTTCATGAAGTTCCATAGTTTATTTCTAACGTTTATACTATGAGAAAACTACAGAATGAGGGAAAAAAAATCCTATCTCTAAATCTAGACATTTAGTTCAAATGTATAAGCAGAAGTATATAATTAAACACAGAATACCCTACAGTTACCTGCTTTGAACCCTTTCAAATTAAAAACATAACCACCACAAAAATAAACCAAGCAGGAAATTGCACCTACCAGTGATGGACGCCCTAAAGAATTATATATAAACAAAGTATGTGTTCCTCCAGTGATGGAACCTTCTCAAAGTCCCTTCCCTGGGACTCACATTGGGGCTGTCAAATTTCCCATTCAGAAGCAGTCATTACATTCTGAAATTGTGGTTTTGATCCATTAGAAGAGAAATCAGATAGGAAATGTGGGTCTGATCACAAGTATTGGCTCGAAAATAATCAACTACCACACATTCTGAGTAAAAGAATATTTAGGCCCTGGACTATGCTGCTCCCAGTCAGAAACTACTGGGTGTCAAGATCAGAGATGTAAGGCTGCTGGCTGGCGTCAATGCCTTTTGCAAGAGGTTGATGAAAGTTTTTAAACCAGCAGGCTAATACAAGTATTTAACCTGAACTGATTCTTTAGAAAGAAAACTGTGAGTGCACAATGAGGAACATGTGCTTTGTTTATATATAATACTTTAGAGCTTCTGATCTGCAAGATAGAATGAAAAGTACTGAAAGGATGTGTGTCCTGGTTTCAGCTGGGATAGTAGCTTCCTAGTAGCTGGTATAATGCTATGTTTTGGGTTAAGTATGAGAAGAATGTTGATAACACACTGATGTTTTCAGTTGTTGCTAAGTAGTGTTTAGACTGAAGTCAAGGATTTTTCAGGTTCTCATGCCCAGCCAGTGAGAAAGCTGGAGGGGCACAAGAAGTTGGGAAGGGACACAGCCAGGACAGCTGACCCAAAGTGGCCAACAGGGTATTCCACACCGTGTGATGTCATGCCCAGTATATAAACTGGAGGGAGCTGGCCGGGGGGGGGGGGGGGGGGGGCGGATCGCTGCTCGGGAACTGACTGGTCATCAGTCGGCAAGTGGTGAACAATTGCATTGTGCATCACTTGTTTTGTATATTCCAATTCTTTTACTATTATTATTGTCATTTTATTATTATCATTATTATCATTATTATTTTCTTCCTTTCTGTCCTATTAAGCTGTTCTTATCTCAACCCACGAGTTTTACTTTTTTTTCCCCTCTATTCTCTCCCCCATCCCATGGGGTCGGGGGGGGGAGTGAGTGAGTGGCTGTGTGGTGTTTAGTTGCTGGCTGGGGTTAAACCACAGCAATGTGGAATAAATATAGATCTTCAAAGCATTTGAGTCCTTACACGGGAGAAGGAAAACTCCATGATGGCTGAATTAGCCATGAAGTGAAAGAAACTGGAAAAAGACTAAAAGGAACTGGGAGGAATAGGAGGGAAGGATGTCCCACAGTCTAAAACCATCTCACTATGGTTCTACACAAAAATATTTGCATCAGGCCACAACCATTTCTGTAGAGGAAAGAATGCTCAAAATTATGTTTCCATAGCAATGCAAAACCTACTCATCTATTGATTTCATTATTAATATGCAATTTTTTAATCTGTTCTAGACCAATGCTGAGGGAGGCCAGTATTCATCTAAAAACAGGAGTGATGATACAATCCTACAAGCTGACTAGAACTGGAGACCACTACAGGTAAGTGTTCAATGAGACCTCTTACTCCCCACAATTATATCACTGTCTGAATTTTTTCACACCAAACACAAATTCAGGTGACTAATGAGAGCTTCTTTCTAATACCAGACAACAGGCAGCTGGAAAACACAGGAAGGCTCGTTCTCTTAATACCAGCATGATCAGTAAAAGCTTATGAAAAGCTAAAAGAATTTCTTGATGACAAAACACAAACTCAGATTAATTTAGCCTAAGGCAACTAAACAGCCAGTGGAAAGAAAAAGGCACTTTTGGTGAGTAATTCAGCCCACCTAGAATCTGAGCAACTCTGTGATGATACCTATGCTTCTGCTTGTGGTTACGCAGGGAGCTTAGGGTATCCATGGCTGTAAATCAGGCATTTCAGTTTTGTGGGATTAATGCTGGCCAAAGAGTCCACAAAACCCCAAGCAGTGGTGAAAACAGAATGTGTGGAAACAGGCTGAGTCACTGCAGAACTTGTGTAGTAACCCTCGAAGAGAGCTAGAAGGCTTGTGAGACAAGATTAGTCAGGCAAAACTAAACAATTCACACTTGGAATAGCAACACTGGGAAATTACATCTTCAGCAGCATTGGAGAACTTGAAAATGCTGCAAGCAGTAAAGACTACAAAGTTGCATAGTGTGAGCCAAGGAGTTTTACATGTTCTTCTTGTTCATAGAAGTATCCATTTTCTTTAAAAATCTTGATACAAAAAAGACAGAATTTCCTTTCCAAAGTAAGAGCATCCAGGTCCAGATGCCTTGAATTCTTCTACCAAAACCCAAAAATGCTAATGAGACCCTTCTGCAATTGCTGTGCTCTTGGGCTGCCGTTTCCAGTAGTTGGCACCAAACCCATAGCATTGAGTTGCTCAGAATTTAAAGACATAAAGTAAATCAATTCACTGAAATGTAGCATTGTGGTAATATTCCTTCGCCCTACTCATATCAAATAACAGCAACACCAAAGGGCGAATTCAAACCAGTCTAAAACCTCTTTGTTTGCCTCACTGTAGCCTATATATCATGTAACAGTGGAATAATGAACAGGAAAGTGAACCTATCAAGACTTTATATATGCTATACATATTCTAGTCTTTACACCTTATTTTTAAATAACTATTTAGTTGATTGACTTTTCATGGAATTCACTACTAAACAGTAAATGCTGCAGAAATTCAGGTATGGAGGTTAGTATGACTGATGACTCTGCTGATACCTACTGTTAGATAATGATGGAGGTCTGTGCCCAAAAAAAAAAGGAAACAAACCAAACTTCTTTCCCTGACATGATCAGCAGTTACTTCCTACTTTGTGTCGTGCCAAGCCAAAGAACAGAAAAAGGAGTTTAGCTAAACTATAGGTTTCCAAAGGGTGGCTTGCTTTAAAAGCTGCATTAAAATCTGTAATTATGCTTTATATAAATATCACATAAAAATCTGAACCTGAATAAATCAAGTGGCCAATAAAAATCATGAGCATGTCTTATTTGGTTAAGAACACATGGATATTTTATTGTCTATATTACAAAGATTGGAATCATTGGTAATGATGATAAACATTTGTGCCAGCACCATGCTAAATGATCCCAATTTTGCTAATATTGACCTGTTGGGAGGCAGAATAAACAGCCGCATAATTAGAAACACTTCAAATATACCTCACGATTAGTATTTCCAACACTACATTTATGTTATCACCTTCCCAGCAATGGGAAACTTCACATCAATGAAAAGCAGATACAGCAGTGAAAATAAAACAAAAATAAATAATATTGATCATCTGTTTCCAGCCTTCTATGCAAAAGAAACATTTATATTTACAGCTGAGGCAATACTTTCATTACAAACTCCTACTTTCAAGCACTTTCACTGGATTGGAAAAAAATTGCCCAAGAGGATAAAATTTATCGATTTCTCCCTTAGCCTAGTGAAGATTTCTCTTCCCCCGTACTCCTCCTCCTTCACTGCATAGGAGATAGAAGGAATTAATAAAAATCTTCCTGGTTATTTTAGAGCTAAATAAGTGGAGGAGGGAGACATTTTTCACAGGTTAAGGATTGTGCCTAAGCTTTTTCTGTTGCTGTGTGATACAAGGAATGTGAATCATCCTTGTCACTTGAGAAAGAAACTCACAGAGAAAGAATAAGACAGCGAAGTGGGAAGAAAAGATGGATCAGCAGAGGAGTCATGCTAAGAAAATTCTTCTGACATCATTAAATCCAGCCCTTAAAATAGCACTGCTTATCTAGCCCAGAATTCCTCCTTTTTGGAGCATGACAATGAAGCAAGACCATACCATAGAACAGCAAACTCCGAGGGGATGAAAATCAGTAAACAAGTCATTTTAGAAGGTGATTTGGGATAGACATTGATAATTCAAGGAAAAAGTAGAAAATGGATAACCAACCGATCTTGGCTAAAATCACAGCCAATTATTCAAATGTCAGATATTCAAAATGTTTGGAGGTTCACTAAGTGCCTTGTCACAGTCTTAATAAATAAAAAAAAAAAATTTAAAAAACTAAAAAAATAAAAGCACTGAGAAGCAGAGCTCCTGCACAGGCTTACTGACCTAAGGCAGTGAAGGGCCAGTGACCTCCAGCCCAAGGGCTCCCCACTCGCCCCACTGAGACACCGTACCATTACAACAGCATTCTTGCAACAGAAGAAACAGTGTGCTGTCCCCACTTTCCAAAACACCCAGATGTTTTACTGAGACTTCTGTTATTTATTCATTGTCTCAAGATTTCTTATTTACCAGATAGTGTTACATTCTCACTGAAAGGGTAAGGATGAATTGAGAATTAGAGAAGCCAGTCTAGAGTCCTCTTTCCAGTCCAGAGTCCTCTCTCCACAAAAGTGCCTGCCTTTGGTCATTCATGATCTAAATAAACCATAACCCCAGCCCAAGCTAAAGTCACTGTGGTTTCTAATTCCAAATTTTTACCAAATTCAGTATGTGCCATTTTAGTGAAGGTAAGTTTGATGCTGATGTTAAAAATAAAGAAAAAGAATGAATTAAATTAAACTGTAGGAATTCACAGAAAGTATCACACCAAATGTTTAACTTGCTTACCTTCATCATAAATTTCTGTAGAGCCACGAGAAGGGGAAAAAAAGAGAAAATGTGAAATGAATATTTGCTTTCAGGTGCTTAAAATGGGATTTGTTTTCCCTGAAAAAGTGAGTGGGACACACAGAACTACAAACCACATTTAAAAGGAACATTTATCATTGCAATTAGCATAATTATATAGCTCGTGCTAGAAAGCAAAACAGCTGCTCAGAAAAGGGCTTCATCATTTTTTTATGCAATAGTTTTCTCAGATTTTTTTTACTTTAAATAATATAGCAGATTAAATACTTGTTGCTTAAAGATAAAACACAGTACAGGTAAAACAGGAGCTATGCCTGATCATCTTAAACAACTTGCTCTGCAGATAGTTTCTAGCTAAGTACAACGTGAGTTGTAAAGTCCTGCATTCAAAGCGCAGTGCTGGAGAGCAACACCATTATTGTAGTAATATATCGTATGTAAATGCACAATAAATTAAGAAAATTAAAACATTACTAATACTTCATGCAGTGGTTAAAAAAAAAATCAGTGCTACATGACTGATGTCTGAAGATTATGGAAATTTTTAGGTTAATTTTCATGGAGGTTGATCAAGAATAAAAGGGGAGTGATACATTATGTTACATGCAGTGATTTGTTTTTCTTTGCGAGAGTCCTATGGCCAACTTTTCCTCTTTTGACCTCACCAATTCTTGTTTTGATATCACAAAGTTTGAAGTTGAGGACTGAAGTTTGGCAGCAAACCTCTATCCCACATGAAAAGAGAGTCTAACTGGAGAGCTTCCAAGCAAGACTGGGTCCTTTCATTTCGTACATGCTTTTAAAACAGAAGTATCTGTTCTCAAAGATGTACAAGATGTTCTAACTTAAAAAAAAAAAAAAGTATAATCTAATCATCTCAAAATGTTCAGAGACTTCTCTCCTTAAAAGTATTCCAGGTCTATTTGTTAGTTAGACATTTGGAAACTAATTGACCAAAACTAAAGATCATGCACCCTGTCCACCATCCCCATAAAGGAAGGATTTAAAATACAGTAAGATCATTTTGACATTATTATTCATCCCACTTCTTGTCACTCCAGTATTTTGTTTGCTTTTACTGGGTGGCTCCAGAAACTAACCAGAAGTCTGCTGAGCTGTCTACAGTGGGGTGCATGTGTAAATTCATTAATACAGAAACAAGTTAATTACAGGATTAATTCTAATATAACCTTTCCTATATTTATCAATACAGACTTTCATTTGCCATCATGCTGTCAGTTTATCAAGGAGATTAGATCCATCAAACACCTCAGTCTCTTCCAGCTGTCATTCATCTGTGAAATTTTATTCTGAGAACTACGCAACCCCACTGCTTTTTCCATATTACAAGTACATTAAACAACAGTCCTTCTGTGAAACCTTCTGGTTCTCTTCTTGATAATTTATTTAACTGCTTGACTGTAATCTCTTAACTAGCTTCAAATTAAAGTGAATAGTTTATCTCTTCCCTTGATTACTAAAATGATACAGCAGCTTCTTGTGCTGGATTTTTTTGGAAGACCAGATTTAACTACTTATTCTCTTCAGTGGAAATATTAAATGAACTGTAACAAATGAGAAACAATTGTCATGTGTTTGGATCTGTCATATTGTGTTCTTCAGAGTTACTCTGGTTCCTTAACGATTTTGAAGATGATTTACATGTCATTCTTAGAGACAGAAAGCGCCATGAACTGTCCCCCCCCAAGCTAGAAATCCTGAAAGACAACAGTGGGTGAGGAAAGTCTGAACACATATATCCACCTACTGCTTCAAAACCACCAGGGGAAGAAATACTCTGAAACTTAATTGTTGTAAAAATGTTTTCTCTTCATAGCAGACACTTAAATACATGTTATATCCATCCACCATTGTGAAGGGAATGCCCCAGCAAAACTTCAGGCCAAGCCTAAGAAGTTATGTGCCATGAACTGTGCTGGCCTCAGCTGCCCAGCTACCAGCAAATGGACAGGGCAAAGGCTTCCAGCAACTCCTGTCACACCCTTCTGCAAGAACATTCTCCAAGGGTTTCAGACCAAAGCCCTTCTTACCTAAAGGAGAATGCTTACTTAGAAAAACATTAACTCTCACCTTGGCGGGGGGACACAAGCAAAAAAACCCCGCACCACCCTGAAGCAAAACAACAGAAATGACAGAAACTACACACTTCAGGTAGGCAACAAGCTGTTACACAAGAAATTTCTCCAACTCACCCTCTGCAGAGGGAAGAGCTTTCTGCTCCTTCACACTTGCTCTCTGTGCCTCAGCACGACAGCACACAGGAGTTTCTGGACTAACACTAGCAATTCAGAATGTCTATTTGAAAATTAAACAGATAGACCAGACCTATAATTTGAAATTTCTTAATGCCATTCTAACATCCATTGCTCTTGAAAGGTATTGCTTTCCAAACGCTAACACCAAAGTGTTAAAGTGATAAAAAGACAGACTGATACAGTCACTAAGTACAACAAATAATTGTTGTACACTTCAACACTAACTCAGCTAAGAGTAAAAGAAGAGATCAAATTGTGATGACATGTTATTTTAGTTATACGCAAAGCTCCTGCTCCATCAGTGGAGTAGCACTGATGACAGTAGAGCTTGGTCATATTAACATTTGAAATGTGACATTCTATACACCCTAACAAACAATGTAGAGGTATGCAATATCCAGTATGAGACTCTATTAAAAACAAGCTCAGTCTTAAGAGTTATTAAGGATGAGATTTATGATGTAGATTTCAGCTAGTTGTGTAGACTTTACAGTCAAGAAAGAGACAGTCATTTCTAGAATGCAATTCATCTGATTTATTAAGCTGACATTTTCTGTAGGACAGGACCAACTATGCACTAGAAGTGTTTGATTCTCTGTGGTGACTACAATTAGGAGTCTAAATAAGTTGCTAATCCTACACTGTCTACCGCGTAAACGCCTAAAGCACCTTCAATATCTGAAGAGTTGACCAGTTATGAACTAAGTACAGAACACCTATATTGTATTAGATACTGAAATTCAAGAATCCACTGGAGGTTCTCTACTGCGCATTCAGAAGCAAGGTAATAATTGGACTTCTGACGTACTTCTGAACTACAAATAAGTGTCTCTGTTAAATCCAGTCCTACTGAAATCAATGCAAATTTGATGACTAAATGCATCGAAGACACCATTTCACCTTTAGAATTCACTTGTTCAAGAAATCAGAATGTGCTGGTTTACATGCACCTGTTTCTCTAGCATCCAAATTTCTCAGAAGTTTTTCTGAGAGGTAGGACTGATAACTGAATGTAACCAACAACTGGATAACCATATTCCGCTGACTTAAGTCTGCAGGTGCATATGCTATCTGATCTTTTGGGGACAAACAACTATGTGAGTGCTTAGTGTCACACAAATATCATCCTTGTGGAGGAACTAAACTCAGCACTCAGCAGCTAGATTGCCTGTATGGCTTGGAACATGACCTAATAAATAAATAAGGAAAAAAACCTTTGCAGGATTTCAAATT
The DNA here is from genome assembly GCF_947461875.1 of Haliaeetus albicilla. NCBI lineage: Eukaryota > Metazoa > Chordata > Aves > Accipitriformes > Accipitridae > Haliaeetus > Haliaeetus albicilla. The sequence goes on from NC_091495.1 coordinate 31,145,351, forward strand.
ATTAGATTTGAGGCACATTACACCCATTATTCTATCCATCATCCTAACTATTCTCTAAATAAATGAATTAAATAAATAAAATTTAAAACCTATTGAAGCTTTATCTGAGGACACAAAGGATATGTTGTCAATGTAAATATTTACATTGGGCTATTATATTTTTTGGCTCCTTGGACGGCTATTGGGTAGCGTATCACTTACTATGATTGTTCAAATACCTTGTAATTCATAATCTCACCTTAATTCTTGGGCTCTCTGGCTAGATTAAAAAGTAACAGCAATGCTATTTTATTTGGAATTTTTTATAGCAAAGTTATCAAGATTAGTTTTAAAATCCTTTTAATTTAGAGATTATTGCCCGACTATATCTTTTGTACTATTCTTGTAGTATTGTATTTGCTTACGTAGAAATATCAGGTCTTTACACTAACCTAACCAAGAAGTATTGAAAACAAGTAACTGAAAGTAGAGTTTGCTGCAATTCACAGTAATTACTACACTAAACACAGCTTGAAGTTCTCAGATCTATAATACAGACTGAAGGAGAAATACCAAAGGAATCCTACTATACAGTTGGAAATGCTACTATTCTATTAAAATAAGTGCCAGTCAGATTTGCACACAGATTTCTTTTGAAAAGAAGAAGTGTACTTAGAAAATGTTTGTATTACTTTCTTTTGATGATGTGAATTAGACTTGTGCTGCAATTAGCAGCCACGACAATATACAGTACACTAAGGATGGAACTGCAGATGTCATTGAAACTATAGCTATAGGTGTGGCATTTTAAGCAGTATTTCCATAGTCACTCCATTTCGATAAGCCTGTTCATTTTAACATCATTCGGTGCTACCTCCTCCCATTTTCCCTCAAGAGAAAATGTATGAGAAAAACTGAGTGATCCTGTGTTAACACTGCTGAAATTACTCCCTGCATTGAGTCACCTCTGCAGCCTATGTTATATCTAAAATTTAAATGCAAATGCTTTAAACTGGCAGATCAAATATTTGTGCATAATTAGTATATTTTCCCACCACAGTAATCTGACAAATAAATCTATATTTATGTAAATGAACCTAGTGTGAACAAAAAATTCTCAGTAAAAATTAAGTCCTTAGATAATTCATTTAATGTTTGAAAATCACACTGATTATAAATCAGGGATGTGCAATTAATTACTTTAATGGCACTGAAGACATACTACTGCAACCATTTGTCTTGATGAAGCTTTATTTTGTGGTTCACTCCAAATTCTACAACAACCCTAGCTTTTTTCCTCTAGCCAAAATCCACTTGTTATATTTATCCAATCCACACTATCCTAAAAGCCAGAATCTATTCACTTCTCAATTCAGAAGTCTCTGTAATGAAAGCAATTCTCTTGAAAAGTGTCTAAAGTGTGTTTCCTTATTCTGCAAGTTTCTTTTCTCCAAAGAAACTGAAAATTAGTTTTACTAGTGGCATAAAACTAAGCTAACACAATAACTGTTTCAGGGGAAGAGAAAAAGATTTCCCATTGCCTTCAACAGAAGAGGCTCCTCTGTCTATTTGAAAGTTGCAGACAATCCTACAATGTTATAGTTAGCACAGCTTTGCCATTAGCCTGTGTAAGGATGAAAATCCTTGTCCCTTGCACTCTAAATTTAAGAACCAATACACTTGGTTTCCCGTCAGGTAAGAAGCTCTTCAGAGTAATCTGTCTTGAATGATGTCTCTTAATGCCAAATTTTCAAAATAATTCACCAGCTATATGTGGGCAAATGTGTAAAAAAGGCCAGGTTTTGGAAACGGTAGATGGCCTAGAAAATTCCCACTCCTTAAACTGAATTCTGTTACAGTGCTAAGCAGTTGTTCTGAAAGGCAAGACAGACATTCAGGTGCTTTTATGAGAACAGAAGTCCCTTAAAAAAAAAATCAAACCCTTAAAGTATACAACACCCACCTTGAAATCTCAAATTTGCAAACAAACACCAATAGTTGCTAATTCACAACAACAGTACCTTTATTTCCCTTATTTCATAAATATATTAAAAGAGAAAAAATGACAGGCAGATTGAAAGGAATTACTTTCACTACGCATTATTCAATTTCAGTTTATTTCACTACTGTTATTTTCTCTGTAAATAAGATATATTCAGTGTCTTCTAAGTTTCAGTTGAAATTTAGTAAATCCCTCTGATCAAATCCTGGGCTTTTCCCCCTTGGTAGTTTAATTAAAAGCAGAAGAGCCATTTTCAAATATGAAACGGGGACCAGGATGAAAAGGTAAGCCTTACTTCCATTAGTTTTTACTTTTGGCGAGATGTCTTTAATCTGTTTGATTTAGCACTGAAGCAGACCTACAAGCCCTCACAGTCATACCTGCTGAGAGACAAAAGGAAAAAGCCAAAGGTCCGAGGCATATTTTCAGCCCATTTAATTTTCACCTAGCTTCAACTGCCACATAGGCCTTACAGTAGAATACAGATTTTGGAACAAAATCATGAGAAGAATAATAGTCATTTGACAGGAGAAGCACAGCAGAACTGGAGTAATTCCCTCCAAAATTTTTGTTAGCACACTTTACGGGCTGGAGTCAGCTCCGAAGTGGATGACTCTAGCTTACCCTTTGAGGCATGAAACTGCTTGCAGCAGTTCAGTTACTAATTTGGTCATTAATTTGACATGAAGCTTGTCCAACTTAGGCTCTGGGTTTGGGCTTCAAGGTGTCCCCAGGTACATAGACATAACTGAACACACTTGCATTAATCTTGTGTGTTCTCCATTGGACAATGGCTTATGAAGAAATATATGTATTAGAATGAGGTGTCTGGCCTCAGTGACCATGCAGCTGTGCAACAGCCAGCCTTCTGATGCATTAATTCAGCATGTACATCTGCAGCCCACCAGAAGACCTCTGGTAACACTCTGGGATTATAGAGGTGGTTAAAAGCTGCTTTACAGGGCAAACTACAGCTCATCTGAGATAGAATAATTTCATATTTGAAGTAAAGCCAGCACCCACTCCATCTCCATCAGACAGGAGGTTGTCTGGATTACAGAATTGGTCTATTAAAAAAAGAGGTTAGCAAATGTAACTCAGAACAAAACTAGCTCTGCTGTCACGGGAACCATTTCTCTTTTAAATGGTTTAAGGGGACATTTCTGTGAAGCAGTCTTTCCAAGGCATAACATTTTGATGTTACTAAATTCTGAGGTTTTTTTTAAAAAAAGCAGAGCTGACTTGTATTTATGCAGGTAATCCTATATTTTCCAAGAATACACTCTTTGAATATTTCAGTCAAAAACAAGACATGTCAGAGTGTAACCAATAAAATTCTGGCTTACCATTTTTGATGCATCATGAACTATGAAGCCAGGTGCCTGTATACTACTGAACTTCCTTTTTATTGCTGTTTTTCTCTTTATAGAAGAATTCTTCATAGAAATAAAAGTACAGAATCTAAAGATTTAGAACCAAGCCCTCTCACTTGTAATTAAAAAGGTGGAGAAAATTAGAAGACAACCTAACCATCAGTGTGGCTTAAAAACATTCCAAATCAATCCCTATAAAACTTTGCTGGTTGTCACAAATATCAGATTCACAGAGTATGAATAATGCTGTCATACTGATACAATTAGGTAAAATTAATACTTAACTACAGTTATTCTTAAATATTATAAACATCTACATATATATGTCATATGACATAGATAGTTGGGAATACATGAGTACAAAGGGGGTTGAAAAGCCTAAGCCACCATTTAAACAATGTACTTACCTACAGGAATCTCAAGGAAGCTACAACTTGAGTCACTACTTACTATAAACATGTCATAATCACAGATTAAAATTCCATAATATCTGGCTGAAATAAAGTGAGACCAGTGCTCTAGCTATGATATTGGCCATATACTAAAGGACATCTGAGGTTGTTTCTGGTCATGTGCAGCTCAAATTAAGTATTAAGAAATCAAGGAGACTTATTATGGTCCAAGCTTTCAGACAGGCTTCTAACATTTTAAATGTGAACAAACAATTCTACACACACTTTTACGACTACTAACTCATACATATGCAGATGTTAGAGATTACATTGTAGAAAAAACATACGTAAATATGTCCCATATAGGGGAGTTATATCAGATGCCCAAACAAATATGCATGGTAAACACAGACACATTAGGAAAGGCCTTAACAACACATTCAGCAGAGAACTGTGCTTTGGCTTTATTTGCTAAGATCTATGAATGATTTTTTTTATTCTGTAGCAGCTGTTCTCCATCATTAAATATTTTGTATATATATTATTTGCAGCTAGTTGCGGCGTCACACAATATTTATCAGTACTAATTATCTTACTGTCATGCATTTTAGGATTACAGTGTCTATACTGGAAAAGGCAGGGTGGGTTACAGAATGGAGTTATAACATTAGACAGCAAGGCTCAAAACTGACAGGCAATAATCATACATTTATATTACACAATTCTACAATCAAATTAAAAGAGAGAAAACTCATTGTGGTAGCATGAAATTTGGTATGACAATTCAGGAATGACCAGATCCTACATGACCATGTATTTGCCTCTTTTTTTGAGCCATGCAAGTTGAAGGGTCATGAACACAGAGGGTATCAAAACAGACAGGTTAGACTCAGTGGCAACATGAAACATTTGGGATCAAGTGAATAAAAGACATAATCACATACCCATTTTTCCACATCAACTAGCTGTAGAAAGAAAAAGCAAGAAATCAGTAAATCTCTTTCCTTAAATACAGCATATCAAAGTCTATTTTGAAGTTAACATTTCACATTTTTGGAAATGTATCTAGTATGAAAGAAAATGTATGAGTAGAAGCTATTCTCCTGGCATCTCCTCTTGAAAATGCCAATTCCTCACTTTTTGTCTTTATTTTATGGGAAGCACTTCAAATTCTGGAAGTCCAAAATGTCTATCTGTATATCAGATAATAGGCAGCAAATGAAGACCAATGCTGAATTAATTCCACACTGTATTCAGTACCAACCAGTCAAACATACAGAACATAGTTTCCCACAAAGCATATCTCCATTTTCTCTTGAGTAAAGCTCTGTCATAAGTGAACATTATTCACTTGAAAAGGCTTAGTGGCTGCTCTTCAAGGTTTGCCATTTTAATGAATGCCATAAATATGAAAAGTAAAATTAGGGGGTACCTGTCAAACCCTGACCCGACAACCTGCAGTATAAGAGAATATCTTGCCTAAGAACAGAGAACACCAAAATGCCATTCATTTTTCCTATGGGGAATGAGAGAATCACTTCTAAAAGCTTAAGGTTTTGTATTAACAAAACTGTTTCAAGGTTCATTAAGGAAACACATTTTAAATTACTCTCTCTAAAAAGTCTTCGGATCATCTTACAGTCTCAGAAAGGATTGAGAGTATCTACTAGAACACATTTCAGCTACTAGAAAGGTTAGTATGGCACTACCTATTAAAAACTTACTTGGCACCAACAGCAGCATATCTGAAGCAGATTTGTCTCTGGACTTAGCACAGAAAACTCTGCAGCATGTCAAGCCTTCTGTGGTTTTACTGCAGGTACACATTGACCTTTTTTTAGCAGATGTCACATAGAATTTCAGCAATAATTTAAGATAGCTTAGTGCAAACCATGAGCAATTTTCAAAACCAGTAGTAGTTGGATTCCAGCTTACTTGTGAAATTACTGTAATAAAAGGCAATGTATTTAGTTCTCTTCTATTAAAATAGTTTTATTCAACGTAAATTTTCACGCTTTCTTTAATATACATTTCAATTAAAATGAAGCTTCATATTTTCAATATTATTCAGTCCCGCTAGCACACAAAGGTTAGAAAACACCATCTGACCTGCCAACTAATTAACACGATAAACTTATAAGCATTTATTAATCTGAAAATTCCTACCCCTCTTCTGAGATTTGGACTGCATTTAGATTTATAATAGAAATTCTGTGATTTGTCTATTTTTTTTTTTTAATACTCTTTACTGTGACTTTTTTATCAACCAAGCTGCAGAAATCCCTCCTAAAACACACGTAGTGTTTTAAAATAGATGCAATATAAGAAAAGATATAATAAGATGTGGATAAGTTAGAAAAGCAAGCAATGATTTAAATCTAAATACAATCAATACAACTACAATGCCTTAAAAAAAAAAGAGTAAGCAATAGCCAAGTTAGATTCACGTATAAGTCTTTCATTTATTACCTTGCTTTTGATACGCCTTTTGTTTTGTTAAAATCATATACACGCTGAGAACAACATTACAAGCAATTTGACTGTGTGACAATGATAGAAAGAGGTGAATTGATTCACACTTTATTGCCTTGCTTTGAGAAGTTCTCACTGTCCCAAAATTTAAGTGAACAGGGCAGCCACAATTGGTGTCAGAAAGAAACCACTCAAAGCTCAGCGTACTTTATCAGTTGTACAATCGATTGCCTTATAATTGCTGAATTGTCCATTTACTTTAAGTTAATGGACACCAGTTATCTTCAAGAGTCAAGTGCAGTATTTGTCAATATTTATAAACTGTATAGACTAAACCTGCATTAGTATACCGATCTTCAAGTAGATTTGTCAACAGGCTTTGGCATATGCCAAAGGCACACTTATTCAGTAGTCTCTCACAGGACAACCACTTGAACTGTGCATGTACTCTTGTCAAACCCTACAGTTTGACACCTACATGATGGTCATACGGGAAAGACTATGAATGCATCCAAAGAGATCTGCTTCTGAAAGCATGGTACAGTGCAGAGCCCAGTAAAATCTTGCATTTTTAATTATAGCCATATTCTAGGCCGCCTGCTGTGTGCCTCTTGAGAGCCCTCCCGGATCCCATGTGCTCCCTTTTCTCTAGCCATCTGTGGGAGAGCTCTTCCAGTTACTGAAATTACACGAAAACATTTCTTTCTTAAAACCCACTTTGTCCCAAGTTTTAAAACTTGCCTGTGCAATGTATGGAGATAAAATTTTGATAGCTTTTACCCAATGGAACCTATTCTGGAAGACTTGTGACCTTCAAGACATTTAGTATCCTATTTGGGGGCGAAAAAAGGCATAAGCATGACCTAATAATATATCTACTTGCCTGGAAATTCCTAGTAATGCAGATTAGGTAAACCTACAGGTATATCAGATTACTCATATCTAAGATTAATTGTTCTAATGTAGACAAAATAGATATAAAGCTCACATAAACAGAAATGAAACAATGGATATCTCAGCCTAGTGTTTGTATCTAAGATCTAAGCTATGATTCAGATAACAAGCAAGCAGATGCTTCACAGCACATCTAAATACAGATTCTGCTTCACACTGACAATGCCGTCTTGTCTGCCTTCACAGACTAGAATACACAGGAGCCCCTTTTCCCGTGGATTTCCCAGTATACATAAAAATTCAGGAAACACTGAGATTCAAAGCTCCTTTTGCTATGTACACATTAGTCATTAATCTGGGGAGGCAGGGGGAAACACCACAACACAACAAAACAAACCAACCAAACAACACCTCCCCCCCAAAAAACAAAACAAAACAAAAAAACAAAACAAAAAAAACCACAAACAAGCCCAAATAAAAAAGTCCCTTCTACTAGACCACATCTTGTCACCTTCCTCTTTGGAGTGCTTAATGCTCCTTGGAATTGGAATTACCTGTTCTTACCATAAATTACTCAAGTTTTGCTGAGCTCTTGACCTGTTAAAAGGTATGTATCTTCCAACTGGTCTAAGAAGGTTTAAACTTCAGGAAGGGTTGGGGGGATGGCAGGCAGGGATTGGCATTCACTTCTGTAAGTTCCCTCTCACTGTGGTATCTTACACTGTAAACTACTTTATTTCAATTGTACATTATGTTAACCACAGTCTGAAAGAACAGTACAATAATTTATTTTATAAAGCACAGTAAATTTTGCCTCATCACAATAGATCCAAATCCATGGAATTTAATAACTATTCCTCTTCTGGCTCATTTTCTCTCCTGATCACTAAGTCACTTTGTTTGGAAAAAGAAAACAGTTAGGTAGGTATATACTAATTTTTCCCTTTTTCTTTATCCTTCACATTATTTCTTCCAGTAGAGGAAGCAAAATCTGTCTTAAAACATACATACCTCACATGCAGTATGCTGCTTAGAAATATCCCTTCCACATGTATCTGGGTACTTGGAAAAATTTCCCCAGAAGAAAACAACATGACACTGGCTAACATTAGATACCAAAATTATGTGGGTTCATTGCCATGTGACAGTTCTAAAGGTGGGAAATTATTATCTTGCCATGAGAACACCAGCATTACCAAAAGGGTGAAGGATACAACGTCTCTAGAATTTACTTAGTGATTGTGGGCTACTTATACTACAATAATTAATCATTTTACAGAAAGCTACTAACTTCAACTTGAAAGAATTATTTCACTGCCTACTGCTAGCAAGTAGCCATCAACATAATTAATTTAATGAGTAGAAAATATGACACTTCAAACTAGAGCCTAGTGCTTTATGGATAGTAAAATGGTATGGCACCATACATATAGATGTCTAAGGAATACAGGTAGTGCTATAAGGAGGAAAAACAAGGATGCAAAATGGTATTTTAAGAATCAAGCAAAAGATCAAAGATGGCATTTAGAATTACAAAATAATTTCACTTCTTGAACTAGATGAGAACACTATACTACAGAGTCTTCATACTTCTCTTAGAACTTCATATAACTGCAGTAAGAAGTCCTCCATGAAGAACATAGAGCCATGATTTAATAATTTACTGCAGTGCTAATCCAGAAACTTCAGAGAACGATCTGCATTTGCTGACTTCTCTTCAAAGGCACATAAGAGCTCCAATCTGTTCAGCCAAGCTTTCATTTTAAATGCATTTAATCCAGACTGGAGGACTAGTTTTCCAACAATTTTTTTTCACTGCTGCAGATATCCAGGACTACATTAACCAGACATAAAAGCCAGTTAAAACAGCAGGAATATAGTTTTGTTACCCCTATTTTCTCTTTCTTAAGGAGTCATGAACTAAATGAAGAGAAATAAAGAGGGACCTTTTCACCATTATGAGGAGTCATTCACAAACTCACTTTTTGAGTCTTGACGTAAAGCAAGCTCACAGAACATGTGCTGAACATCCACTAATACAGCAACATTAATTACCAGCGCTCAAAGCTGGAAAGTAAGCTATTTTAAGCTGGGCAAAACAGCCTGCTGTTATCAATTAATAGGTATAATATGATTGAAATAACCAAGGAGCTGCTAAATTCCTGTGTAGAGCCCCCCTTAGTTAATATTTAAAATAGGGAAACAATAACTAGACATGATTTAGGGTTTAGGAACTAACTACTAGACAATGGCACTTTATGTTTATGTGAGAGAAGGTAATGGATTGTGGTCTGGTCAATAAACCTTGAAGAACCACTTGGAACTGCCAAGATTAGGGAAGAAGTAAGCAAAAGGTAATTCCTACAGGGGGAGATTGCGACCAGACTCATTGACCACCTACTCAGATGATACCACCTACTCAAAAGAAGACAATGAAGGAAGAAGACAGGGTCTGCACACTAATTTACATGAGGGGCAAAGAAGAAAGAACCAATCATTAAGGAAAATAACAATGATTATGTATTACTTAAGTTATAAATGTGAGAATTTTTGAGACAAGGGTGTGCTGTCTTGAGACAGGCACCCATTCACGCTCATCAAAGAAATTAATTTGAAAATACCTCGACTTTCTGTGTTATTGCCTTGCACACTGGGTAAATGAACTCTGTTTGTGGGACAACACTACCATTCCTAACTCTGGCTTCTGTACTCTGTTTTCTTTCATCTGCTTGAGCAGCATATCAAAACATTAAGAAACTTGATTCCACACAGTATAGGAGAAACTTAGCTGACTATGGCTAATCACTTTCTCTACAACTAATTATGAAAACTGCAACAGATATACTGCCATGATCCACAGATGGGACTGTGACCTGAAATCTCAATGAAGCAATGCATTCCAGCTAGTGGATGTCACATCTTCCTCTATGCTTATGCTCATTTTTCTGAACTGAAGCAGGAAAATTTTATTAGAAAAGTAAGATTATTTTTTTTCCCATTTCTCAGCTGAGGAAACTGAGAACATACAGCAAAACTTCTGCCTAAAACTCTCTAATAGAGATAAGCAAGATGAGAATAACTAGACTTGAACTAGACAGTTTCCAAACTGAACTGTATTTTTGTTTCTGTTACAACATTTGATTATCTTCATAGACACCTTGACTTCCTGAATTTAATATTCAACAAGTTAATTGATGATATGTCTTCTCCTCCAGCCCAGGGTTGTCTTCCATTGCAGACTTTTGTCTTCAAGATGCTTCAAGAGCTGTGCTTTCACATTTATTTGGTTTAGCTCCTTCTCTGTACACAACCTAGATCAGAAAACTTAACTGAGAAGAAATAAATTCTCTCCCCCAGAGACAGTTTTTACTGACCATCATCCTAGAAAGAAAACTTTGAGGACATTAGAGATCCAATGGTCATGGTAAGGCTGGGAAAAGGCCTGCCATCTACCTTCAAAATAGGAAACTTGTCTGGGATGATAAAAATGTTTGCTTGTATGCCATACATCCTCATACATCCTCATTCCAAATATGGCACATGCAAAAGAAGAGCCCACATGCCAGGCTAGAAATATGTGCCTGTCACATTTTTGTGATTTGAAATAGATGATTTCATTCCTACCCTTGCCTCTCCCTGAGGATAAGCAGAATGCAAAAATACTGCGCCTGCACTTCTTGATTTTTTTCCAGTACTTACATTTGATCAAAGTGCAGTTGATCAAAGCTAAGTCTTATTCTTTTTGTGCCTTACTTGAAATGGCCTGCTAACAGTCACTTCTGATGCTAAATAAGGTGCACTGAGGAGAAAATTACAGTATTAGTTTTATCTGCAAAAGTTTTGCACTTTTTTTTTTCCCCTGTTGTATTTCCTGTTCTCCTGTTAGCAGTGTGGCATCTCTAAAATAGCTGAGAATAGTCAGGATTTTAAATAGAATAAGCCTCTAAACTACCTCATCTTTTCATAAAGCTTTCCACTGGTAGCCGACAAGTCCATCTGCATGATACAAAGGCGAACACTGCACGAAATGCTTTGAGCTCCACTTACTTCTATCCTTTCTTTCTCCTCTTTTCTCTTCTTTCTCTCACTTACTTTCTTTGCAGTAAGAAGCATTTAGGTTATACAAATTCAAAGTTTGGAAGGGCAGACCCTGCAATAAGTACAAGCTAACACTGCTGGACATAACAGCTCTGTCTCTCTTCATCACACACCACTACCTGATGAAGACACACTCAAAGAATTTCTGCAGAAAATTACTGCCGCAATATTTTGTTACTTCAGTGAGTTATGCCTGGCAACTGTAGAGAACCCTGAGACAATTGAAAACCCTCAAACTATAGAAATAACAAGCTATAGGTTGGACTTTTTGCTCAAAAGTTTGATTAAAAAAATAATTCTTGCTTTACTGCACCTATGACTTGTCAAAGGAGAAAACCTTCTGGTCAGTGCTAGGAAATTAAAAGAGCTCTAGTTCATGTTAAGAGACCTCTGGTTCATTTCTCACTCTTCTTACATGTGGGGGTTCCGCTAGCAAACCTGAAAACATTTTCAGTCCATCCTATTCACAACAACTGCTGTTAGCTTTCAGATACGTTATTAACTAGGTTACTGAGAGAGCTTAAGTTGTCAAGAGTGCATATAACTACCAATCTTCATATTTCTTAAGGAAGTACCTTGATAACTTGGCTTATTCATTAATACACAGAACACTTACTAAAAGAAATAGTGTTACCTTTTTCTATTTGCATGAGGGATGAAATTACTTTCCCCCTCCTCCCATGCTGAGAAAATGACAAAGCTGCCAGCTCTCCGTGTTATCTTGCTGCTTACTAATACGAAGTAATTAATGAATTCAGAGTTCCCCAGTTGGAGATAGATTAGTTGAATATTTAAAAATCCACCAGCTACAGTTGCATTCCTGTCTCAAAATGCCTCCATTCCTTCCCCACAGCATGGGAAAGCTTTTTAGCTCTGTGAGGAAACACACGATTTCCCTATCCCTTAAACACAGGAGAATTATACATGCAAGACACTTGTGTGTGATGATTCCTTCACACAAGGCCCTTCGGATCAGAGAAGTGCTGTATTTTGCTCCCTTCAGCAAAGACTACCCCACACATAAAATTAGACGGCAGCTTGCTGGTCAGTGGCACAGAAAACAGATTTTATTAAAACAAGGCACCAGGAGAAGTGATTAATCAGCCATGACTGGATGATTAGATGGGAGTTAATAAGCTCATGATGCAATTTAGCTGGAACTCTGCCTAACTGATGGGTATCTGCAGACAGCATTCTCCTGAAAAAATGAAGTTGTCAAATATCAGAGTAGAGGTTGTGAAATTAAAATTTTTCACATTACAGAAACAGTTTAGTCTAGAAAGCACACACAATGTGTGCAATCAAATGCTTTCATTCTCTTAATAAGGTCTGACATGGATTTATGAGTGCACAAATCTGAAAAACTCCTAGTCTTAATTACAATGCCTTACCATGATATAACTGAGACTTTGAAATAAAAGTTAATGGAGATATTTGTTATATGGCTATTTTCTCCTGTTGTCCAGGAATTATTTCTGTCTGTATTTCAGTGCTTTTCTAATATAATTGGATCAGAGTGGGGGGGTGAGACTGTGACATCCAGAGGAAAACAAGGACATTCTAGAACTAATGTTACTAAAGGAGGAAAGAACAGTCAGATATTAGTGACAGGAACCAGGCTGTATATTGATCAATCAGTTCTGCTCCAAAGTTAAGATCTTCTGTCAGTAACAGAAATGAGACAACAGTGTATAAAAACTATCAATCCCACAGATGTGGAAATAATACGCAGCAGATCAAAAATGACAACATAAATGAAGGAAATAAAGGCTAACAAAAGAAATTTTAAAAAAATAACTAGGAAAAAAAAGTTATTCCTATGCAAAAGAAACAGATATCTGTCTTTTATTGCTGTACTCTGAAATTAGTGCAAAAATCAGTGTCAGGTTTATATTAGAAAGATAATTAATTCAATGCATACTGCTCTACTTATTAAAAAACCAATGAACTATGCAAAGGGGCAACAGAAGTTGGTTGCACCAAGCTGCAAAACAAATGAAACTTTTAGCTAAGCATTTCCTCATGGACTGAAGTTTTCACTTAGAAAGGAGTGAATGTTATGTGTTTGTATCACTCCCTTTAATCATCACCTTCCTGATCTCATTTTCAGGAAGCTCTTTCCAAATCCCAGCTACAGTAGGGTTCCTTCATACTTGGCTCTCTCAGTCTGACTTCTTGATTAGTCTAATCTTGCCCGCAGTCTGAACTGATCCATAATGCCAAAAGAAAACCAGGAAACTAATGGAAATGAAAAATCCACCCAGAAATAAGAGGCAAAATTGCTGAAAGTTCCCTTCATGAAATGCAGTTAGACTATAAAAAGGAGATGGCTATGAACCGAACGTTTCTAATTGCTTTAAATACATGCAGAATAAGGATGAGATAAAGAATTTAGAAAATGTTCCCTACTGTATTGTACTCAAACCACTAGCGGTATTTGTAGCCTCCAAATCCTCAGGAGATTTGCATTTCAAGTTACAAGGAAAGCCCCTAAACGCTGTTCTATCCATGAAAGGTTTCAAAGAGTGGCCTGTGGTAAAAGACATTCTGAACAAGACAATCGATGCTGGGGGGGTGGGGGTGGAGAAGAAGAAGAAAAACAAAACAAACAAACAAAAAAAAAAAAAGAAAAAAAAAGAAAAAAAAAGGTCAGAAATGCTTTCCTAAATGTTTTAGCTTATAACAAGAGAATTTTTCTATTTCACTGATAAACTGTATGAAGCTGAAATGATCAAATTCTACTGTGAAGACCAACAAATCAGTTTATTCCATTAATCCCTTCCTTGAGCTTTTAAATGTCCTAAAGAGATCTCTGTGTTAAGGTATTATTTTCTCTACTGTTTTACATCAAGCCAGAAAAATCCTGATATCATCTATGAAAGTGATTACGATAGTAGGAAAAGTCACTGGGATTTCAGAAGAAATCTCAGTAGAAAGACTATCACATGCACTCTTTCTCTTCTCAACCCATGCCATGGTATCCATGAGTTGAGAATGGACTAGGCAAACTAGGTAGGTTCAGACATCCAAGCTACTAAAAGGCTAAACAGTGTGCAATCTTGAATTGGAGAAAGTCTGTGTTTGAACTGTCATTTCCACACAAAGGTCTCAGTTCCCTAATAAAGTTTTATTTTCTACTTTGCAGCTTCTTGCAATACTCAGAGAGTCACAAGAAGCACTGGAGTCTCATACTTGCTGCAGTAATAGCATATAAGAATGCTTCCTATATGTTATGTTCCTCAGTGGAGACACACTATAAAAAGGCTGTGCAATGTCAAGTCTGGATATAGAGAATGTAGGGCTACAACATCAAGTCAAATGAATGGGTTAGTTGTAGCATTCACTGTCTGAAATATGTACCAAAAGATTGAAAGATATGTGTTAGCACCTTCCAGTATGCAATTAATGATATAATCAATTTACTGGTCTTACACGCTTACCTGTGAAACAATAGGACTATTTTTCCTATCCGAACATAAGTGCAAATAGAAAAGAGTTCACATCAAGTTCTGTAGGTTTGGTTCATGGCATATTCCTCCCAAATTAATAGAAACATTGAGAACTTTTTCCTTGATCTCACAAAATTTGAATGAAACTACAGAATGTTCATCAATCCCCAACAACAGAATAAGTTACTTGAAGAAGAAAAAAAAAATTCAGCAACATAATATTTCACAAAATTTAGTGAACTACCAAAGTAATCAGATAAGAATACTTGTGATCTGAAATGAATGATTCTCAATACCAAGATACTCAGATTACTCTGTTTAAATACTTGATTTCTGTGTAAAAAGCTCTAAAAATATTTTAGCATTTATTAAGCTATCCAAAACACTGCATTTACAAGTATAGGAGAGGGAGGGGGAAAAAAAAAAAAAAAAGTAGATTCACTGTGGATGAAACATTTAAACATTAAGTCAATTTTCCTCAAATTTTCACTGGGAAACTTGAATGGCAGAATTTCAAAAACCTATCAAACACCATCCCTAAAAAAATAACAAACAGTAAAGTCTCTCACCTACATACTTTAGACAGTTCCAGGACTTGGGAAAAATGATCTGCTAAATATTCAGTTCAAGAGTTGTTGACTCCAGTTTCAAGCCAAACTGGGAAAGGACTCGGAATTTTGCAGTGTGGGGGATCACTACAGAAAGAGAACCATGGTCTTTCTTCTCAGCAGGGCCAAACACTGGCTACCTGATGTGTTCCTTGGAAGATCTCCAAACCCACCGACAAGTTCTTTCTTTGAAATGAAGGCATTGCATTTCACTAAGTAATGTACCTAAAAAAATAGTGGCACACAGCTGAGGGGAGAGAGTAAGAAACCTCACCTGAAATGCCTTGGAACAGGCAAAGGATTTATCAGTTACTGACATTATTACAATTTGGAAAAATGCACAATTTCTTTTGCAGAAGTAAAGCTATACACAGTAAACTGCTTATAAGCTAACAAATGAACATCACCTGGAAATGGTATTTTACAAAAAGACCAAAAATGCACAAATATCCAGTTAACTAAAATAGTCTGCTGCTAAAAGACCTACATATACACTAAGTTACCTCAACTTCCAACATCAAATAATCACCTCTAAAAAAATTGTGAAAAAAAATTATTTCCAAATTTGTCCCTTTCCTTCTTCTCTGTATGTACTGTTATCTTCTGTGACTCATCCCAATATTTTTTAAATAGAAACTTCTTTCAAGAAAAGTAAGTGTTCTGCATATTTATCAACAGACTCTCGGCTTCCAAAGGCTGCTTCAGGAGTGGAAGCTGCGTGTACTGCCATAATTACAAGCACATGCCACACCATCAGCAGTACCTGCACAAACAAGCATTAAGCACAAAAATCATATACAATAATACAGGACTTCATAAACCAAATGAATTAGGTCTAAAGCAGATGACAAAACCCAACCTAACAGAAGTCAGGGTTACTGGTAGCAGCCTGAATGCCCCCTGTTCTTTTCAAGTTTCTCTGCTTTGCTCTGCC
The DNA here is from genome assembly GCF_947461875.1 of Haliaeetus albicilla. Classification (NCBI taxonomy): domain Eukaryota; kingdom Metazoa; phylum Chordata; class Aves; order Accipitriformes; family Accipitridae; genus Haliaeetus; species Haliaeetus albicilla. The sequence continues at coordinate 31,161,552 of NC_091495.1, forward strand.
TATTTCAAAGTACACTCTTTCCACAAGGAACAGTAAGGAGTGAGCTTTTGCTACCATCACATGAAAAAGGAAAACAAAGTCTTATCTATTTATGACAGAGAGAATGACAATTATTTGGAGGACTAAAGGGCAACTAACTGTCTAACCAGCAAACACTGGAAAAGGCTGCGGCCTAGGCAGAAAAAGGAGACTGCTAGGGAAAAGAAAGACAATCTTCAGAGCCCAGCAACTATCTCTTGTTTATCAAAAAGCCATTTATGGATCAAGATCAAAGGCCTTACAAAAGCAATGAATGAGGGGATAATACCTCCCCTTCTCACTCACCATGTTGACAGTACTCTAAAAGCACAGGTTTCAATTTTAATTTCAAAACTAAAGGACAGATACCTACAAAGAGCTCAGGAAGAGTCAAAAAGAGCATACTCCCTTTTTCTAACCTAAATCTATGTGTGTGTGTATACATATATATATATATATGTATATTTAACAGGCATGCTTTTGAAGTGGAAGGCCTCAATCCAGACTGCCTGCAGGAACTCAGCAGGAGCCAGCCGAGATCCTGTAGACACTCCAAAATGGAGCCTGCTGGTGCGGGACCCGCTACCCGTCACAGAGACAAGAGGCGACTCGGCGGGCTGGCAGCACCGGCAGCCACCATCGGCCGGCCGCTCCCTTCCCAGCCGTGGCTGCCCAGGAGCCTGCGGTCCCAGCCCTTGCTGGGACAAGGCCCTGGCCCTAGAATGGCAGCTCAAACGCTCAAAACTAAAATCCAGGTTTAGGCAAGGCTGGGTGATCCTGACACACAGCGAGGCAAGATCTTGGTTTATAGTTCCCATCGAGTTCTGAGCTCATCCCAAGCCCTGCAGCCCTGCTGCTCTGAGGTGAGCTTAGCTGAGGTGGATGATCCTGCCATTCAAGAAGGCGGGATAGTGCCCCTGTGAAGAGCCGGGGTTCACGGCCTCTGCCGCGCTCACAGGTTCCAGCCTGGGCTATAAATCAGGCACCTGGAGCCCCGAGGCAGAATCTCACCTCCGTGAACAGAGCTGCTCCCTGTTCTCAGCCTTCCTCTCTTCACTTGCACCCCTGGTCCTACACCCCCTCCCTTCTTTCACTTCCCTTCTCCCCGTCCCCAACTCAAGGGTTGCTGCCATCCTCATAAGTAAATTAAAAATGGTAATTCTCTATGATGAGAGAGAAACAAAAAACAAATCTGCCTGTTAACTTTAGACCTGCAGTAGTGTAACTCTCACACAATAGTAGTCCTTATATACTTAAAATAGACTGATGCATTCACCTGCTTGGAAGGCTTTGATTTTACTACTGTTACTGAAACAGAATGTTTGATGGCTCTCTGGCACGACCTTCCAAACCCAGAAACCATACCTTCTCAGTGAATCAACACTACCACAGTCACTAAGGAATGGATGGGCATCAAAAGAAATCATTTTTCCACAGACAAATAGTTGTTTGGTGTGAAATAACACATGTTCTCACCAGACCTGACATTTTTGTAAGATAATGTAGATTCATTCAGTGATGTAGCTACCATGGATTCAAATTTCTTATTGCCATGGGGAGATGCAGTTAGATACATGCAGATGTATCCTCATGCTTATAGTACCTATCCAGACCTGTTCAGTGACAATGTTCAGTGACAACCATCAGGAAATCATGCACGTTGATCACCAACTCCGACACACCACACAAGCAACACAGAGGTGAACCCTGCTCCTCCCCAAAATCAATTCCTTCCCATGTCCTGTTCAGGACAGAAATGTAGTCTGTTCAGTCCTACTCAGTCTCACAATCGTAGCTCTATCTCTATTTTTCTTCTAAATGCTTTCATGTTGCTGCTGTTGAAATGTTACCCCTTTGGGGAGGACTATTCACATCCACACTTGAACAATACAGAAGTCAATGATGCATATACAGCATCATTTGTATCAAAAGCACCCCAAGGTGTCGAACCCCGCAAGATAAGGAGAGTTATAAACACAATTGCATTAAGAAAATCTTGACTGAATTTCAAGATTAGGGTGGTTTTTGTTTTTTTTTTTTTAATTACCAGCAAAGGTGTTGGCACGGTACCTCCTGGAGGATCAGCACACTGAACACATTTCAGGAGGAAGAATCCCCTGTGCAACCTTCCAGCTGCAGCTGCTTTGAGGTCCTACGGAGCTGCCTGATAGCAGACCGCTTTCTTGTTAGGCAGTACTGCGCACACCATTAACATTTTCCACGCTCCCAGCTTGTATAGCACTGCTATGCATTTCCTACACTGATAGCATTTTGCATCAGCCATCTATATATTCTTTAGACCTGCTATTATAAGCCACTAAGATGAGACAAAGGATCCCTCTGGTTTTGAAATTTTGCATCCACCTAGCCAAATATTGCAGAAAACTATCCCTACAAGAAGCCATTATAACACAAATGTAGATTTGGAGAATTTTCATATATATTATGAGATGTTTACATGGTGTCATAAACAATCTGTTTAAAAATATTGTATAATTATTCTTTCCATTCTCAATATAATTGTAAAACTATAACTTTCATTTTTGCCAAGTTAATTTAATGTAAGCTCTTGGGCTTTACAAATAATTTGGATTACAGCTGTGTGCATTGCAAAAGAAGAAGAAAATACAATATTTGAGTATCACACTATGCAGGCCTTGCCTCAGCTGTGAGATTAATGTAAAGTTGCACTTTAGACAGTCATTAATAGGAGAGCTGTAACAGACAAGAATTGGATATGATCATGAACAATTCATATTTTGAAGCACTTTCTACTAAGCTAAAGTATCAAGTTTTTGTATTTTCAAAAGAATTATGCTAATTTTTACCAAAAAAAGTTAACGAGGTTAAGGCAAACAGTAAAAAGACAGTGACTAAAATCACTTAGGCAAGCTTAATTTCAGTCCATTCCTGTCACTGTCTTACAACACAGCCTTCCACATGTCCATTCCCTTTTCAACATCAACTCTGCCTCATTCGACATGTAGAAGAGAGGGTGGTCACTTACTATTTTATTTCATCCCAGCTCTGTGTGCAACCATTGTACTGAATACTGATAAAAATACCTCTTCTAAAGACGTAACTATTAAATGCATCAATTTTATGATGTTCACTACTGTAATGCTAATCTCACAAATATTAACTCTATTTTCATAATACCCCAGATGACATATCAATACATTTAAAGAGTAGCTTTCATCAGCTACAACTCAACACCTGCACAAATCGGTCCTGAGGTATGAAGACATACAAAACCAGAAAAAATACAACTAGCAATCACTGCTTAGCTTACCGATTGTAACTGCTTAGCTGGACTGACCTTGTTTAAAAACTCGGTGTATTAATAGCTTTGGAGGACAATCCCATAGCATTAAGAAAATGAGTGGTTTAAGAGACTATCATCTCGGCTTTACATAGGACTGCATAGCAAAACTGAGACTCTTCAGCATTCTGGACAGCATTTGATTGTGAGGATTTGGGGGGTTTTATCTTTTTATCTTGTATTTTGCCTAAATACCATTTAGTATATAATTTCCAACCATTGCAACAAATGATTTTTGTGGTTCTAAAGACAAATTTAACTGTACCATTTTCGCTTTCTCTGTGCTTAAATTTCATTAAAAAAAAAAAAAACTACAAAAAAAACCTACAAAAAAAAGAAAAAGAAAACCCAACTCTTCCTGGACTTAACAGGGAATCTTTACTGAATGGCATCAGTATGTTGCCATCTTTTATGTTAACTAGCTATAGGTTATAGATGGCAAGGGCATAATACTTATGGAATTGACTCGTAAAAAGCAGAGAAACAGACAATCCGCTTATTATCTCATTCAAGCTAAAAGCTCCCCAGCACACCTTGAGTCCCCCATCCTAATCTCCCTGCCAACATTTCTCAGCTGTCCTCATGGCAGCTCATTACATCAAAGTGCCAGTTCCAGTGACTTCCACACCGGTCATTTTCAGTAGGTAGCTTTTTGTCCAGCTATTCTCAGCTTCTTTCCTAGGACCACATGGAATCTGAACCGATTCTTGTTTTAATCCTTGTGTCTAGTCCACTTCAGTGCTGTGCAAAGCTGCAATCTCAGGGAAAGGTGAGGTCATCTTTACCTAATCTCCCCCTCAAATGCATAGCTTTTCCCTTCCACTTCAATGGCAGAATTGAATTGGCTCTGGTTCTCCCTGAGTGTTCCAAAAACATCATCTTGCACATCAGTTTTCTGCTTTTAGCACCAGTGTCCAGCTTCAGACGGGTTTACAGAATACCCAAAACTATCAAACAGAAGCCTACTTCCAGCTCTGAACTTTGATCTCTTTGAGAATGGCCCAAGTCCAATCAAGGAGCAGATCTGAGAAACTCCAGCACATTCATTTACATGAAGTCTTCATGCTGCATTTGTTCTAAGCGCTTGAATGTCTTTACTGAGAAAGAAAATGTGAAATAAGGTACTTTGTCTTCCCCCCCCCCCCCCCTCCCCGCCCCCATGTAGGACCATGCCTCAGGAGTTGACAGTGGCATTGACAAGAGTTTCACATCCTCATTACCAGGAAGACAGGAGAGAATATCCAAGCACAGAAAATCTCCATGGCATACAGTAGTAGAAAAGCACAGCTGCTGTGCAAATACTGGGAAAAAAAATGCAGAAAACTGCACATAGAAGTGTTCAGCAGACAATATGGCAACTAAGATCAATTTGCAGAAAACTAGCAAAGGATTTAACCCTACATTTCATTTTGCATAAAAGTAAACATTTCAAGCACATTAAGGCAAATGGGAGCCAATTTTTTTTTTCTACATAATGAAGTCTAGGAAGACAAATAGCAAAAAAGACTTCAAGTTTACTCCGAGTTTTTCAGTCAGAAAGTAAAGAACAAATACAGTGTGATTTCCTGAATAAGCGCCTAAAATCATCTCAATATAAATGATAGAGAGCTCTGCACTACCCTGATGTATTCTAGTACATTGCATATGGTGTCACCCAAAATACAGAAATTGTAATTACATATACATTCACTTTCTTGCTACAGATGACACACAAAGAAATCTTTACTTATTTCAGTAGTACATTTTTTCTAGTAAGCAATCAAACAGCTGACACTTGATATGAAAGGGCACAAAAGCAACTGAGAGAAATACATCTGGTTCCATATAGTATAAGTGAGTTTGGTGCATCTGTCCTGCAAGAGTCATTAAAACACAATACCAACAAAAGCACGTTACACTCCAAGTGCAGCTGATTTTACTAGCGAGCAATGCACGTAGCACGAAGCCTAGGCATTAGCAGAGGAATTGAACTTTCCACCCACTTTGCTGATAAAATTGAAAAAAAAAAAAAAAACCAAAAAAAAAAACCCCAAACCAAACCACCAAACCCCATAGCAGTCTCATACTCTTCTATATATACCTGAACAAAAAAAGCCCAGGCACACATCTCTTGTTGGCAGAACAAAACACAGATCGGCAAATAGGAGCTCCAGAAGCTCTCACCAGAATAGGTGCCTCTTACTCTATACCCTCCCAAGGAAATGAGATTTTGCTGTGAATGGATGGTACAACAATAAAGTTGGGATGGCTTGGCACTCACTCCTCTTCTGGTAGATCAGAATGAAAAGAATGCTTTACCACTGCTGACAGAAATAATTAAAGCTGCTGCTGCGAAAGACAGTTTACCAAGAGTTCTCAATCACTCCAATGAAAAGCTATGCAGTTAACAACAATCCTTTGCACGGGATACATCATCTCTCATCCACATAGGGATGCACACCATACCGGCAAGTGAAAGCAAGTCACGTACCCTGTGTATTTGTATGTGTCATATAGATTATTTATCTCGTCTATTCACCAGGGTATGGCATGTAACATACAATCTGGAGTCTTCAAATTTCAGTGGCCTGATTTATGATAATTATCACAGAGGACTATAAAAGACATCACAAGGCAAAAGAGTAGTGCGTTATTTATGTCATGAGACTACTGGATATATTTCAGAAAACCCAAGCAAAGCAAGTATAACTCAAGGAATCACAAGCTCTTATTAGTTTCAAAAGAAAAGCGGGTTTTTGTACTAGCCAATACAAAAGATATGTGACTTTGTGCTTGTTCACTTATAGTAGAATGTCCTTTAAATGCCAAGCTAATTTGATTTCCTGTACCTAGTCACTGTACCCAAAACTTTTTATCTCTTTGAAGTAATAAATGCATTAGAATAGAACAAAAATTCAAACTAGCCACTTGTTATATAAATAGAGATAGTAGCAGTTTCGAATCCTCAAATTCTCCCTTTAGAAAAAAATCATTTATAATGAAGCATATGAAAAAAATACCTTTGAAATGTATTTCAAATAAGAGTTTGTAGGAATAGCCTTTATGAAGGTTACCTTACACTTCATTTTAATTTGCATACCCTCTCGGCAATTTTTTATTTTAATAGCTATTTTTTTTATGCAGTGTGTTTGCTTGAGGATGATTTCAAAAAACTTTCAGACAAAGGTCTAAATAATTTCCTGAGGCAACTGAGACTAAAAAAATATCTGATGTTTTTCCATATCAAATATGTCTGGACACCTTTTCTTTCAGCAGCTCTAGAACTGTTACACAATAGAAAAGTGACTTGGTGGAGAATTTTGTAGAATCTGGAAAATTCACCTGCATGTCATCAATAGAAACTTAAAGTAGGTAAGCTTGCTCAGAAGTATGCATGCTGGCCCTGATTTTGGCCAAGAAACTGATAGTAACCAGCATCATCACCTACTTTGCCTGCTATATATCATGGCTGAAATCCACACGGTGGATCTAAAGGTACCAGTCGTTGTAAAAACTTTTATGCATCATCAGTATCAGCAAGACATGATATACTGAAAATAAGAATTAAGGCAGGCAATCCCTGGATATATAGGCAGGACAGTCCAAGTAGGACAAATAGAAATCATTTTCCTTGTTATAAAAGGTGAGACTGGTAATAGCATACCATGTACAGGTCTGTTGTCTAACTTTTATGAAAAAGATGTTTAAAACTCAAAACTGAAAGAAGCCACAAAATTATAAATCCCTTTCTCACACCTGAGACCTGGCAACTTCCTTCCCATGTGCCTGTGGCACCTCTTCTGAGCAAAAGACAGCAGTGCAGAAGGTACACCAGCACAAGAGCAATTGATGGTAATGTAAAACAGCCAACTTTGCCTTCCTTTCCTCCTATAGGGATGTAAATTTAGGGCCCTTTCTCCTACCCAATATCTATCACATCTGGAAGAACATATCTACCCTTGTTTCTAATATTGTTTATATTGTCCAGAAATCTCAGAAGTTACTGAATACAAGAGTACTAATGGATAGATAGCCAGGCTTCATTTCCTAAGAAAATTAGGGCAAATTTCCAGGAACTGATTTGACTACGGCATTTCAGCACTTTCACAAGGAGAAAGTACTAAATGGTAGAGCTCTTGAATCTAGCAAAGGAAGATCTGATTAAAAAAAAAAAAAACAAAGCACAAACAAACAAAACAATGAATAATCAGAGTAAAAAGAATCAGAAGCAAAACACAGTTACAACATCTTCTGGTGATTGTTCCTAAATTATTCCGGAAAGCCATGGATTTGCTTTCTCAGGATCATTCAGTCTGATAAGCTTTAGTGAAAAACAAGGCACTGGGCTCTGAAGAGGGCTCACTGGAAAAATTTAACGACCAGGCTAAGAACAGAGGACCTGAAGGTTTTTTCTGGTCTTAAATGCTTTACAAAAACCTAAGGATTTCCATTTTCATATTTTACCTGTTTTTCTAATAATAAAAAGTTACGCTCAAAAACCAAGTCAAAATAATTACTATAATACCTGGGCTGTAGGCCCATCTAGGGCAGAGCGGCCATAATTCTGCTTGCCTAAGAGACCGGGGGCCATACTCTGGGCACACATGTAATGATAGTCTTCATTTATGTGATTATTTACTATTCTCTTTCCACAGGATTCCTCCCTTTTTCCTTCCCTTTTTCTGGTTCATTTCTGTGGATGAACTAACAATAAAAGTAGTACATGCATATAGCACTCAAGTCCCCAGCAAAATCAAAAATTTACCTGTTTAAAATGAAAAGCGTAAATAATGCTGCCTGAACAAACAAAACAGGTTGTGGTTTTATTTTTTAAACCAAAAGCATACAAGCTATGAATTTCAATGTTTTAATAAACTGCCAGAGCCAAGCATAGTATTTTAACGGGAAATGATAAAACCTCAGAGCACAAAGTAACTACTCAGTGCCTAGGGCTAGAAGAAACCAAGCGCTACACACATTCTTTCTTACGAAATTTCACTCATGTTCCACTGTTGCTTTGATACTAGCATTTAGCTGATTCAGGAGAGAGAAGCAGGTATACTTAGATAGATGGATCACTAATCTCATGAAGTATGGAAATACTCATTTTGGGATTCTTGCACTAAAAAGGTAGGTATTTATTGCAGAGGTAATCTTGCACATTTAGTACATCCTAATAGAGAATTAAAATTAAATCCAGTTAGTGCACATAGTTATTCTTTCTTAAGAACAAGGAAAGCTGTATATGGTTCTGACTCAAGTCAGCATGAGATTTCATTCATATTACTCAACCATTTCATTACTGCTGACTTACCTGTTACATAATAAGAATAGCTATTATATAAACATAGCATTCAAGAGATTACACACCACAAAAAGCAAAGAAGCACAAGGAGACCACTTTTAAACACAGCAGCCTTAATGATTTCTAAGGTAATGAAAATTAATGGAGGACTGAAAAGACGTCTTTTTGCAGGACTCTTTCCATTAGAAAACTGAGGTCATACTGAATCCAGTTTATAGTAACAATCTCTCAAGAAATTGCTATACTTTATTCTCCTAAATGAAAGAAAACACTGTTATTCTAAATAAAAAATTGATGCTGCTCCAGGAAGATAATAGTGCTTCAGATGTATGCACAAAATTACCTCTTCTCATAAAACTTAAAGTAACCACATCAGTCATTAAATGCAACACTCACGTGTTCTAACAGTTACTTCAAATAGGAAGCTGCCTACGTAAGTACCTACCCTATGATAAATACCTATAAACACAAAGGAAAACTTTATATATTTTTTCATCGAACCTACATACAGATACCAAATATCAGTTCTGTTAATTTATCAGCAAGTACATATTCAGTCATTTTAGTATTATCATTATTTGTGGCTTCCAGAGACTTACCAGAAAGAAAAATAATGACACTGACAACAACATGACCTTGTTCATCTACAAGCTACTATTTTCAAGTTTATTCTCCTCTAATATTAACGTATCAGTATGCAAGAGACACACAGGCGGATTCCTAATACATTTGCACAGAAGGCAGGCAAAATTTGCCGTAGACATATATTCATTATTCAGTGAACACCAGCTGTCTGGGTTGGTATACCTGTAGCTCTGTATCTTCTGCTAGTGTTGGGATTTAAAACGTGTTGAGAGCACAGCAAACTACACTGTAAACAGGTAACAGACACATAATGACCACACTCGGAGACCTTGCTTTATCTTTCTTGTGCGCTTCTCAGAAGACCCCTGAGGACAGAGCACTGTACATCAGTACAACTGCCATCAATCACTTTTCTTTAGGCACAGCTATGAGAGCCCAGAACTCAGACCTTCACGGTTATGCACAGAAAACATCAATAATTGTTTCCAGGAAATACCAGATTACCATCAGGCACGGTTCTTCCAGCTTGGATTATGTAGGTCCCATCAGTCACTGTGCCCTACAAAAAGTCTTTTTCTTTTTCTCCTCACGGTCAGCGCAGAAAATAGTCCAGAACTAGTGCAAATGTTCCGCATGAGACCTCTACAAAGCTCTCTTTAGCCTGCCCTCTTCCCAGCAGAATCCCCAAGCTCACATTTTCTAACCATTCTGCAGAGAACTTGGTTCTTTATCCCGTGTTCTCTAGATGTGATCTCTGTATTAAGAGTATATATTCACTTAACAGTTGGCCCCAAGACTCTGCTAAAGCCAGCCCAACAGAAAATCTGCCAATTTATATTATGATTTTTAAAAAGTTTCAATACTTCGTATTTGAAAATTGAATGGGGTTTTTGTTCACAATATTCTGCCCTATAGCACTACTAGAACACACACTCCTCTACACTTTCTTTAGTTTCTGCTCCTGCCCACATCTGGTGGGAATAAACAGCAAGAAAACTGTTGCTCTACTTCACACATATGGCCATACACAGTTATGACTGCACATCCTTGGGTTTGGACTGTGACTTTTGACATTATGCCTCTTTGTGCCTGTTCTTTTGAATGTATTTATTTTTTTCTCCTGTGGATTTGCTTGCTCTTGGTTTCAGTATTTACAAACTAAGGGAAGAGGGGTACCCATTTAGAAGCATGGTACCACCTGCTTACTCTGGTACCACCTCTTCTCTCAGATGTGCTTTTCATCCTCCTGCTGTTGGAGTTAGTCCTTGGAACAAATTCTCACTGACAGCACGCACTTTGGATCACCTGTGGGACTGCTCCTGGACTTCATTTCCCAAATACCATTTTCAGTCTCAGTGCCTGGCATTTTATGGGACTGACTACTCTATGTTAGTTTAAAGTTTGCTTTCTCAAGGCATTCCCAGAATTATCAGAGGCGTGCCTCTCTCCTGACAGCTTTCTTCAGTGACAGTCTTACAGTTAACCCCTGCGTCTCTTACCTGTGTAACTCCTGGGCCTACAGTCACTCTTCCTCACTTACAGTTTATAGAATTTGAGCTGGAGCATGGCATTCAAACTAACCCTACAGAGTGTATATGAAACACTCAACTACATCATAACAAATCAAATTAATTACACAGCAGAGAATATTAATTACACTACTATGATTTATTTGTAAATACCTAATCGCTAGTCAAACAATTAACATTATCCCTATATCCTTCATCTTCCAGACTGCAAAAATGTGTTAGTTTCCATATTTCTTGTCCACCGAGACTCAATAACATTCTATTTCCAGCTCTAAAGATGAGTTATAGGACATTTTAGCTCAGGCCACAGAGAACAAGTTCATTATTTCCAGAGGAAAACAGTACACATCCAAGTCATTTTAAGACTACTTGACAGTCTCACTTGATACAATCAGAAATCCTCAGAAAGCTTAGCTGTTCTGAAGAAATGATCAAGCTTTATATTTCACATTATGAGATCTCATATTAAAACATTTTTGTAGCTCTGTGCTGACCCACAGCACATTGAAATTGTTGGGAATTTACAACTCTGGCAAGCTTCAGTGAAAGGTGCAAGTGTTTAGAATTTCTCAAAAATCAAACCATTCCTGTAGCAAAGGAGGAAAGTTAAACATAAGGAATTCATGATGCTATAAGCTTGTGCCAGTCATGAAATCCGTGGTACAGTGGGAAAAAAACTGTCGTATTTTGCAAGATGAAAAAAAGTGAGTATTTAATAACTTACCCCTTCTGCCTTTTCTTCTGTGTTAGCCAGCATTTCCTGGAGGGCCCGTACTGACAGAGACTGCTCCAGCACAAAGGTGCAGATGGACAAATCAGGTGGAACATTCTAGGTGAAAGAAAAACATGAGATCACATTAGTGACAGACGTGCTGAACAGCACTTCCAATGCTGCTATTTTCCCTCACTTTCCACAATCTGAAAGACCTACTATACCCTTGAGGCTATGAAAGCCAGCCACATACTGGGCTCCGACAGGTAAGGCTTAGCCAGCAAGCGAAGGGAAGCAATTCTTCCCCTCTGCTCAGCATTTGCAAGCTGACACCTGGGGTACTAGGTCCCCCTCTCGATAAAAGAAATAAACCAATAAACTGCATCAGGTTCAGCAGAGGATCACCATGGCTGTCGGGGCTGGTGCACTCACCCTGCGTGGCTGGGGGACCTGAGCTCGATCAGCCTGGATGGAGGAGAGAGGGGAGAGGGGGATCTGACAATTCTCTTTGCAAATCTAGGGGTGATTACAGGGAAAATGGAAGCAGACTCTTCTTGGAGGTGCTCCTTGAAAGGAACAGAAGCAGCAATTCAAGTTGTACCAAAGAAAATTACACTTAGGTATTAGGAAGAAAAATTCACCCTGGGAGTAGAAAACAGTCAAAGGCTGCCAAGCAAAGCAGTGCAATCTCTCTCTGCTTGGACATTAGCATATGGAACATGTGTCTTAGACATTATGCTCAGATTGTGGGGGAAACAAAATGCAGCCTTTAGGCTACTGGTAGTAGCCAGACCTTATCCTTATGATGGTCTCCAGGTCAAGATGAATTTTCTGCCGCAGAAACATTAGACACTGAGTATCAAGGCCAAGCCAGTAGCTTCTCAGCCTTGCAGGGTGGTATGCTTCACCGTGTTCTGTTCTAAGTGGGATAAAACTAGAGTCATATAAAAATAAATATTTAACTTGTCATGATTGAAAAAAAAGTCATTGAGTTATTGAAAAGCCAATTTTCCAGACTATCATAAAAATTGATAATAACATTGAAACAGGTTTGTAATAGCAATGTCTCAGTTACAAAGTAGCAAAGTAAAATCAGATTTTATGTTGGGATCTTTTCTTCTGTTAATAGAATAATATGCAACTCCTACACACCTTTTCTTGCCTCCAGAAATTCTTTCATGTTCCTTCTCTTTTTCTTTTCATGTTAGTTGCATATTTTAGTTTAGGAATACTTTTACTGACTATTGGAAATCGATTTTTTACACGATGAATGCTTTTACTGCTAAAGCTGTAAAAACTGCACATTTATTCAAAGTGTGTACAGTTTGAAGATGCCTCTTCCAAGGCCTCAAACATTAAATTGTAAAAGGTAGCTGCAAAACCATTTCATTCCCTCTTTTTCAAAAGTTAGTTTACTCAGAATACCTCACACTCTTAATAGCTTATTAAATTGCTGTTCATCACTCCTAACTACAGTAATTCAAGTCTGTTTATTAACTAATAGATCTTTCATTACCTTCCGTTATTTATATTTCAATGAAATTAATGTAAAATGGTATTTTAAATTAAAGTTTTAGCCAGATCAAAAAGCATTAAATAGCATCCCGTTTTGCATGGGATTTTGACTGACTTTTATGCAATGATAGTATTTTTAAGCCAACACTTAGAATCAGGCCTCTACTTACTTGTCAGTCTTCTCATTACCATTTTTCTTTTGTAGTTACTCAGACACTACAACAGTCCTCTTCATACTAGTATTAGGCCAACAGACAACTAATTAGATTCTCTTCAAAACATCCTTGTAATGCAAGTACTACCATAAGCCCTTATTTCATAAAGCAGGAAAGAGAGCACTCAAACATCACGGGTTGCAAGCTGTGGTTTCTGCGCAGTAAACACGAGTGAAATTTTCCATTCTAGAAAGCCTCACAGAAACGAATTGCCTGACAGTCCAGCTTGCCCTCAATTCTCCCCAGTGAAGACTGACTAACAAACAAGAGTCTGAATAAAACAGAAAAAGATGCTCCATAAACTGTGTTCAGAAATGAGCCAAGGCTACATTTTCTCTATCTGTCTGGTTATAAGCAAACATATATATATAAGCAAACAAAGTCTCCATATCAACGTTCCCACTGCTATTACTGTTATTTAAAGCAAGATTTTTGCTCACAGAATATGTCTCACACATACAATTTTGTGACCTATCAAAATTTTTTAGTACTAAACCTACACTGCAAGTCTATACGCTCTAAAATACAGAAAATCCTGCATCATTTCACAGAGTGTTCAAGGCAACATAACTAGAACACTCCTCCTTCATCAGTTCCATTCTCCATTCAGTTCCATTCTCCATTCAGTTCCATTCAGGACAGCCATGAGCATTTTCTTCCCTCCCCATTAAAACTGAGGAATGAAGTCCCAATGAACATTTTTTAGCTATTCTCATAGCAGGTGAGTAAGGCACACTTTGACCAGCCAGAGAGTAATAAAGGAGAACTGTATGAGATCGTCTCGCTTTAATTAAGTGAAAGAGGCACCTTCTCCTCACAGCCTAGCAAAATGTTAGAATCAGTTTCTTTTTCTCAAGACAAAAGGGAAAGCACATTATCCCGCCTCATCTCTGTTGCGTGAAAGCCCAGATTCTCGGTGGCCCTCGGAGAGCAATGTGTTTCCCCTGCGAGCTGAAGGAAGATGCATCTACTGATGCTTGTGGTGAGCATGTGGATCAGCCTCTTCCTCTCCGGCAGTTTCTCACACAAATCTGCTCTACTGAAGATCCGACAGACATGGCTGCATATGGTGTACAACAATTATGGCATGGACATACATGGGGCAGATGCAGAACTGCCAACGTATTTAGCCCAGACAGTTACAGCGCTGCTCACCCCTATACAGTCCCTTTTAATGCTGATGCTTTCGAAGCTCTGGATTTAGAAGACGGGGCTTCAGGTTGGCATACAGACGCAGATCGAAGGTTCCTGTTCTGCACAGCCCGCTCCAAAAAATAATAATTCTGGGTAATTTTTAAACCCTCATTTAAATATATTAAAAATTTATTCACAGTGCATTTTCCATCTCTTCAAAGCACAAAATAAAAATGAGGAAGAAAAAACAGAGTCTTTGCCAGTCCTCTGATTATCTACCTTATCTCCCATATTACCTCACATACAGAGGAAGGAATATGAAAAATAAAGTTATTCTGTGTTATATGGCAGCCTAACATTCCCTATCGAAAGATATCTTCATACAAATTACATAGTGGTTTTTAGTTCCCAGTCTGGAAAGTGACTACATATTCTAGGGACTGCGAGGAAAATCTGTAGCAATCAGTTTGCAATATCAGGCTTTTTTGAGGACAGGTCAAATGTGTAGGCAGGTATTTTAGTGATTGCTTTACTAGATTATGACTACACTACTAAATAATAAAGAAAATATTTTGCTACATGTCTAACAACCACCCACCAATGCACTTTTAATAAATACCAAAACAACCTGTAACTAGCTGGAAATTTTCAGCAGTTTAATGGTAATAATAAATCTTTCATTTGAGAGCAGGACACAATTTATACCCCCCAAAAATGATCAGTGCTCAAAAGCAGGTGCCTCAACAGACATAAATAACCATATTAGTAACCCTCGACTTTCTCTTCCACCTATTTTTATTGTATTCATGTTTGCTGCAGTAACTTTCTAAATGAAGGCATAGAAAAACAGTTCATATTCCAAAAGGGATTTTTTGTTTTGGTTTGTGACAGAATATGTAACGAGGTCCTTGGACAGTCCAGGGGATCTGTATTACTTATCTTTAATCCAAAAGATCAGTGGAAAATTCTGAGAAACAATGGCAGTATTCAAAACAATTTATTTTCAATTTATTCTTGACACATTCGCAAAATCAATTAGATTTTAATGGTTTTTAACATAAAATATACTTGGTAACTTAAAAAGTAAAAAGTAGCAACTCCACTGTTTCTCAGAGCTTAAAATTTTCTCTGCTAGTTCTTGTTTACAAAATTTGTCTTGTCAATTATTTGTCTAGACAATCTAGTCAGTCATAATTACAACCTAATATGCAATTAGCTTGATTAAAAAAATAGATTATTATACAAATAAACTAGAAACTGTATATTAAATTTCAAAAGGAGATTCAGTATTGCTAGGAGAAAAATAACAAATTACTATTAGCTTTTTCTATTGATCCTTCAACATTGTTTGTAATAGCACTGTCAGCAAAATTAAACAAATTAAAATAATGTAATTCTCATCTGCAATTTTTAAAGCATATGTATTACTGGAATAATTGATGGATTATTTAGAAAATTTTTGAATTCTTTATTCTTCCTGCCGTTTTAAACTATATTCATTATGTACACTAGTTTTCTGTAGTAATAGTTGCATAGTAAATTATGCTTTACGCTGTGGGAGGCAGATTTGCAAATTAGATAATCATACCCTTTATTAAAAAGGTGTTTTGAGTAAAGCTTTTGAAATGCTATTGAAAAATTTCTCTAACTCTAGTCCAACCCACAACTGAATCATAGATACTGGATGTATTCATTACGCACCATTTCAGTTTTTAGTGAATTATTATTTACAAGCATACCATACCTCAGTGTGATGACAATGAAAGCAAGAGGCTGAGATGCAAAACTCAGTCCCACTGTCACTACTCTGATGATCACACAGTGCTAACAAGCCACAGTAACGTATGACCTACTCATATAATATGATGCATACAATCTTGTGAATGTAAACTAAACTTCCGCCTCTCATAAGTATTAGTACAAGACTGAAGAAAAATAAATTGCATCAACAAACAATTCTGTCTCTAAGAATAAGCAGCTTTACTTCAGCTTTATTTCTCTTCCTAGTTATTTGCAAGCTTCCTAGTTGTTTTCCTAGGCTCATGGGTTTTTTCCTCTTCTAACAAAATTCCCAATGAAATGGACTTGCAGGTATTTAATCTCTAACTGTATACTAAACATTCGCACACCAGTGCCTAAAAATAAACACCTAAGCAGCCTGATTTACAAAGCATCCACAGTTTGCATCATTGTCAAAAAATGAGATGTGGGTCTTCATAATTTTTTAAAACTAGCGCATTTATTAGATGCCTAACTTTGAGAATCCAAGTAGGAGGATTCAGAAAACTAATTTTAGTACAGAATTTAAGCAAAATATCTGTAGTCCTATTTGTGGGAGTTGCCTGAAAGAAACTGAACCCATCCTCTATTTTCAAATTATATTTGAATTTATACATCTCAGGGTTTTTGGCAGTCCTTTCTACTTAAATGAGATTCTGTCTGGTGACAGTGATGAAACACACTCAATACTACTAAGTAAAAACATCCATTTCTAGGACTGTAAATGGAAGGCATAGCTTTCCATGTTTTCAAGCTTGTCATCGAAAAGTTGGACCCAGTACAGAAATACATGGCTCTGACGACAAGTCCCATCAGCCAAATAGGATGAATCATATTCACCAAATCCCAAAACAGAAAAGACAGAGAATGAATTATGAGTCTTACGGTTTCAGTTCTAGAAGAGAGGACCTTTCAATAACAGTGTCAAGCTTCTGTGTGTTTATCAGTAGCAGACCATGAAGGTTGCTTGGCCACCTCCTACAAAAAACTTCCTTTCAGTTGCTTACAACTCTTTCAGTCTGAAACCATCAATTTCTGTACAAGGCATCTACAGGATATTCCATCTGAAAAAGTTGTTTCCATCAAAAGCAGAGAAGTTTTCAACATTCAAAACTTTTCATATTACTACATCTGAAAACTGTCATGCCCTCATGTTTTTGGAGAAGCAGTTTGACAAGGAAATGGCCTTTTGTCACAAGTATGCTTTTCACTTTTTCTAGGAAAAACTTTGGAAATCCGGTCAAGTTCTACTTCCTGAAAAATGTAATTTTTCACACAGTGAAGAGTTTCTTGTTAACAATTGAAAGCTCTAAAGATTCCTTGTTCACAGGACAGTTGTTTCAAGGTATAAAACTGAAAAACTCACAGGAATACCAGGAGGATTAAATCAGAATAGGGTCTGGAATAAAAAAACAAGGGAAAAGGAGACCAACACAGGGAAAAACAGCCAGTGATGGAACTGAGGTCAGACCCAAATACACTGCAATCAATTCATTTTCAAAGCCTAGAACACAAGACAGCTCCAAGTCCTCAGTGGTTCTTTTGAATCATGTTGATGGCCTATGCCACTACATGCTGATCACCTGTAATATAACATATCTTGTTAATCTGCCCTCTCTTCTTGTGGTCACATATACAAAGTTTCCCTATTTTATGCACATTTCTGAGTGCAGAATTCTCTCATAAATGAAGTGTTAGATTTGACAAATCCATCAGCAAAAAAAATCCTGGTACACTGAACATACTTTCTGCTGACATATCAAAGATAAACACTCATCTACAGTAGTCTATGTCTCATCACGAGGAGTTACTAGTTTTTATCCCCATATGAGTTAGCACAACAGTGAAGACCAAAATCCTTCCCTAGTCTTATTTTCAGATAGTGAATGTCATCTGCTGGTCACAGTGGAACAGTTCATTGGCAAAGGAAAACACACTACCTGAAACTTAAGCTGTACAAACTGAAGGTTGTCCTGGTTTCAGCTGGGATATTAAACCGTTCTTCTTTTTCCCCGATTTTCTCCCCCATCCCACTGGATGGGGGGGAGTGAGTGAGCGGCTGCGTGGTGCTTAGTTGCTGGCTGGGGTTAAACCACGACAAAGGTATAACAGCATTCAGAAGGAAACTGCTTCTTTGGCTTTTCACCCCTCAAATCTCTTTTAAAAATCGATAAGAAAACTATTTCCATTTAGGCTGTTGTTACATAAGTAGAACTATTTTCTTTTATGCTTGCAAACAGCATCAAAGTTTTATGTTAAAATTTTTTAGGTTTTGCTCTTTGGAAACAACTTTGACCCTGACAGCTGTCAAGGGTCACTAGGCTATGTGCTGGTTTTGGCTGGGGTAGAGTTAATTTTCTTCACAGTAGCTGGTATGGGGCTATGGTTTGGGTTTGTGCTGGAAACAGTGTTGATAATTCAGGGAGGTGTTCATTACCGCTGAGCAGTGCTCACACAGTACCAAGGCCTTTTCTGTTCCTCACCCCACCCCACCAGCGAGGAGGCTGGGAGGGGACAAGAAGTTGGGAGGGGACACAGCCGGGACAGCTGACCCCAAATGACCAAGGGATATTCCAGACCATAGGACGTCATGCTCGGCAATAATCCAGGGGGGACGTTGGCGCAGGGGCTGCTGCTCGGGGACTGGTTGGGCATCGGTCATGGTGGGGAGCAATTGCTTTCATTTGCATCACTTGCCTTTCCTGGGGTTTATTTCTCTCTGTTATTTTCCTTTTCATTAACTTATTATTATTATCATCATCATCATCATTTTATTTCAATTATTAAACTGTTCTTGTCTCAACCCACAAGTTTTCTCACTTTTACCCTTCCAATTCTCTCCCCCATCCTGCTGCGGGGGGATTGAGCGAGCGGCTGTGTGGGGCTTAGTTGCCGACTGAGGTTAAACCACGACAGGCTATTATTAACAGAGCAGACTGTCTTAACTGCTTGGAAGTTGTAATTCCTGGTATAATGTTTACTTTCTTTATAGATTCAGAGCCTCATACATTCCATCTCTGAAAAGGATAAGTAAAGAGGTTTTTTCCTCTTATCCCCTCCATCCCTCCCTCTGATCTGCCTTCTAACTATACATAGGTCCAACATATCTATACTACTGAGAGCTGTTTCTCTTTTTTAGCTGTTCTCTGAAAATTTAAAACTCTTAGCAACAGATAAAAGTGATATTGGGTAAGGAGTCATACAACTACATTTCAGGCTCGATGTTAAAAACAGGCCAATCAACTCAACAGCCATTACAACATATGCTGCTGTAGCCAGAAGCTTCGATGAACATTAGCTAATAGTATATCACCCTAATACAGTGTAAATGTGTTAATTTTTAAGGTAATTAGGAGAATTCCATGCTAATTAATAAAATAAAAAAAAAATCTCACAGGATCAACAGTGCTACAGAGGTTCTAGGCACACATCCAAATTAACAAAACATTTTTTGTTTAACTTCATGCTGATCCTGCAAATTCTACCTTATTATGCTAATCTTATGTGTATTATTCAAAACTGTGCAGTTCCCTTTTATTCTTAGAAATTATGTTGTATTTGTAGCTACTGCAACAAGTAATGGAAAAATCTAGGATATTATCAGTTGGGAGGGTACTGTTGCTTTAGAACCTGGAAGGAAGCAGCTACCCTTTGATTCTTGCAGCATCACAAAGATGAGCTTTATAAAATACTATTTTTCCCCTTTCTGGAAAGCATAGCAGACACCCAACAGGAAAATTTTCCTAATCTCTGACCAGATTTATTATAAACCATGCACATTACAACAGTCATATTTCAAAGTAGGAATCCTATAATCTTTCAGGATCAAGCAAGTAGGGCGAATGTGCGTGTCTTCTGCGGCTGTAGTAACTGACATGGCCTGACTTGTCTCAGTAGAAATCTTACCTCTGCGTAATGACCAACCAGACATTAATTGCAGAGATTCTCTTACTGTTACATTAATCCCATAGCTGAAATCTTCACAGGGGAATTATAACATGTAAAAATAAAATCCAAATAAATCTAAATATTAACCCTTCCAGAACACCCTACACCAACTCTAATGAGCACTTCATTCACTTTGCAGTGAACATGGAACAGTATGTCCAAGAGAAGCAATAACTGCTTATTTATCTCATAAGCTATCAGCCATATAGCATAATAATGGACACCAAATTTTAACTTCTAAGGATCTTATTGTAAGTTTTCAAATATTACACTTTCCATTTTATGATGCTGAAGTCCATAGTCAACCTGTGTAACTAGGAAAATTGGTGCCTATCAAATATTGCTGGAAGAAGGGACTGGGAATTTATGCTCTGAGTCACCTCTGTTTTGTCCTTAAACGAAGGAAAGGAGATGCATCATCAGCTCTCTCCTGGGCAACACAGTTTAAAAGTATCAAAGCATACACAGCTATCAAAATCCTTTGTGGCGAGATACAACAATGCACTTAGACACTTACAGTACTAAATTGTATATTAACCGTCAATATTTTCTTGACACAAATGTAAAATAAATCAGGTTTTGTAACTAAAATGAATAATGCATACATTCTGTTTTGAGTCAATACTCATTCATGTACCTAATTCAATTTAAAAAAATTATTCAAAACAAATTAAATGCAACCACCCACAGAATTTTCAGTCTATCCCAACAGCATTACAGAAGCTAGATGTGCTTTACTCAAATTTAGGTGTGCCAGGCCTTACTGGCTGGCAAAAAATTAATAAACTATAGAGCCACTTTATGAAGATTAATAGTATACCATACCTCCGTTCTTTAAGTCACTTTGTCCCTCTTGTTATATGTCTTTTAATATGTCCATTCTGATGTAACGTTCCCCAGACTATTTTGCACCCCAGACTGTTTTGATCTGATTTACTTGATTTAAAATAATATCAAAAAGTATACATTTATCTTAAAAGGTATACACATTCACCTCTAATGTAAAGGACATCAATCAGAATGATGTATTGAAAGTTGTTTACTCAAAAAAAAAAAAGTATCTTTAATCATTAAATTCTTGTAGTCTTAGAGAAACTCCAGCAGATATTCGGGTCAGGGACAGAAAGACTTGAGGAGTCTGAAGAGCAAGGACTATCTGCCAGGAAATTCTTCATGGGCTTAGGGACATATACTGTCAGAGTTTCACTGCTCAGAAAAAGTGCAATAATACTTTCAAGCATAAATAACTATTTTAAAAAATGTCACCACGTACACTCAGAAATTGTGGTTTATCTGTAAACATGTAAATGGATAAAGCCTCTGCTTGACTGTGCGTGAAACTGCATTTGAGCATACACTGCATGATGTAAAAAATAAACGTTTAGTAACTAGAAAATCAAAAAGCTTGGAAGACTAATTAGTGACTATTTGTTCAGCTTCTTAAAGATTCAAATTTGGTCCTTTTTTGCTCTAAGGTGCCAAAATATTGTTACTAAGCTGTTAAGCAAACAACTGCTGCTTTAAAGGACTCTCTGCTTATCATTCAGTAACATAAAAGCACAAAAAGCTGCCACAAAGTACCGTCTAGACAGAAATACCCACATGCATTTCCCAGCAAACAACTCACCTGCCTCAGGAGTGAATTATGCAAGACATAGTAAAGCAAGAGGCTTAAAAATTCAGAGACAGTAAACACAGTCTCAAGGACCTGGCAAACTATGCGGACTTTTACTCTTTTCCTGCTACTCTTGCATACACATTCAAGGAGGGAGTATAACAAGAAGTTCACAGATATCACCCCTACATGGGACCACCACATTCATTTAGACCATTCACCAACCTGGAGTCTCCTCCTTTACTGTATTCAAGTTCTTCCTTTTCAAAATTTCACATTTTGACATCACTTATGATGTTAACTACAGTATTAAGGCCTTTGCAGATACCTATTATACACAATTACATATTATTTTCTAGATGCTTTTAATTTTATTTTACCAATATCACAACTTCCACCTTGCCAAGCAAAGATATTCCACTCCTCTACTAAGGTGCATGTCTATGCTGGGGATTTAACCTAACCTTTCAAATCCCTTTGTTTAGTATTGCTTTATTTTCTAAAAAAAATTCTAAAATAAAAAAATTCTACATTCTTGCAAATTTTCAAAACTAACCAGAACTCTCCTTAATTAATTCTCCTAAGGAATCCACCTTTTCTATAGAAATAAATCAATTTGAATAAGAATTATGTGGACAGTTATGTGCATGTGAAAATAGGAGCTTTAATGGAAACTATAGATACAGCTAACCTCCGTGATAAATAAGCTGGAAACGTACACAATGGGAAAGAATTCTTTTGCCCTTTTGAGTTTATAAAGTGAGACTTTCATAGTCATTAATCTGTACACATACTTGCAACTGTATCAGCCAAAACAGATCAAATTCATTGTTACTGTACTACTGACCAAATCACATATCAAATATGGCACTCAAAGCATATTTAGCTCTCGTGAGAATAAAGCTTAACACACTAGGCATGTTTCTTATATAAAATAAGACCTCGTGGCAATTGCACTTCATTTCTATGGACCTTTTTCTATTGCCTACTACTTAATTAATTTATATACACTAGAGAAAGAAATTCTGCATTACTGGACTTTCCAATTTATTGAATAATGGGCACTCAGTTTCCTGGCAAGTCCATCCATACTTCATATTGCACTGAAAGGAATATTTGTTTGCTTTCTAGGACCTCTGCCCAACCTTTTCATGTGAGTCCTCTGCTGTGCCCATTTCTTTTTCTCTCACAGTACTCAAAATGTCATGGAGCTTTGGCATTTTCCTTCACATAGAAATAACTTGTCCCTGCTGTGTCTTTTAACGATCAATACACACCTTGGCCATTTAAAGCATCCTAAACTATCTAAACTAATTCACCCTCTGTTATCTAAAACCATTTGAACGATGGCTGTTAGTGATTTTGATTCACATTTCCCTCAATTATTGCCTTATCACCAGCTGTAAACATTGTACTGTTCACGGTTCATCTAGCAACCGCATGTCCATCACTCATATCTACAGGTTTTCAAATAAACAGCAAGCTTTCAGCAATTATTCAAAAATAATTAAACACCCAGGAATAGCAGCCTGAACTCTGACCTTCTGCATTTATTCGTACTCTTTAAGAACATAAGCACTTTTTTTACCATCTGGTCTCTGTTTTTTAATGCAAAACAAAGCAACTGTTCTTTTGTTTGTGAAACCAGAAGAAGTTATGCTTGTATTTGTATATGGCAACCCCCCTGCCAGCATTAGGAAAGTTACTGAAAACAACTTCCATTTGGGTTTCAAGCATAGGGACACAAAACATACATTTTCAACATCCAAACTATTTCTACTTGCCCAATTTCCCCCTTCCAATCCACACTATTCATAAGCCAACACCTTCAATTTAATGTTGCAAATACTCTTGTTATGCTAGTAAGTGACAGCATTCCCTCTGTTGTTAAAAAAGCACAAATCTTCTTCCTCATTTTTCACGGGGAAGTAGCCAGGAAGAAAGGCCTAGAATCTTGAAAATCACCACCCAAAAGATAAAAGTTTCAAAAAGTCCTAAGAAACAAACAAACAAACAAAAAAATTTTTATATTCTTTCTTGTTTCATTTTGTTTTGTATATGATTGGTATTTCTTACCTCAAACAAACACACAGATTCACTCATTAATAGGCCACATTTCTTCATCCTAATTTCTGAGAGCCCATTGGGCTAGGATTATTCACAGGAGTCTGCTGAGCCACATTTGAGCCAGCTTTAGCCCAACAGTGCTTAAAAATACTGAGTAGAAAGTAACAAAACCAACAAAACCATGACATCCAGTGTTAAGCAGGGCTGCACAGCTAATTTGAAACTGCTGCTTTAGACAAACGTTCATCTAAAGGGCTTAAAATATAAGCATTTGCACTTTCATGTGTTCTTAGCTTGAAACACAGAGATTTATGAATCTGTTTTTTCAGATTTTCAGATGCACGGCTACATATCAGCCTAATTGAAATTCAAACGACCACTTTGTAACTACTCTGCATGTACTGAAGAAGTACATTCTGCTATAAACCCATCAGAGAAAATAGTTAAAATGCTGAGCTCCAGAGGATTTAGCAGAATATGCCATTGTGTAACCTTGTGACGTTTAGTTACCCAGGGTAATGCAGCAAGCCTGAAGCTGCTGGGGCTGTGCTTCCCTTGAACAGCTATCGGTTGTAACTTTCATCAGACATGAGCGTACAGCAAATAAGAACTCCCACCTCAAAGTATTCTGGCTTTGCTCTGTGTATCACTTTCTCTTTCAAGGACGTACGGTATTTTAGTACAGTTACTGTATTTGGCGAAGGCAAATAATCTGTTTCCAGTCCTTAACACCTAGTCCCAAGATTATTAAGAGTCCCAAGACTTTTATACTAAATGGGGGGGGAAATCCCAACCACCAAAACCCATCAACAATGCAACTGTGTGAGGGCATTGCTTTGAACAGAATGTTCAAAATGCAAACAGATAAAGCCATCGTGCAATAACAGCAACTCTCCTTTTTAATAGGAACAGGACTAAAAATGATAGGACTCAGAAGCTAAATCACAGCAAACTGGCAGGTTTTCAGAAGCCTGCAGAAAACTCACCAAACCAGTTACAGGATTGTACACCATATATCTCACCTTCTTACATCATGGTGCTTGTGTCACAGCTGTATCTCAGACAAGATTCTCCAGCATAGTATCTGCTTCTTTTTATATTTTAATCTTTAAATAATGAGAGGCCTAAACAGTTACTCGGATATATAGTTATAAAGGAAAACTGATTTAAGGGGATTTTTCAGGTCTTCACTTATTTTATACCAGAAGTGGAATTCCTACAGCTTTTCCACTACAATGAAGAAAAGAAAAAAAAAAAAAAAAAAAACAAACAAAAAAACCAACCACCAACAACCACCAACATATGTGTTTCTGTAAACATTAAGGTTCGTTTGTTTGCTTTTAACAGACACTTACATAATGAAGAAAGTTGCAAACTACATTCTGACTGGAGAAATTATAACTCGTGTTTTGTTTGTTAAATTACAAAAATTATACAGCTTTGGGTTAAGTTTCTTGATTGGATATCTTATGTAAGTACCAGTATGAAACAAATCATTAATATTAAAAATAAAATTACCATTTTGAAATTTGTCTTGCATCAGTTAGTTGATAACAGACATAATGTAAGCATATGTATCACATGTACTACTCTTTCTTTCAGTGCCATCACTTGCAGTACTATCATCACCTAATTAATTCTCCTTAACTACAAAATTATTTTGATTAAATCTTTCAGCTTTTGTCGCTGCATGTTCAGGTTACACGTCAGGCACTCTACCAGCATATTTAGGTATTTGATACCTTCCTTTGGAGGTTTTTTTTAAGTGCTTTATTCATAACAGTTTTCAATATTTCTAAGAATATATTTTGACAAAAAAAATCCCAAGTATGCAATACATTTTAAGTCTTATAGTAAAACCTCGTGGATTCTAAATCACTAATATTAAGCATGCAAAGTTACAAAGCAGAATTATTGGCAGATGTATCCAGAGAACTGGCCTATAGTAATATCATACATCTAATATTAAAAGAGTGGGTGTGATTGAAAAAGAAACTCACATTTATGAAGGTACGTTCTATAGATAGGAAGAGCTTTTAATTCCTTTTTGGTAGTAACTAGTGCCTCAATAAGCTAAATCTCAATGTGTATCTGTGACAAAACTAGATTTGATAATGAACATTTCTGTAAGATCAGAATAATCCATTCCTGTATGTATTTCAAATTACAAATATCTGCTGCAACAGGAGAAACAATCGGAACAGTAAGAATAATAAGATCTCCTAGATTGGATATATTATGATTACACTATTTAGTCTGTGATGCCTTGCAAGATAACACACTTTTTTTTATTTTAAAAACTACCTGCGTTACAGATGACAGAATATGTGAAGTTGTATTATATGCCTACTAACAGTGCACACAATTTTCAGCTGATATGAAGCCATATTTCTGTTGCTGCTTTACATCCATGGAGATCTGACCCAGTGTCTTTCATAGTCTGAATGTTTCACATTCATTTTAAATTAATCACTTTCTGTCTCAACAAATAATTATGTTGGTTTGTGGGACTAAGTGCAAGGATCACATTAGGTCTGATGGATGTGGCTACACATCTGCATTTAGGCTCAGGATTTATACAAGATTTAAAAGGAATAAAAATTGAATCTGATATACATAAATAATAAATATAATATTTACAATTATATAAATTATGCATTACATAAAACTACATACAAGTGTAGTGAAACACACTATGTTCTTATTTACATTGCTTCTACAGAGAAGCACTTTACTGGGAAAGAATGATTCATTGAACAAAATCCTGTCTGATCTATGCCTACAAAGACTTCCTCCACCTATGTCTAAATCATGTATCTAAAGTAGGGCAAGTAATGTGTAAGTATGCATAAATTATTACCAACTCTTCATTTAAATTATTAAAATCAATGATCTTAGTGAACGTCTGCTAAACAGAGTCCTCTGAACATGAGATTACATAAGATTAAGTGCCATCTTTGCCATTAAGTATGAACATTCATTTTGGCAACATGACACAAAGGCAATTAAAACGGCCTTGGAGGTGCAGCTACAAAGCCTTGCCAAAGCCCCGACAGTCTTTTGGGACTTTTTTAGAAGGATGCAATGGAAACATAAGCACAGAAAGGAACCACAGCAACTGTCATAAATAAATAAAAAAAACCAAAATGGAAAAAAAACCAAAAAACAACACCTTACCATATGGCAAATTCCCAGAACAATCCACTGTAAATACAAGCAGACAACACTGGTTTCATTCGTCAGTGTAAGCAAATTTTAAATAACTTAGTATTTCATTATGTCAGTAACTGCTCAAAAAGCATCTACTCGCATCCATACACTAATGGACACCATGTGCTTTTTTAATACATTTGGATATATGCAATCAAAAACTGTGCACAGCACAGGTATTGTTTCTCAGCTGTCAGAAAGAGTTTTAGACTCAGTTTCTCTGGAGTCAGAAAGATTATTTGCCTTGGCCACTCAGAATATGCTCAAGTGTTTGCTGCACAAGACATAACAAGCCTTCAGATCTCACACTCTGAAAGACAAATGGAGAAAAGCTTTTCTCCCAGAGGCAATCAGGGTACAGGGGTTCAGGCCAGTGTCCCTGCCCACCATTCCAGATGACACCCTTCTCTAGACACATCCGTACAGAATTTGACTGCTGACATGGACATTTCTTGTGTAAATAGTAGAGAAGCAGACTTCTTTGTAACCTTGTCTGTGCCAGGTGACCATCCTTCTCTACCCTCCTTCCCCTCATTCTCCTTTTCCCTTCCAGCACAGCCACCTGTCCACCTCCTGCTGATTCACCTCCTTGTTGAAAACAGACCAAAAAAAGGGCAAAGAAAAACCTCAAAGAACTGGCATTTGGCAGCACAAGAAACAGTGTGCCAAGTCTTACCATCAGGCTTTATTTTCTATCCCCTCACACAACAGCAGCATCTAGGGACCGACAAAGAATGGAACATCACTGATCTATGTAGCACTGGGTCATGGAGCAGATAGCCCCAGCCAACTGGCCTACACCACTCCAGCAGCAAATCTGCAGAACCTTCCTAGTGTTGCAACCATGCCCTGCCACAAGAGAAAAGTGAGTCTTCAAAAGCAAAAAAGTTATCAAAGTCCTACTTCATGTAAAGCCCCTCTTCACTTTACAAATATAACTATTAAGAGTATAATAAGCTTTTGGACTCTTCTCTCAGCACTGTAACTTATTACATATAATGCAATTCACAGCTGAGTGGAAAGTTCAAACACACATTGCACTGCCTTCTTAAAAAAAAAAAAAAAAGGAGAAAAAAAATTTTTGAAGTGGCAGGTTTTTTTCAGATCTTCAAAAACCCTCACTATGTTTTCCTTGCCTCTCAAGTCCAAATTGCTGAGAGCTCAAGAGGGAAAAAAAAAAAAAGTCATCGTTTTTATTGGTCCTTTTTAATAATGTAAAGCAGATCTATACCTCAGAGCATCATGGAATTAAAGTATGTGAGTTTACCACCTGCCATAAAAACGAGAGAAAAAAAACACCTTATGCCACTAAAAAAGCATAACTCATTCTCAGTATTCTGCTGTGCAGTGGTTCACAAGGGATCAAAACCACATTTGTGACTGGCCCAGAGCTGAGTATTTTTCATTCTGCACTATGGACAGGTATAGGTTTCAGGAGCTGTTAAAACACAGCTCCAGCTTCTTTGCTTTTCAACACTCCATGCATTATTTAGGTCTAAAGAAAAATTACTTCAATAGCAAACAGTATAATCTTTTAATGAATTAACTTCCTCATATCAGCAATCTGTTTATAGACAAAAAGCAACGATCTAATTTTCAAATGTAAATAAATACTTCTCACTAGTCACTGAGATAAGTTAACTATTCGTAATTCTTGATTTAATAAGAGGGATGGTCTTCCACACAAGGAATAGATTTAGAAGTACACCAAACATTGATGAAACAAAATTACCAATAGACCATTGTCAGTAAAGAAGTTTATGTTCTTTTTGGGGTTTTTTTTCTGACACCCATCCCTTATTTTCTTCTTTTTACTTAAGAAATTAAAATTTATGCTATAGATTTAACAAGACCTGCTGAAGAAATAATGGGATAAGATAAGGAAACTAAGCATTTTAAATTCTGTCTTCAGTATGTCTTCTTTGGGTTTTGTTATTCTTGCTATTGCAACTTTTTGAATGTTAAAAATTTTTGAGGGTTTATATAGGTGATATTCTTATACATTTGGAATGTGTAACCTATCCCTAGAACAACGTCTACTTAGAGACAGATCTGTTTGTAATTGGTAGAGATTGAAAAATAATTATTTTTCACTTGACCTACTACACCTCTATAGATGATGTAATCATGTATTTATCTTGTACCAACCTGATTGTTTCATACTCAGAACTGTGTCCTATTAATAAAATTACACATAATTTAAACCTGACATCTACTTTATCTATTGTTTTGCTCTTGAAGATATGGGATCATTTTGAGGAATTTGATGACATGCTCTGACCAAAAATCAGGAATCTGCTACACTCCTGAAAGTAGTAGATAAACTGGATTTGCAGAGTAAGTGTAGCAACTAATCTTACTTCCCCTCCCAAGATAAATACAGCAAAATAAAGAATAGAGATGAAATAAAGATAGCGTAAAGTGCAAAATAGCTTTTATCCCATTATCAGCAAAGCTAGAGAATAGGCCGTGGTAGAACTCAAAAGAACTGTTACCAAGACACGTCCCTGATTTCTCCAAGGCTACTGCTATCACTAACACAGAATCCCGGCCCTCCTTGTGTCCTTCACAACTGCAATCCAACCCACTGGCTCAAAGGATTCATTTCAAATCAAGACTACATTTGCTGTACAAAGACCCAGCACCCTCTGACTCGGTCTGGGCTCTGACTGCCCAGGAGGCAGCTTTGCAGAAGAGGGCCTGAGGGCACAAGGTGGGCACGAGCCCACGGTGTGCCTTGGCAGCAAAGAAGGGCAACAGCCTCCCATGCTGCGCTGAAAGTTACGTCACCCAGAGTCATTGTTTTTCCCCTTTATTCAGCACGTGCTAGACTATACAGAATCACCGAATGGTTTGGGTTGGAAGGGACCTTGAAGACCATCTAGTTCCAGCCCCCCTGCCATGGGCAGGGACACCTTCCACTAGACCAGGTTGCTCAAAGCCCCATCCAACCTGGCCTTGAACACTGCCAGGGATGGGGCATCCACAGCGCCTCTGGGCAACCTGTGCCAGTGTCTCACCACCCTCACAGGGAAGAACTTCTTCCTTGCATCTAATCTAAATCTAATCTCTTTCAGTTTAAAACCATAATCCCTCATCCTACCACTACAGTCCCTGGTAAGGAGTCCATCCCCATCTCTCCTGTAGGCCCCCTTTAAGTACTGGATGACTGCTGTAGGGTCTCCCTGGAGCCTTCTCTTCTCCAGGCTGAACAACCCTAACTCTCAACTCAACACTCTTCCTGTAGGAATGACCAAACCAATGCACAAGAACATTCACAAACTTAGAAATATAACTGTACTTTGAAATTTGATTCCATAAAATGCCATTTTGTGATAAGATGCATTTCGACTCAGGAGTCCCGTATCAAATTTAATAGCAAAAGATGTCTCTCCATTTGCTACAAAGAAACCACCCTCAAGCCTAAAAGCAAGCTGTAATGTAGCTCCAAATATGAATTAATTCCTTATTTAAAATTCAAACACTTTACAAGATATACAGAAAAACAATAGATTTGCAGAGCTAAGAAATAAAGAGGATATTTTTGCTCATGGATTGCTTCCAAAAGAAGTGAAGAAAGTGGAATTTGGAAGCAGTTTTGAAATGTGAACACGTGCGAACTGATAATGCTTACTAAAGTGTTTGCTAATTTAGCCCAATTATCATCATCCATCTTTTGTTAGTATGATGTTTTCAAAATCTGCTGTTCTCCTCCGAAGCTGAGGGAATCTACACGACCCTCCAAAGAAACACTTGTGTTGTAAACTTGCACAAAAGAAAATAAAATTCATTAAGCAATTTTCATAATGGGCCTGCCAGTGTTATGGCTGTAATGGGATAAGTATTAACAGTCAGTAGTTGCCAAATTATTCTATCAATATATATCTTCAATTTGACCGTTATTTTTGTAGTGTGCATTATTCAATGATCCTAGGGCAAGAAAGTGCATGTGAATAAGCTGTGCTAATAAAACATCAGCTATATCACCAGTAGCCACATCTTGAAGGATATTGGAGAAAAGCAGGGGATTGTATCAGGCATTCTCAAGAACGCAAGTCCAGGATGACAGCTGAGGTCTATTACTTGTGTTTGGCCTATTACTGGTGCTTGGTTTCGTACCTCATCCTTGATACTGGACTGTGACTCAGATGCTACTTGCATTGTTTACTTTTAATGCATTGTTTGCATTAAAGTGCATCACAATCCCATTACAACTGGAAAATAGTCTTAAAGACATGCAGGGAAATTTTTTAACTAGCTCAAGAACTCTGCTGGAACCTTTTTCAAATTATCATATGCCTCTTGTAATATTTTCTATGCTCTTCCTTATATAATGCAATAGTAACATTGTATGGACACAGACATTAGGAAGAAACACATTTTTATTTACTCTTATTTACAGCAAACTTTGCTTTAAGGATTTGGTAATTTCATGGCTCCCTCAGTATTTATACCTCCAAATGACTTCAAATGAGCAGCATCGACAAGCAAGCATAGGAAACTGATATGAAATTTACACTGTATTCCTTAAAGACAGGAACATTCAGGAGTTTTATATAGTGAGAGAGACACTGTAGATTTAATATCCAAACTTACTGAATGATAATAAATTCATTAAATAGATTTTTCTGGCCTCACAGGCAACTAGCACTGCAACTACTTCTATCCCAGAACATTTTTATTGTTAAAAAGATTCACTTAAAACAGAGCGGCACGAATGAATTCATCAAGATCACTGCTATTATAATGAATCATTAATATCCTAGTGAAAAATTTATTATTATGAATAATACATTCAAAATGATGAGACAGAAAATGAAGCATTACTCTGCAATGTATCAGAGAATCAAAGTGATGTTATGAAGTTGGTAAGATAAAAAACATCATTTTTTGCTCTAAATCTTTCTAGCTGTCTTTCCAGATGCTTTACCTTTATTTTATTTTCTCATCAAACATTTATATTTTAGCTGAAGAAAAAACAAATATGTTAAGAAACATTCTTCCCTTTGTATAAATAAAATGTCCAAGTATACCCATTACTTTGCTCACAAAACCAGTTCTGCCCTCAGAAGGCACATTTTGTCTTCAAAACCCTTATTTGAGCATATGTGATTGTGAAACAAAACCCCTCCTTTGCAACAAATAGCAAAGTTAATTTTTCAAACTACTCTATCTACTACAGATATAGCAGAGTTACAGTAGGCTTAGATAACAAACTGATTAGACAAGATAATTTTGATACTTGCACTATTACTCTGCTCAGTTAGGGAATTAGAAGGACTTAAAGTAATAATCATCTCAACGTAAATGTCACGGAATAAAAACTTCTCACAAATAGAATAATCACTCTCCTGTGGACTTAAAATCAGAGTAATCAAATGTGTCTTTGAATTACAGTACCCAAAAATTGCACTGTAGCTTACTACAACTGAGTTTGGACAACCGAAATCACAGGCACATTACTGAGGTGGACTTCTGCAGCTAACTCGTTTTAAAGTGAGCCCAAAACAGAAAGCACAGCCTTAGAGTCCAGCCAAACGGCCATGACAAAGGAACAATTAAACTTTGAAGGGGGATTAAGTATTCCTTATATTATTGATAGATTTGATTTGTCCGTTCTCCTAGACAGATCTGTATACAGTACATCAAAACAAGCAATCTTATAACTATATCCTTGCTTCACACATTACACTTAAAACACTCAGCAGTACCTTAGAATTTGATGTGGATTCCAAAAAGCAAAGCCTGTTGCCAAATCCTTCAGCAGCAAGACACAATTTCTGTTGCTCCTTGTGAACAGTTGCAGTGCACTGCAGAACCACTTCATCATCCTACCAAAAACCAAACAAAAACAGAACAGTGGTTATGCCTCTGACCCAACAAGATCTGTAACAGAAGTCAGTATGTAGGAAATAAATACAAATGTTATGGGACTAAATCCTGGTGGTAATATAGTCAAAGCAGATCTTGTCAAAAAACCTGACAGAACAGAAGCACACACTTATTTAAATCCCAGTTCTCCAACGTAACATAACCATGAGCTACAGAATCCCTTTGCAGAAATATGGTTTAAGTTAAAAAGAAAGAAAACTTGGTTGTAATGAGTCTGTTTTCTAGCAGAGGTTTTCTGTTTAAGGATAGAAAAAATAGTACCACCCTGTGCATTCCACCCATTCATTTATGAAGCAAAATTAGAGTTTCCAATAATAAATTTCACATGAAGACATCATATTTAACACTGTAAATAAAATGTAATACAATAAAACTATAGGATAAAGCATGCAACTGGAAGCAGAACAGGATGAGACTACAAAAATGCACGCATTAAGGCAGGCATGTTTACCAAAAAGTTATTCTTGCAGGCAGCTTTTTACATAGGGACATTTAGAAAAGTTCATCAAATCAAATAAATGTCTGAATTTAAATTGAACTGAGTAATTTGAAGCCACTTGTAAACACCCATCCTGAATTAAGCTGGCCTTTTATTTGGTTTGATTTACTTCACTCTAGTAATTAAACTAAATTAAATTAAGATGTATTTAATTCTGAAAAGAACAGGAGATTAAATATAATTTAATCAGACACTTCAAAAATTAATTTATGTTACCTTTTTTTAGTTGTCCCCATGTAGCAAACCCTAGCCCTAAGTGTAGGTAAACCACTTTTCCTTGTATACCAGCAACAGTGCCCAAGCTGCATATTGCTTTATGATCCACAGTCAATTGTAGAGGCAAAAAGGAGGAACCGCTTCCAGTCAGACATTAAATCCAGAAAATGTAATACAGGTATATGTTATATGTGCAGTTCACAATGTACAACTGTAATTAATAAAGAAAAATCCCTAAAAGCCAAAATCAAGGATCTAGAAGACCAAATATACAGTTAAGAGCTTTGCTGTGTACTCTTTGTAAAAGTAGCATCTAATAAAACCCAGAGCATTTTTTCTTGGGGGGGGGTGGGGGTGTGTGGTGTTTTTTGAAGCACAAAATTAGTATTTCCTAATCTTAATTACACTTAATTCAAATAAAAGTTTATTTTCAGGTTAAAAATAGTAGTGTTAGATTACAGCTGTATAAACACATTCTCCTTCCTCTTTATCTTCCTAGCCCTTCTTCCTAAATAACCACACCAGCAGAATGGAAATTCCAGTAGCTGTGTCACCATCATACATTGTGCTAGAGTTGTCTCCAAAAAGGGTCACTAGAGAAGATGCTAACATCGTACCTCCATAGCCAGAAGCAGACAACACAGTAAGGCTACTTTCTACTCAAATGAACCACCAACTTCATTTTGTACTGCCCCATTCTCTACAATTGTACGCTGTGCTTTTAGAGAAAGTCTGAAAAGTGTTCTGCATAGACCATCTACAAAAATGACCCTGCTGACAGCAGCAAAAATACAAGTTGGTTTGGGGCAAGTCCCTGACATACTTAATTTTAGTTAATGATCTAATGCATCATGTCCTTCCCTGCAAACCAGTTATGAGCAATCACCAAGCATACATGTATGATGTAGATGCTGACTGATGGAGGATTAAGAAGAGGAATACAGCAACTGCTAAATTCCCTGACACACAAACTTTCACAATTCATTCTGCAAGCATTTTCTCTTCTTTTGCTGGACCGTGTACAGAGTACATGGCTTATTTTGTCAAATACATAGCTCACTAATAAAGACTGATTTCTTAAAAAATGCTTAATAATTAATGAAAATCAATTGCCCTCCCATGCCCTTTGCAAAAGTTAATTCCTGGGTTGGCAGGACATGCTAATTAAAACAACAAAGCAAATCACAACTCTGTTTTGCTACATTTGTTTTGGATGTAGATGGTTACAATAAATGTTCTCTTAATTCAGGCCACAGTCATAGTGTTGTGGAACTTCTCACTCTAAGTCAAGGTGTGGTTGATAAAGTTGGCACAGAAGGTTAAGAAAGATATGATACCATTGTCATATCAAGTGGAAGGTGATCACAGTTAATTATGAGTAATATACACCCAGCTCTAAGTTACTTGGCATTTCTGTGCACATCATTAGAGAAGAATCTAATATAAACTCTACCCTGGATTCAGTCTTCCAACATTTAGCGACTACGTGTTCAGAAGATTCCTATAGATACAAAATTTGATTGTGCTGCAGAATTATATTAAGATACATAATTCCATTCCATTTCTTTAGAGAAGACTGGTAAGTGGGTAAGCATCTCAGCACTGTCTTTCTAAACCTGTTTTCAAATCAGCAAGTTCTATCCAGTTCCAGTATCAGGAGAGCCAAAAATGCGTAATTTCCTTATCTGAAGTCACACCTCCAAAGAGACCTTCACTGAAGGTCACTTTGCTCTTGTATTAAGAAAGCTACAGTGAGCATCATATTAAATGTCTATTAAAGAAAAATGTTTATCAAATATTCTTAAATCTTGAATTATGAGATCTCTCAAACTGGTTCATTTCCTCCTATTACCTTCTGAGCATTTTCTCACCTATATGTTATGCAGATGAGGTTTTAGATCATCATAATTTTTTCTGTCAGTCACTGTCAGATTAGAACTGATGAAAGTAATTTATGTTTCAAAGGGC
This sequence comes from Haliaeetus albicilla, assembly GCF_947461875.1. Lineage (NCBI taxonomy): Eukaryota > Metazoa > Chordata > Aves > Accipitriformes > Accipitridae > Haliaeetus > Haliaeetus albicilla. The sequence goes on from NC_091495.1 coordinate 31,197,060, forward strand.
TATAACTGTAGCCTTCAAAAGTTAAGCAAATACATCATTATGTATCCAGATACACTCCTATCCATCTCTCTCCTAACTCTGTGGGACTGTGGGACTGAAAATGTGGGACTGAAAATTCAGGGGTAGAGGCAACACAAAGGTGCTGACAAGAATGTTAGTGTCTTTTAAACATCTCTCTCAAATGCTGACTTACTTAATATCACAGTAAACTAAACAGAGATGAAGATTAAAGAGATTCCAGGAAGACAACTTCAAGCACAGATGTTTAATGCTAAAATGTAATCACTTGTAGGAACTTTTAATCCACTTGGAATCTAAACTCTTGGATAAACTGTGTTTTAAGACATGTAGAAATAGTTGTCTATACATTGGCAATATTAAGTGCATAGGCAAAAGAAGAAAACCTCGTCTTCCACAAAACAGTTATAGGTCTTTGTAATTGATCAAGGTAACACACGTGTTAGTAAACAATAGTGTGTCTGTCATATTCAATGAAACGAGTTTAGCATATACTTGATCTGATTAAAAAAACAGTATCTGTATTCTGCCATAACAAATGAAAGTATTTGATTTAAACTTCATATTCAAAACAACCACAACAGACATAGATTATACAGAACATAGTATAGTCTTGGAAAAAACTCCAGCACAGTTTGGAAGAAAGGGCAATAGCACAGACCTAAAATCCCTGCAGACATTTCCACTGCCAGATACTTTTGTTATTCTTGTTTTGCTGAATAATCATCGCTTTGATACTCATCTGCCAGTTTCCTCCGTGGAAATTGGAAAATTTTAGTATTTCCATCCCAATTCACTATCACCCATAGCAGCCTTCATTAGTAAGCCCAAAGATGCTGCTTCATCTTCTATTTTTCCAGGTTTTGGATATGGAAGAAAGGTATCAAGAGAGTAAGGGAAAGTAGGTGCCAATAACCACACAATTCTGTGCACACAGTGGTGCTGCAGCTTATTATCAAATGCACAAGGCAATGTAAGTCACCATAACAACAATGGAGCACAGTCTCAGATATATCTTCATTTACTGCAAGTAAGAGTGAATCCAACTTGAGAAGCTGTTTGTTTAGTTTAGGTACTTTAATGGATGATTCTTCCATCCATTCTCATCCTTCAGTTCAGAGTCTGATCTACTTCGTAACACTCTTGGGAATTTGGAAGCACGGTTATCTCCATCCCACAAATGGGGAGGTAAGGAGCAAGGAGGATACTGCCTACCTACAATAACAGAGTATGCCTACAGGACAGCAGAAATGGTACTTGGATTGCTAAACTGATAACGTGAGTCAGAAAGCTATTCTCCTTCCCAAGTTTGCAAATGAACTTGCTGAAGGCAATTTGGAGCTAAGGCTAATGTAACAAGCCATATACAGTCCTTTAAGATTATGACCAAGTACCATCTTCAAGTAATCCATTAATCCTCATAAATCTTTATGTGTCAGCCAGTACACCAGTTCATAGTTTTAAAGATACCGTACCTTCCAGCAAAAAGATACTCTGCTTTGTGTTACGTCAGATACCTGCACTGACTCAAACAGCATGAGCTTTTGATAAGCACACTACTGCATTTATCATTCTGATTCTTCAAGAAGCATTCTTAAAAAACAGGTACATGTTATCTATGCCACAAAGCCCTATTTATTTTTTAAACATCCAATTTTGAAAAATCAAGGACAGTTATTGAACAAACAGCAGCACACAGCAGATTCTTAATTATATCTATTCATCATGGGCTACTTAATTATTTTCAGGAAATCTTTATACTCACAGAAACTAAACAAATAACTAAATGATTTAGCAGAGGACCCAGTAACTAAAAAAAAAACCAAAACCAAACAGCAACGAAAAAAAACCACCTTTAACAGCACTGTAACACTTGCTACAGTTAAAAATTACTTCTAAAACCAAAATGCTGCCAGCAATAACCATAAACTGGCAAACTGCATGCTCAGAACTGCATTCCAGAAGACCCAATTAATGAGGGAAGAGCATGGCTTTGCTGTCAAGGCACAATATTAAAACAGCGAGTTCCCAAAGCTCCTTAATAGCACTTACTTTCATCTACAGAGACTATTTGACTTTTCTGTGAAATCCACTCAAATCTCCTAAGATTACATGAAATATATACTACCCAGTCAAGAAAAAGGTTAGTTTCTCATGTAAAAATGTGGTCATGTTATGTTCCAACATGAATGTTTCTAGGTATATTTTTCCATGATCCGCAATTTCAAGTTATGACCAAATAAAACATATATATACACACACACACATACATATACACACACACATATATATGTATTTCCTTGTAACAGATAGCGTTACTCTGTCCTATTAAACCCTGAAAACTGATACCTCCTGTGTAATGTCAGTTTTGACTAACCCTTAACCTTCTCAATATGTTAATTCTATTAATGGACTAAAACTGGCTGGCTGAATTGCCACAGGTAGGTATCATCTACACTGCTATAGCTGTTAGCACCTCTTCAATATGGACATAGCTGTGATTCTGAGGGCGGAATATTTGCATTGTGGCATTTTTCTGGAAATCTGCAAGTTGGTGGTTTGTTTGGGGTTTTTTAATATTTTTTCATGGGTTGTTTTTTTATTTATTCTCCACACTGCAGTACCTTAAACTTTTAATAATTACACATACTTTTAAAACTTCTGAATTCATATCTGATACTGGTTTAGTAGGGAGTCAAAGGATAGAAAAAGATTGCATAATTTATTTATTTGCATTCTTTAAGAATGCAAAAAATAATTTCCTACTGTATGTCTTTCCCTATTTTACAGTCTATGCCATTACTACCTCCAAATCTTTTATTTTAACCATGGAAGAAAAGCACAATATTGGAGCTTCTAGTACTGCTAAAAATCTCTGCAGGAAAAGTTGATGATAAATGAAGTAGCAATACACCACAAGTAATACATTTATTTAGAAACACAGCATGTGCTTCAGCCCAAGGTGCTTCAGCTCATTATGTTATGACCTTGACATCTGCATTTTGCTTCCATTTCAGGACAAAAATAGGTGACATTTTTCAGGTATTTTCCTTGATTTTATATCTTATATTTTACCCCTTTGCAGAGAATGCAGCAAATAAATCATGAACTATTACTAATTTAAATAATTTGCTGTGCTTTTCCTAATCTGACCCATGATACATAATTACCTCCCTTAAAGATTTAATGCCGACTCTGTTTCTACTGCTCCATGACAGTATACCAATTCGGAAACTGCATACGGAACAGAGAATGTCACACTTGCAAAATTAAGCATTCAAAGGTTAAAACAGGTAAGTTATGCTTATACATTCAAACTCACTTCTACCACTGTTTTATATGTCAAATACCGCACTTAGTGGAATGTTCCCATCAACTTCCATATGCTATCAATCAGGATCTCAGCACAGACTTTAATAGCTCAATCTTTAATAGCTTCCTCAAACTCCACATATGCACAGTTCTGCTTCACTGCATCCCATTTACTGTTCAGCTGTGCAACTGAACTGTGCAATGAGCATAGGTGCCACACATACTTTAAAAGTAGATTTACAAATAGAAATTTAGCCTGTACAAACTGCTTTCTGCCTAAGGAAACTGTAGAATACTTCTTGACTTACAAACTTTACTTCAACTTCCCTTTGCCTCGTTGGGATAAGCACTAGGTTAGCATTAGATTAATGTAGAATAAAAGTTTGTAACTCCTATGGGCCATCAAGTACAAGACTTGCACCGTTACTGGAAACCATTTGCTGATAGAATAATAGGATCCACAAATCAATCCCCTAAGATGACCCTAGCGATGTGACCTGCCAAAAAAAAAAAAAAAAATCAAATGTAACTATTTTTTATGCTAGGCATCTGAGTAACACACACCAATTGGTAGGTAAGACTACTTTCAGTGTTGATGGAGCTCTACTACTCGCTGCCCCAGAGCCTCTTTATTTCTGTGCTTTGGAAGAAGGTAAAAAGCAACAATGCAGAAGTAACAAATTCAGATGGCACTTTTCCTTCTCCAAATCCCTGCCGACAACCAACAGAAGCCTTGATGAATAGGATTTATTAAACACCATGTACATAACATGCAGTAACTATGATCAACAGTGATTAAATATCTTTTCAACACTCCTACAGGAGATACCAACAAAACAAATGCTCAGAGGGCAGCACTACTTACTTTAACTGCTAATTCTATTCTTGACTGATCAACCAATGTCTTCAACAAACTACCAAACTCTATTTTGAAATACCACCCTATTAGGGAGATGACTCTAGAGCTTCTGACATCTGAACACAAAGGAAGCCTGTGACAGTAGTAAGAAAACTTCTGATTACTGTATCTGAGCTTGAACCCCAACTCCACTATCTTATTGCTAGCTGTTGTAATAGTTAACAGTAAAATAATAATAGTAATGTCATTGGCCAGTGGGAATTAGTGTTCAGACTCCCTTAAGGGAGAACAACCTATAAGGAACTGAAAACAACCTTAGCGCAGTGCACATCCCTTAGGTAGGGACGCAGGATAAAAAGCAATGAAAAGACAGCAGTGCTGTAGAGAAGGATCTGCTGGTTACAGTGAATCAAATGCTGATCACAGTCAACACCACCAAGCAGGTGTTTAGAAGCCAAAAAGCTGGGCTAACTGGGAAAGAAGTGCATGTGACTAAAGAGTAGTGATACTTTGACTTTACAGTCAACACTGGTAAGGCTTCAGCTGAAGTGAAATGGCCATTTTGACCCTTCGTTTCAAATAAAGAATGGACAGAGAACAGCAAGACTGATGATACCTAGAAAAAAAACAGGAAAGATCCAGAAAAACTGTTGGTATGCAGTCTGCTTAGACTGTAGGAAAACATGGCAACAATGTCAAGTATATGATATTGTTGTCAATAAAACATGGAATAAAGGGAAGGTAATACTGTTCCTCATTGCATTAACAAAATTAGTATTAGACAGTTGGTGAAAAGTTTTCTGAGGATAGCAAAGCATTTTCACAAACCTGTTCAGAAGCTTCATCATTATATGACCATAAAAAAAGCTCAAGAAAACCTCTGTCAGAAGGATTTGTGCATAGCTGAACTTGCCTTAGGATGAGAAGGAAGAGAGATGACTTTTCTGGTCACACAATCCTAAATAGTCTGGACACATTTTACTGTACATGTTTTAGTTTTATCCTGTAGGAGGAGTAATTTCATAAGAATTCAACATTATTCCAACGGAATTATCCTTTGAGACAGAAAACCCCATGCAGAACAGATGGAATTCCAGAGAACCAGACTAGCTGGTAGTTCTCAATACAGTACTATGAAGCAGGCTCTAGTACAATAACCATGTTATCTCCCCCTCCTTCCCCAAAAAGCTCTAACCTAGTCAACAGAATAATTTTGCAAGATTACAGCAAAGTCATGGTGATCTGCAGTACTAAAGACACATGGCAGAAAAAGAAAAAAAGAAGAAAAAAAAAAAACAAAACACGAACAAAAAAACCTATCTGGAGTCATGTAGATTCATATGCAGCACTTGTCAGAGAAAGCCTTCACTTTTCACAAAGCAATCACTAGGTACAAGGCAAAAAATTGTTACGCGCCACTTCAATACAGTGATGCTACATGGCAGAGCAGAGTTTAGGTAGGACTTCTGCATCAATACTGAGCAGTGTCTCAGGCACAGTGCACATCCCAGTCTACAGGTTCCACAGTCACCAGAGGGAAAAGACGCACACAATCAGAAGGCAATGAACAAATCTGAATGAGTGGCTCCAGCACACTCAGGTAACAAGAGCAACTTCTGTGCTCTGCAAAGTGCTTCATGGAGAAACAAATGTACTACTGAGTTTGATCTGACTGGGCACTGCAGTGATACTGTAGGTGTCTGTACGTTTCAACTGCACGTACCAACCACCTCCTGAAATAAACTGCTTACTAGTGATATAAACATGAACACAACACTGAAAACAGATGTACTGTCTATGTGTAATCTCAAAGCTTCCTCTTCTGGCTCTTTATTCCACCGAGTCAGCATGAAACGGTGTCAAATTTGGTTTCAGCACGCAATGGTCTTGTGTACGCATGTGCTAGTATGCTCTTGATTGAGTTCTACTAAAAATATGTCTGCAAATGAACATATTTCCAATTGCGATGACTCATTTTATTATTTCTCACCAATTAGCTTCTGTGGTCCTACAATCCTAAAAAAATGCCAAGTTCAGCTGTCAGTGTCTAATAATAAATTTATCTGTCTGTAACCAGAGCTAGTAACGGCTAACTCTGCATCCGACACAGTCGACAGAGGAGTGGTGGAAAACATCTGCAATGAAGTATGAATACCAAATTAAACACAAAACAGCTGGTGGGCTGATTTCAGCTTCTTAACAGCCCCAGTATGTCAAATTTATCTCTGATGTAATTCTACTTATTTTAGGAATTTGATAAGAATTCTATTCTTACTCAGTAATTCCAGGCGATGTCTCTTCTGCAATCAAAGGTGTGATTACAGCATGGGACATATCTATGCTATATTTGATCTTGCTGGTGCGAGTAACAGTACCAGTAAAGACAGAGGTGAGAGCATGCTAGAAAAGGTGTCCACAAGATTCTGCAGGCAAACACAAGATTATATCTATAATCTGTGTCAGGCATTTAACAAGCTGCCTCTAAACGAATGCCAAGTCATCTTATAAGCCCATGGTGCTCAGTCCAAGCTAATAAATCCAGACTCTCACCAGAATCTCAAAGTGCTGTATCTGAAAATAATCACCAAAGGGTTTTAGCTTTACAATGCTTTTCTGAGAAAGAGTTCTTTCATCTCAGCTGGAGAACGGAGGCACATGTTAAAATAAATAATTTGTTCAAGTTCACACAATACTTAGACTGAAACTGAACCATTCCTTTTTGTGTATTCCTCCTACCCTACTAACAGGTTCCACAGCAAGAAGGCTCTATCAACACACCTCTCTCATGGACAAGGCCCTCTCACTCCAGCTCAGACTGTGAAAACCTCCCCTCTGCATCATCCCTTTCATGCAAGAATACATGAGAAAAGTTCATCAGCCCTCAGTCTCATACCTTGCGAGCAGGCTCAGGAGGCTAAATCAGTAATATGACCATCTGCTTGAGTTTGCACATTCAATCCTAGATGACTTTCTCTTCCGTTAATCTTTTTTCAACAGTATTTCTTGAATCATTCCACTCCAGCGCTCTGCCAGACTGATATTTTGCAGCTGCCCAATCAATCATGCAACCTTTCCTCTCTAATTCCCAAAGACTCACCTGCCACTGTGGTTTTTTTATTTTTGGAGCAAGGTTAAAGATTCATTTTAATCTTCATCTATTTCAGCCATGTAATGCTCTGTCAGTATTTCTCCCTGCTTTCATTCTGAAGCTGCTCTAACTTATGAGATTCACCCTTTCACTTCACACATTTCCTGTGCAATGCTTTCTTGTCACCATGAGAGTCTACCACCTTTCTGAATTCTTCCTTCTTAGACTAATTCCGTTTTGAAAAATTCCCTCAGACTGCTGTTCACAACTTCTTCTCTGAGCATCTTTGATTATGCTCTGTTCTTTCCTGCAGACCATTAATGAAATTATTAAGACAAGATGTGGTACCTTCCCATGAACAACTCTGAAAGGGCTATTTCCAACATCTAATTTCTACCCAGCTTAAAATGCCACAAAAGGGCCATCATACAGCTGGAGCTGTATCATATTATGAAACCCCAAGCAATCATAACACTGAAAACCCAGTTCCTAGACACCTTCACTACATAAGCAAGCATAAAGGAGATTTTCAGCGTCCCATTAAAGAGATTGGTTGTCCCTTCAAAAAAGGGACCAATATCCAATCTACCCAATGTCTCCAAACAGTGCTGCTGTTCTACATTTATCTCTTCTTAACCCACCCCAACATACCTATTTCTCAAAACATCAATGTAAAAAATAAAAACTGTAGCAGTCTTAAAACACTAAACCGCAAACTTTATATCTAAACAACTACAGTGCCTAGATATCAGGAAATAATTGCATTCTGCAGGGACAGTGCAGCTGAGGGGAAGAACACTAAATTGAAAGAAGTGGCAGATGGATTTTGTTCCCAGATCTCCCACCAAACTTTTATAATTTATTAGTCAAGTTATTCCCCTGTGCTTACGCCCCTTTTCCCACACCTTTTTGGCTGCATTTGTTTAGACTCAAAATTCTCCCAGGCAAGACTATTCCAAATTCAGTTTTGAGATAAATTATACTGTTAATAAGCACAAGATTACATACATGCTGTAACAGGAAACAAACAAAAACTTATAAGTAACATGAAATGTTTTGTTTGTTGGATTTGGGTTTTTTTCCATCAAGAGTGAGTTTAAGCAGCAGCTACAGACCATTTCAGAACTACCCAGTGGTCCAGACACATAGCCCCCCAAGAAGGCACTGAAAACTTGCACATCCACATTTTTACTCAAAAAAAAAAAAGGCGCCTCCATAAGCACAGTGCTAGAAAAAATATACAATACAATAAACCGGCTGGAAGTCTGCTTGGTGGCTTTATCTGCAGAGCCCTGGGAATGGGCAGCAATGAATAGGTCAGGTACTTGGTTCAACAGGCTGCCTGTGGCCCACAGCTGAGAACTCTTTCCTCTGTTTAGCAGAAATGTCATCAGGTTTGAACAGTAATCATGTTTTGCAAAATCATGATATTGGAAACTTACTGTTCATCTCTTCAACAGGTAAAGAAGATAAAAAGAAGCAGCAGGACAAGTGGGGACTGAGATATTCAGAGAGCAATGATCAGTGATTTTGACTGCTCCCAGTGATCCAAGTCAAAGCTACATACAGCAGGAGAAAACCAGGTACAGACCACCACTCTTCCCTGAATATGAAACACTTTTTATGGGTTGATTTTTTAATTTCTTATCTATCCACCTCTAAAAAAAAATCCATGGCATTTGCCTCTAGATTTCGAGACATGTCTTGGGAAATTAATCCTCTCAGCTGTATTCTCTGTTACTCCCCCACTTTCCTAAGCTCACCACTCCCATGATGACCTATTCTTCCTATCTCACACAACACTACATTCTTTTCTTCTTCCCCTTATAGTCTTTCTTCCATTGATCATACCTCCTGCTTTCAGCCTTCCATTCCCCATCCTACAATCCTTTGTTCGCATCCCACCTTCCGGCCCTGACACCACTACACTGTACCCAGATGTGTCCAGTACTTCTCTGCCCTCCTCCCACACCCAACTCCTGCTTTCAGGTCTCCTCCCTGGCCACCAGAACAACCCTTGAAAAGGCCTCAGGATGAGCCTCCTACCAAGATGTACTATTTCCCTTCCTCCTTCCCCTCTGTTTAGTGAGCACAAGTACTTCCTTGAGGGATGCTGCCAGCTCCACATTCAGGAGAGCTTTCAGCCTTTCTGCTAGAGAGAGCTGCAGGAGCAGTGGTGTCCCCAGAGCAGGCAAGGGGATGCAGGTCACGGTAAGCATCCTAGGAAAGCCACAGCCCACCCGAGGGCAGGAATTCCCCGCTTTCACTGGTTGACCTGCTTCTGCACCCACCCTGTGCCAACTGGGATTGAGCTCAGTACCTCGTGACAGGTAAAGGGAACACTACTTCAAGCAACAGAGCATTCTGGCTGAACAGCTGCAATGGAGCAGTTGGAAGTAATAAGTCTTTACAGAGAAAAAATTTAGACACACTTCTTCAGTTTAAAAAGCCTCTCTGATCTCCCCTCTGCCTCAGTTCTAACAATGCAAATACTTGGCCACACTGAGCAGTGGGAAGAAAGGAAAGGAGGCTTGGTAGCCCTTTCTACATATCCAGGGATGTCACAGAAACAGACATTTGATGATTTTTTGCAAGGGTATCTTCAAAAAAAACCCTCAGCATTCAAGAAAGAAAAAGAAAGCAAAGAAAAAGATCAAGGGTCCTTTCCCATTAAGCTGCGGTACGTGACTTCAGCGTCCTAACACCACAAGAAAGTTAAAATACCAAACAGAAGATGAGAAGCTGCCTGATCTTGATCACATTTAAGAACAGATCATTATACCTAGCACGCTGCAGTTTATACGCATATTATGTAACAAAAATAAAATAATTTCTATTTTGCAGGAGGGTGTCCTACCCATACTACCAGCTGCCAGTCAAAGCAGCAGCACTGGGATAACCAAGGACGTTAAGCCTTAGCTAATCCTGGGAAGGTTGAGAGGGTCATTTTTTTGTTGCTAGACATTTTCAGTCCTAGCGACGGTACTCTGCTTTACAAAACAAGTGTTACGAGCAAAACATTCCTCAAGCAAGGAACCACAGATTGCATTGACAATTCTTGTTAACTTTACCCAAATTTAGAATCATAGTAGTTAAGCCATATTTATTCTGAAACTTTAATCAAGTCACAGTATGACAAACCACACTGTTAAGAGTGTGCTTCATGGGAAAGGTGTTCTAGACAATAGTAATTGTCCATTTTATTTAACTTGCCAGCTCTACTTTTACCTCACTTCTATGATAAAAGAAAACTTGAAAAATATTTTGGTTTTAAAATTAAGCTTCAAACCATTGTTATGTAATCCATAAAACTGCCCTGATATGTCGTCCTAGGAAAAGTATAATGCCATTAACTAACAAATCTTCATTTCATTTGACACATCACAAGACATACCATGATCACACAGGGCTTACTTGGCAACAGCTGCCCCTCAGAAGCACCCCCTAAACTGTTAAACAATGTGTCATTTACCTTGTGTAATTTAAAAAAGAACACCTACAGAGGGTGTAAAGTGACAGAAGTCTTTCCTAAATGTAGTAGATGCATTTAGGCAAGGTGCTACAATAATCCCAAAATATTTTGCCAGGAGTCAAGTGTTCTAGCTGGCCGCTGTGCTTGCTTTTTCTGAAACTAATAGGTTACTTCTTGGCAACTCCTAAACCGTTGTTGAATGGGGAATGGGGCAGGAGGGAGGATCTGTGGCATCCTGAAATACAGACACATCTCAAAACAAGCATCAGTACACTGAATATCAAAACACCTGAACAGTTCTTATCCTGACTGCATTATTTCCTCCTCAAACAGAACACATGAAACACTGAATTTTTTATTTTACACTGAAGCTGCCACGCAGGGTCTGCCAATGGTCAGACTTCTGCTGCGGAATTTAGGTCCAGATCATCAAGCAGCCACATATCCATGAGTTTTAGCGAGCATGGGATACTCCTCCATACTTTACCAAGTGCTGCAGCTTGCTACTACTCAATCAGTACTTGAAAATATCAAAGAGAATGCCTCCTCCAGAGAAAAATACACTATAAATTTTATAGCAATTGTCTTGTCATTCCATTTGCATTCTTTTTCATAGACTGAAAAATAATATTAGTATAAAAAGACTGAAATATTCAGCGCAATAGTATATGCTGGATTGACAAATTCTGCATAAGAAATCAAAGCACACTGCAGTAGAAGATTTGGTTATTAAAGACTCTGTGCAGGTATTAACAGAACATTAAGTACATCCCAATGCATTCTGTGCTAAGCCTGTCTTTTGAAATAGTAAAAATTTATGGGTACCTAAAATCATTTCTCTTTACCCCACTTGCAGGATACTCTTAATTTTTAATCATTTATCTTGAGTCCTTCATAGTCTTACTGCGGTGCTGAACAGTTCATAGAAAAGCTGTGAGATTCAACTAGCACACTGTATATTGCAGCAACTGCTAACCAAGAAAAATTAAGGAATCTTCAGATACACGGAAAAATGGCTTTCTATCACCAGGTTCTCATGCCAGCAGGTAATTCTTCACAGATTTTAATCAGATGCAATGACAGAAGGCTGCAGTGAACTGTGAATCCCAAAAATATGTTATTAAGCAGGTGCAAAAATATCTTTCAAGCTTATGTACATGTCACAACGTAACGCTCAGAGACAGTCCGATTTTTATTTCCTGTTTCTTCCCCTGAACAAACTCACAGCTATCATAAATGAACCAGTGAAATGGAAAATTATCACCAAGAATATTGAAACAGCAGGAGTATCTTTCAACTGTTTCTACTCTTTCACCAGCAAATGTTTCAACACACAAAATTACACAGAAGCACAAACTTAAACATTATAAACCACAAATTTATATTTGTATACTAATTTTTTGTTCTTCCATATATATAATTTTACATGACATAGGATAAATGTATGCTTCACTCTGCTCCCAATTAAGAAAAAGGGCAAAACCCAAACATCAACAAACTCTTGGCATGTTTGTTTATACAGTGGAATTAATGGTTCTGTATTATATGAAAAAAGTACATTTTCCCAAACAAACAAATGTTGAAAGTAGGTTCATCACAGCTGAAAATACAAATTCTCAAATACTGATTTCGTGATCACATGCTAAACTCCATTTTTCCCACTCTTATTTACAGTAAGAAATTGTCATTGCTTCCACTGTACTTTGAGAGTACTGAGACAGTAAAAAGTATGTTATCATATGAGCTGCACCTGATAATAGAAGGCCTCCCAGAAATCTGTCAGAATTGCTACTGAAGAAGAGAGCAAAATTAACATTTTTATTTCCATTATAAAGCTATAGGTATAGCCTGTTTTTCACAAGCTGCTATTTATCAAGTGCCACCCTTGCTAAAAATTGCACCATTACATTAACTGTAAAACAGAGAATTCTGAGAAAAAGAAAAGAACATTTTAACCAGGGAGGTGGATTCAGAATAATGGTTTCACCTGATCCAAAAAAAATCAAGAGTGGAATTTTTAATGCTGGGGGGGGGAGGTTTGCTGGTTTTCTGCATATGTTACATGACTAAAGAGCTGTATTTTAATACCTTTTAAATTTAATACTTAATGTGATATATGTCTAAATCACAGAACTTAATATATTACCTTGCCTATTTATTACAGCGATTATCACTTTGCATCACCATCTTTTATTCTTTCATGCATGTCAGCTGATGGTTAACATCTACTGTTAAAACACAGGTGTAATTCACAGTCCCATGAAAGCTTTCACATTGGCTCAAACACAGTACATGCACATAACTTCATTTTGGGTCATGATTATATTTCAGTGCTTGCCCTTTAAATTCACTACTTTTAGTGTTTATTTAAACAACTTTCAAGCACAGCAGCAAAGCTAGGCTGATAACCATCTGTATATCAAAGAAGCTAAGAACCATGAGCTTTTACGTGTTTCTTTTGGCTCTACTGAGCCCCTCTGGCTCACTGAGCTTCTGCAAACCATTTAGACTAGGATGCATCACACCTAACTTAAGGCACCTAAAATTCACTCACCTAAGTCAATTTAGCTACCATCTGTCATTTACATCTACTCAGCCTCAGCTCCCTTTACAGCCAATGGCAGGAGACTGGTTTTCCAGAAAGCAAGGCACCTTCCTGTGAAACCAGAATTTAATACAGCCATGATGAACTGCCCTCTGCAGGCATCTCCTCCCCTCCTTGGAGTCTGCAATAATCAGCTTAGGGTGGCGTGACCGACACTTGGGTGTCCCAGTTTAGGTGAGATGAATCCCAGCCTCAGCATGCTCATAGCAGCTTGCCCAATGGTAAAGAGGCAACACAGAAACATTTGTCTTCTACAGAACAGTCTCATGTTTTCAGTGAAGTGGCAGCATGAAAACTCAAAATAGCTCAAGGCATCAAATTTAAAGAAATTTAGGCAAGCTTTGCATGACTATTGAAATTACAGCTATGTCTGAAATAACAACAAACAAATAGCACTGTGGACGGGGGCTTCACATTCTTTCACTGCCCATTGCCTTAGCCAAATTACATAAAAACTGAGGAAAGGAGAACACCTTGGCATACTAATTTCAACCTAAATCACATGCACAGCTCGGTATTAAAAACAAACTGTCAACTGGTCATTGGAGCTCTATTTACCACCTGAGTCCTCAGTCACAAGATCAGCTGCTCCCCAGTTTCTGTATTAACTTAGAAGTGTGTGCATGGAACACCTTCAGCCCCCCAACTGCTGAGGGGTAGCTGACAGAAACCTCAGCTGACATGAGTCATGAGCCAGCCATCTCTCCACTGCTCCACCAGCTGCTCCAAAACATTTAGATGGAGCAGGAAAAGCTAATGAAAATTCTGGGCTTGGTAAGCCCGAAGCATGATAGAGCATACTGTTAGCATTACAGCATACAGACCACTGAACAAAATTTATGCATGCATACATACATACACACCCATCAGTATCAAGTCAGTATTACTGGTAGTTAAAAGTTAAAATGCAAGGTTTCTGGTTTTACTTGGCCTCCAGCTCCCTTATCTTAAGTAAGTATCCCCCTCATCTTAAGTAGCAATTAGACATCAAAAAATTTTGTCTTTTCCCCACATGCGGTCATAAATTTTAAGAATATTTATGGCTAGGTAGAGATTTTCACGACCCTTGCTGAGTGGGCCATTGATCTCAATACTGCAGATGTAAAAAAAAAAAAAAATTAAAAAAATCTCTTTAGAAAGCAAGACATATAGGTAAGGGCAGATAACTTCAACCACAAACTTTGCTTGCATAAATATAGCATATTGTCTACTTCAATACTGCTGTCATTTTAGATTCATTCTAAAGGCCATGTTTACTACTAAACTAGAAAGATGTTGAAAATCAAAGGAGAGCAAAGCCTACAGAATGAAATGATACAGGCCTCTTTGTACCTTACCACTTGAAAACACTACAGCATGCAGGAATTAAACCAGTTTAAAGCAGAAGGTCACTAGCATAGCATAGCCAACTGTAACGAACAACCACTGACCTTAGTACTTAAGAAAGGAAATGCTGCAACAGTTGTGTGAGAAACTACAAGTTAATTGACAAGATACTTCTCTGCTATGGGTAACAAATCCATGAAGGAAAATTTGACATCATCTAATAAGAATAACTTTTTTTTCTTCTTTTCTTCTTCCAAGATAAACATTTATCTGTTATAAAAATCTCTGCTAAAATAAGCAAAGAAAACCAAAAAGATTTATGTCCAGGGCACCACTACAGAAATCGAAAGCTTAGCCATTGTCATCAGTAGGAATGTCTGGTAGTAAAAACACTAGGAGAGAGTCCAGCACAGCAGACACTTAACACTTACACAGTTAAGTATATAGTGGAGGACCAGATTACTTGCTAAGAATAAAGTCATTGAAACAAAAAGGGATCTACAACACTTGAACACTTGCTGTGCTGTTGTCCCCTCTACTTCAACCTCCCCAACTTTGAAAGAGTAAATCCTTCTGTATATGCCTCCCCAAAATCATCATAGATTCCTGGCTGGTCACTTCATTTCCATAGTAATAAACTGAATTAAGAGTTTGTATAGCTTGTCACATTGATTACTGCAGTTAAGGATGCAAACCTGTAGTATTTGCGTTTGAATTGTTCTGAAAGGAGTCATTTTTGAGCTGAAATGCTCAGGCTCAGTCTTTACTCAAAGACAAACTTGTAAGGATGTTTTTAAGATGACTTTGTAAGACCTGAAAGCCTGAAATCTTTCACACACACTTAACTAGGAAATTAAAGCATATATAGATGGAGTGATAAGAATACAGAGGCAGAATCACAAACTGCAAAAATAAAACTGCACAGATGTTCCAGCTCTCATTTTTGGCTTTCTCAAGAAATGTTTACATTAATAATATATCATTGTAAGACTGATTATATTTACTTTATGACATGCTGAGAGCTTTCTGGAAGGTGGTGGTTTTGGCAGAAACACATTGCACTGTACCATATTGCTAACGGTAGCCAGAACCTAGCAAAATCAGACTTAAATCATTACTAAAATAGATAATACCAAATTGAAAGTAATCAAGGTGTGTCTTAACAAGACACATTTTACTCAAAAAAAAAAATTTACAATAATATGTTTATTTTAGTGGCCTAGAGAATCTCTTCTGGTGACTGCATCTGTTTCATTTACCCAGACGGGCCTACACAGCTGTTCAGTTCCATTTAGCAGCTTGAAAAAAAAGGGAGCAAAGTCAACAATAAAAGCAAAATCTGAAGAGTTTCTGGGGTCTCTCTGACTCGTGGCCTGTACACAGCCAAACTATATTAGTTTGCTTTTCAGTGGTAGGCTTTGTTTTGCCAAATAAAATACATGCACATCTGAAGGAAATGACGACGTACATTGGAGGTATCAAATCTGCATCAGAAATTGATTGGGGTTTTGTGCATGTAAAACTGTTTGTCATTTGTGGCTAGTTCTGTCGAAACAAAATAAAATCATGCACAAACACCACAGCTTTTTAAATTACTACAAGTTAAGTTGGGGTTGGTGGGGAGGATTGTCCTTCAACATTCAACTCCCTTTAATTTTTGCAATTAGATATGCTATCTAGACCTTCATTATAGGAAGGCATCCTCTCAAAATATTATTTTTCTAATAATATTTACACAAATACAGAATGCTTTAAAAAATCCTGAAGTGTATACCTATGTGGCTTCACCATAAGCAAAATATTTTCTTAAGAAAACCAACCAAACAAAATTTTTTAGGCTTTATAGTGTTCTCCTCCAAAATATATGATTCAGTGTTCTTGGCCTTATCTCCAAAGGCCTAAACCAAGTTTTTTCAACCCCCCCTCTTGTGTTGCTCCCCCTTTTATTCCCAAGTCATGAAACAACACGGGACATACATTAAGTCTAGAGTTTTTAAGACAGAGAAAAACATAATCAGATCAGCAACATTTCCCAGAAACAGAGCTAAGTAACTGCAATTTTAATTAGAGGTGCATTTAATTGTAGCATTCTGATCTAAAAGCAAATAGATCTTACAAACACACTCGGAAGCACAAGGACAATAAGAATAAAGGTTCCTATAAAGCCTATGCTAAGAAATAACACATACAGTAGTGCTGAACACCCTTGCCTGAAATGGAATGGCACTGTACAGCACTTGCTGCAAAGCTTAATGATGCTAAACATACCAGCTCTTGTTTTGTCCTCTGTTTATTTGATTTATGCAGTTTTTTAAGTGTTAAACTGTCTATAAGCATCAATTCAACTGCCATTTCAAAATAGATGACACCTGGATTGATCTCACTGCACAGAGGTGTTCCCCTCTCCAAAATAAGACACCTGCTCATGCTTACAATCCATGCAAGAAAACACCAAAATCTTGATGTCTCCAGGTCAGTCACAGCAGGCAATGCCATGATTTTCTTTGGCTTATAACTTGTGTGTCCGGCTTGGATCTCTCACTTGTTCCTCAGACGTCCCAGCCAACACTCGGTCCTGACTCTTTCTCAGTAACATCTCTCTGCCACTGCATTTTTTTTTTCCGCACCAGTTTCTCCAAGCTCTTGTTCCTTTGCATCTTAATTACCAAACCACTCACTTCTCCTGCCTTAACCAATATATTCTCCTCCAACTATCTTGTTAAAATGCAAATATGATTTCCCTGAACTTTTGCTTTGAGCCTATTGTCACCTTCCTCATTGCCTTCTTCCTTTTCCTCACACCAATTTGTATGTATATCCTAATTCTGTTACTAATTTGAGATGGTCAAGAAATGTAGGTCCTGGTTAAAAAGGAAAATTATTGGGGGGTGGCTCTAAGAACGGCTGAAGAGCAAATTACAAGAAAATCACTTTTACATACAAGGAAAGTTTATGTCATTTCAGACTTTACTGCCTTCATGTTAATTCTAGGAAAACTCCATACAGTTCAAAAATCCCTTGTAGCAAAGCTTTATCTGTCACTCAAATCCTTAACATTTATTGGAAACATTTGTATTGAAAAGCAAATGTAAGTGCCTAATTCCTACGTAAAAAGAAGAGTTTATGTGCAAATATAGCACAAGCATTTTATTTTATGTTATTGCTGGTTGCTGCCTAAGAAACTTTTACAGTTTAGAACATTTATATTAATTTTCTAAGAGTGTTTAAGCAATCTCCCTGGCAAAGCCAGAAAACAAGCTACTTCTCCAAGAATCATCATGCACAAGTCAGATGCCTTTCGGGGGGATTAAGATCCTTAAGATTCATGCAAGTTTTACATAGATATTTGAATTTGAAAGTAAATATTTACATAAAAGAGGATGGTTTGTGTTTATGTGAAATTCCTATTAAATGTCTAACCAAACATGAAGAAACACATCCAAAAATGGAGAAAAAACCCTAAACCTCTCATTTACTGAGGTATTTTGGTAGTCCTTTCTACACAAACAGAGTCACCACCTTCTTGCACACAAATTAGCAGGATGCATTCAGAAGTGGAAGATGATTCCTGAAGAGTCATTAAAGATCTTGGGCCAACAAAAGAGTACATGTCATTTCTAAAGGACGCATGAGGAAGCTACGCGAGCACTATATGCCTGCGGCTCTCAGCTTCAGAGACATGTCTTGCTCCAAATCCTCCTTTCATCTCAGATTGCTTCTCTCATCTCTTCGAGGCAGCGAGCATATGCAAGTACAGAAGGAGGGAGGAAGGCGTGCTGCACTGCAGAACGCCAGCAACGGAGCTTAGGAAGATCTTTGTGGCTTCCACACCAAGTGTGAGAGAGTCAACTGGAAGACTGGCTAATGAACTGCATTTATTTTTTCCCTGTGTAATGAATATAGTGTGATATTGAAATCTTGACACAATTTATGACTGTAAAAGGTTTCTCAGCCAAAAAAACCAAAGTAGCCACTTTGGCCAGGTGTGGGAGACTGACAGAGTTAATGTCTCAAACATGGTGGTGGGGCAAGTTCTGCTTCAAGACAAACCCTGCACAGCAAGGAACCCAGGTGAAAAGCCCATCAGCTCAGACATCAGCAACAGGAGGGGGAGGGCATGCTGGAGGGGGCACAGCTCCCTCTTCTGATACAAAGATCAAACAATGGCCATGTCTGCAGGGAAGGAGAAGTTACTCCCCAAACGACCCCCAAGCCCAAAGGCTCACAAACTGCTCATTAGCCTGACGAGTTCAGGTGCCCGCCTGGAGGAGGGGCAAGGATGATAAAAGGACACCAACTGAAGGCCCAGGCGCACAAGCCCACCGGGAGTGGACCCCTCGGCTGACTGAACCAACGCTGGACCCAGGACCGGCGAAATCGTTCTCTCTTCCTTTCTCTCTCTCTGTCCTCTTCTCTCTTTCCTTTTCCTTTTCCACAACCCCTACACCTCATCCCTTTAAGACATAAAACCGTTGACCAAGTCTGGACTAAGAGTGGATCCAGCCGCCCCGGGCCCTTCTCTGAGGAGGAGTCTAGAAGGCAAGGGGGTCTGCTCTGAACCTCGGGACTCAATGGGAGGGATCTCCTTATTCCCTGAATCGATGTATATGGTTACCACGGGTTACCTGGTTTACTGAGGTAGTCCCATGCCAATTCCTGTTGTGAGGAACCCCACCACCTACTTTTATGCCTCCCCAGTTCAGCTTGCTTCTGTCATGAATAAAATCTTTAACTGATCGTTTGGTGTCGTTTCACCTTAATTTAGCCTGAGGGAATTCCGAATTAAACACCACTCCCTGGTCTGTCCAGTCCGGGTCGTGACACCACGTATTCCTGCAATGGGAGACAAATAAACTGACAAAGATAAAGGGTAGATTTAATTTGAATTTAACCAATGTTTGTTACTTTCCCTTTCTTAAGACAGGTTTGGAGGGGAAGGGATGTTTGTTTTGTTCTGTATGGCTTTTTGTTTGATTGGTTTTGTTTGTTTTTAAGATAATTGGCTAAATGCTATCTCTGGTTTCATACAATTTATTTAGGATCATATTTTCCCATTTTTAACAAGTTGACATTCCCAGGATAAATCACTGATGATTCACCTATTGCTACACAAAATTCCTTCAGTCATCTATAAATAACTATTTTTTTTTAAAGGATACACAAAAACAGGACTCACTGTTTATTCTGAAAATAAGACAGCTTTGTCTTATCTACTGCTGAAACCCACAGCCAGAAGCTCTCAAAAGTGTAATTACCACAAAATCTTCTCTACAGAGTACATAAAAGAAACCATAAAAACGCAAATTTCTTCCTTGTATGGCAAGGAGAGTGTCCTCCTCCTATTCTTTTCAGTAATTGCATTGTTGAGCTGGTTTTTTTTTTATTTTTAATCCTAGAGTTCCCTAAAACAAATTTACAAAATTCCACAGGAGTGAACTAATTAGGGGTAACACTTCCTGAAGGTTACTGAGAGAAACAGATATAAAAATCTGCTCTGTTACTCCTTGGTTTTGCAATCTGCATCTATTAAAAAATTACTTGCCTTTCAAAAACCTATACAGCATTTCCTGTCTTGCATAAAAGTTATAATTTTTAATAGAAATAGAAACATTTGATACAAAAAGAAAAATCCTTTTAGCAGAAACCATTTTTGGATAAAAAATATCTTCACAGATATTTTCAATGAGCTCTGATATTATTATAGTTATAAAATTGACCTCCAGTTAAAAGAGAATTAAAAAAATTTCCATCTGGTTCTCAAGAACTGGAGATGAGTCATTTTTGCCTCACTACTGCTGCTATCTTTTGGCATATTTTCCTATACACGTGCCAAAATTAGCAAATCTCTCTGATCTCCAGCTACAGAAAATTACTCTGATTGTGTTCAGATATTCGGGTTTTGCCAAATTTTTACCTGCTTCAGTTTTTTAACTTGTAGAATACAGCCATTTAGTAAAAGTGTATATAATTAATTGGAGTGTTTAATCCACAGCTACGAACAATGCAAGAACATCATTTTTACCATTGCTGAGGTCCACTGGCTGACTATACTGCAAATACACCTTTTAAGATGTTGCTTTGTTTTGGTTTGGTTTGGTTTTGGTTAAAGAACATATTTCCAGGAGCTCTATTAACTACTGCAATCCTTGACAGGGTGAACAGCCATCACACACCAGAGAAGACAGACAAGCTGCTATAGTTCAACCTCCCTTCTCCATGTTTCTACTCATAGGTAGAGTTTAAATTCAAGATCCGAATCCCACACTGTTCACACTGTGAACCAGGATGGGGGAACCTCTTCCTTACTGAGGATCAGGCAGCCCTCTCAAACACCCTTAGTGGATTATACACTATCACATCTTTTAGCATGATCAAATAGTAATTGGAGAGAGTATCAGGTTTCCCTTATTCACAGTTAAATCTGTAAAGAAACGACTTCAGGTTTGAGTTTGAGTTCATGTCAGATTAAGTATGAACACAAGTACGTTCAATGCCTCACTTCTGCAACCCTCACGGATGGAGCACATGAATACCCGTGTATGCCACAGAGAGCTCTGCCCGCAGTTATTCAAACATAGGTCTTTTTCCAGCACAGCGAGGACGCTTCAGTTCAGACGACACAGTTAAATGCACCTGACAGATCTCGGAGAAACAACCACACTGAATTCAAGGGGCTGTGCAGTGGGCATCTCTGCTCAAAGCTCGCAGGAAGGTGAACTCAAGCCAATCACCTTGTCCGTTATCTGTGTATCAAAAGCAATTTAACTTAATTAAGCTACATACTAGACGATGCTAATGGCAATATGGCCTATATGTTATGATCATATACATCAAATAGCTACTTCCAGCCATATTTGAGTCTCTAAGACAACTAAAAACTTTTAGGGCATAAAATGATTTAAGTGTAAAACTTAGGGTAAAGTCCTTTCTTATTGGCACTGAGGATCTGCTGAGATCTCAGATTTCTTACATTACTACACTAGGGTAAGCTTATTTGCTTTTATTCAAAGTCATTAAAAAATGGGAATATAGAGGAAAGCTGCATCAGTGGTGAGCTATGACATGAAAGAAAGCACTTTATCATACTAATGAAGTTAACGCTTTAATAATGACAGCTGAAATCTGAAGCAGTACATAAACAATTAGTAAAATTGCTGGAATAAAGGAATTAATGGGCTGAACAAGAAAGATGCACAGACTCTCAAAAAAATAAAAATATTATTGATCCATAACCATGCAGCTCTCAAAGTTCGGCCCTTGAGAAATTTGCTTCCATCAGTAATAAAGAATGTGGCAAACTATAATTAAATCACTTAAATCATTGCACAATAACAAGATCCTTAGTGTTCTGTTGAGTCTGCCCATGAGTTTGAAGCAAAATGTCAATACTTTAAGCTTGTACATAAATGGAGGTAATAATATAAATCGACAGTTGTATAGCTTGTGTCTTTTCAAAAGTCTTTTTAGAAAGAGATCAGGTAATCACTAGAATTGACTTTACTAACTGTTAGGAAACCCCATCCAAGAATCTTACATCCAAGTTGGCAATGTGGTGTAACTGCAGGGATGCAATGAAACCACATAGAAAAAAAGCCCAAGAAAAAGACTTGAGCTGATATTAGCAAAAATAACGGACTACCTTTCACAGCAGTAGTCCATTAGTAAGTTAAAGGGGAACCATCTCAAAAGTGGAAATGGAGCATTTTCAGAGGGGGAAGACATTGAATCTCACTGTTGCTGTCTGTACTATTTAGGTGAGTGGCAAGTCAATTCTGAGAACAGGCATCAGACTTCAGCTCTGTCAGCAGCTCCACCTACTGCAAAATGCTAATGGGCTTGTCCTTCCACACACTGACAATACTTCATCAGACAGCTCCGCTGCTCAGGTTGTTGCACAAGCTGCGTTAAGCAGGACATCACCTCTGACTCCAGGAGCTGCAAACCACTGGAGGCTGAAAGAATCTTCTAGGCAAGTACCACAACCTGCTTGCACTAGTCACCTCCAAACATCCCAACTTACAGTTGCCTGCTCCTTACTGTGTTTATTTCAAAAACTCAAATCTTACGAATACCACTGGACTTCAAAATCCAGCTTTGCAAATGTTCTCCTTCGTGTTGTGTTATAAGCTGCTGTAAACACTGAAAGGCAAGTACAGATGAGCCGGTTTTTTGGTAACTGCTTGAAGAGACATGGACCAACCGAGATAAAGTCAGACGCAGGGAGACCCTTCCACACTGAATGAAGAGTGGTGAGATACAAATTCCAGAGGGCCACTTAATCTATTGATGTATCTTCCTCTCTCTTAACAAAATCTCTAGTCATCCCAAAAACACTCTTTACAAAGAGCACAAAGCCAAATCCTCATTTCCATTTCATTAAGATACACATGCCTCTGCCACAGTGCATCAGAGACCAGCCTGGTGACAATTATTCCTGCAGCCACCTTTGTGGTAATAACTCATTAATGACAGGCCTCCTTTCTTCCTGACCAAAAGAAAAGGCATTAAGAATACAGAGTGTTTGGGGAGAAACAAGACTGTAGATGTTCAATCCTATCTCAAGCAGTCACTAGGGACAGTAATTGATACCTGCCTTCTGATAGCTGTCTTATGGGCTACAAAAAAAAAAAAAAAAAAAAAAAAAAAAAAGTCAGGGGAACTGCTCTCCACAGAGATAACACTCGCATCTCAAAACAAGAGCACTACAGCTGTCTACATTATTCACAAGGCCCTGCAGTCCCTACAGAGAGGCCAGTGACCAAATTCACACTGACACTCAATTGCTCTGATAGCTGCAGAACAGGCATTAGGCATTGTCAGTCTGCGCTGAGGCTCTGGGTGGGCACGAATGCCATGGCAAAGCTGGCACAAACAACTCCGGTTCTTCCAGTCCTGGTTCTGTGGGTAAGTCTATTGTCTCTCTCTAGAATTTTACACATCAGTTCTAATATGAACATGAGCTCTATTATTGTAACAAATAATCCACATTAAGAACAATTCCTCCACATTAATTTTCCAATTCCCCTTTTTTGTGGTATACTGCTAGAATAACGGATGTACTTTTAAGATTAAAGGAACTAACATCCAGGCATATAGAAAGTACTGTTCCCACATCCTTCCAACTCATGTCCTACAGAACTTGCTATTTAAAGCTCGAAAAGTATCTGCAGGTTCCAAAATTGCCCCTTTACAAATCAGCATTTACAACCACTTATTTAGACAGAAGTCTAAATGGTCACAAAAATGACAGCAAATAATCAGAGTCCTGGTACTTTATTTGGACTTTCTTACATTTCAGACTACCCTAGTTCAAAGAATTCCTTTTATATTTTAAACAAAATAAAGTAGTCCATGACAAAAAAAAAAGTTTAAAGGAAAATCCACAAAACTTCCCTTGTTGACTCACTAACATAGGAAACAGAGGTGCAAGATTAACAAACTATTTACTTTTTAAAGAGGATAGAAAGCATATTCTTCAAACTAGATGACTATGAGACAAAGGGTACAGCAGAAAGAAACAGAAGTATAATATAATCCAGCGGCACAAAATAACCACAATAGCTGGAAGCATTACAATACACAGCCACATGACCACTATCACACTACTACAGCAACCTGCCACAAACGCAGATTAGCAAACTAAGGATGTCATATATCCCAGGCCCCTAACTGAAGGATGCTATAGACCCACCTACAATCAAGGATCCTCCAGGTTAATGCTATCAAGAGGCTTTTACTAAGCATGGAAGGAAGAAAACACTGAAACACTAAAATACTAAGAGTACCTGAATTGAGGGCAGCAGAACAAGAAAATACAAGAAGGAAAGAAGATTTTTGCGTTTGCTGTCTAGTCGTGTCCAATCCAGTCACAAAAATAGGGATACACAGAACTAAGCAAGTTATGGAAGACTTTCAAGCATGCCTAGTAACAACTCTAAGGCTCAGCATAATAAAAGATTATGGAAAAATAATTTATACATTCTTTGCAGAAAGCCACAAAAGCAGGAAATTATCTGAACAGTCTTTTGATAAAATTAGCACTTGAGAGTTGCTGAAACTCAAGAAAAGGCTTATTGATTTGTTAGGACAAAAAAACCCTCAAGTTAATAAGATAAAATTTTCATTTTGAAAGGGGTTATTCCCCCCCACCCCCCCTTTTTTAATCATTGCCCTCTTGCAGCAAAAAGGAGATTAGAGTAATGCCTCCAGACTTTTAAGCATAGTTATATTTTAATGGAAAACCATGTTTTCTATTCTAGAAAATGCACAATTATAGGTATACTCTTATTAGTGGCAAAAAAATGACACTGAAACAGTATAACACTATTTTATAGAGCATTTCCTTTTCCATCCCTCCACTCACAGAAGAAATCACATTTCCTCCTGCTTGAAATGAAAGTGCTTAAGTCATTCTTGCTATTATGCAAATTTAACATTAAACTGTTAATACTTAACTGCCAAACAACAGACAACCCTTAGAAATCAAAACAGTATTCATAAGCCAAAAAACTGGCAAAGAGGAATGAGAACATTTAAACACAGAGGCCAAGTATGGATTAAAACTGCAAGTATGTCTGAAAAATGAAGCATATTATAAACATGATTTTTAAACAGTACAGATGAAAGAACTGAGGCAGACTTGGAGAGGAAACAATTCTGGTTCTTCAGAAGACAGTACAACAGTCGTTATTCACCTGCAGGTCCAAGGGGGAAAGCCTTGACATCCAGCAGACCAATTTACAAGAAAGTCATAATGCGTCACCTGGATGGAGGGTGGCTTATGATAGGGCCCTGGACTTCAACATTAAAATGTGGTAGCCTCTCTTCTTTTGATTAAATTAGTAGATTTATTAATTTAAGAGTTGTTAGGAGACTAAAACCTCTTTTACATGGTCCCTACTCCTTACAAGGCAGTGGACTATCTGTAGAATTATGTAGACTGTGCTTGGATAATTGGACACAGTTAAAATCTTTAAAAATAATTGTTTAGGCAAACGTCTGTATTAGTTAAGCAACAAACCGAGCAGTAACAACAACACAAAAAGAATTTCTCTCTTCTAATACAAGTGTAATAATCTGCAGGAGTTCAATATGCCAACCAAATAGCCCAGCCAGCAGCCCAGCCAGCTGATCTGTCTTCAGCAATTCCACAGATCATTCCAGAGAGTAATCTGCTTGTAATATACAGAGTTCTTTTAAAGGATTCTGAAATAAAGAAGCTACCTCCAGAGGCCTGGATTCAAAAAAGCATTTAGCTCTTCAGTGTTTATGTTACTTCAAATAAATGGGAAGTTACTCAAAGTTTTGCTGAGTCTGGGCTGTGTCTAGCCACAGACAGAAACAGAACAGGTCCGATGGGAGACAGTGAATAGACAAGTCAATATATAAACTTTAACTCTATGCACTCAGTCCTATATCCTCAGAAGATCATGCCACTTCTGTGTATCTCTGTTCTCCCATTCACATTACAGGGGTTCTTCCTCTCTTCCATAAAGCAATTTGAGATCAAAGGAATAAATAAGAAACATTTATTATGACAGTGTTGTTCTATGAACAGAGTTAATCCAGGCTTTAAGTGGTTTCCGTATGTGATTTCAGACACAGCACAGCAAAAACAAATCTCTTACTTAAGCTGGCAAAACCATCTTAATAAAATGCTCTGATTCATAATGTAATTTCCAAGGCACTGTTACTGGAAATAAAATTTTCACTCTTCAAGATAGCCCTGTTGTAAGCCCTCTACATTAAGTATAATTTCCAAGTAATAAACACACTGAATTAAATTTAAAGCTGTATCCTAAATACTGTGAAGCACAGATATATTGAAATAGTTAGAATTCATTTCTAGAACAGGACAGTCCTTAATTCAATTATTTGTAATACAGACTATAGACAAAAAAATCTCTGATATTTTTAAACATTTTGAACTGTGCAAGAATTTTTCCAGGTATGTGAAGGAATCTATTTTTCCTGTAACAACCCGATTTTTTTTTCCTAGTCTTCTCAAGAAACCATAACCAACTCATACACATTATGAGTTAAAATGAAAACTATACAGAAGATATATTTAACCCCCCCACCTCTCACCTAATCTGAAAAGGACAAATATTTTAGTACTTATATTCCTACACATTTACATTTCTGGTTTTTAGATTTAACCCTAATGTATGCTCAGAATGATCAGTACTTTCAGAGGGATACTTCCTTCATCTTCTGGCTGATTTTTCTGCTTAAGAACAGTAATGACTTAGCTTAATACAACCATTTCATTATACAACTTAGAACAAAAAAGAAATATATATCCCCTTGCTATTTCCACTAATAATACAAAGCATTAACTAAAATTCTGGAACTAGTGATATGGAAAAGAAACAATCGCTATTTCAGTATCAGAAGATATCAGCATATGGCAGCAATACATAGAAGCAATTGTGTGGGTTTTAAAAAAATACAAATACATTAGCATAGGTTAAATGATATTACTTGAATTCAAAGTTTCAAGAATTATTAAAAAAGAGTAAGTTTTAAATATTCAGAAGTTCAGATTTATGACAAACTGTTAATATTAGGCCAAACCTATCCTTCAGTACAATCACAGAGCTACCTCATCTTATTTTGTATGAATAGTTAATGCAAAAGAACAATGTGAGAAACATGCTCAAAGCACAGGCACCTTTTACACAATGATCACTTCCATCTGTCATTGTTCCAATTTAGTTTATTGTGAAACAACAAAAAAATTGTGTTCATATAGGTTCATTGAAAGAAACATTGATCACATTTTGAAATACTAAGTGATACTTGTCCTGTCCCTTGCGTATTTTCCTTTAGCACCCTTCATAACGAAGCCCATATATGAGATGTAGCAGAAAGCTGCAGCAGTATCGGTGTTCGTGTTGGACTGAGAGCCAGTACTGCAGCATCCCCTTGTACCGAGGAGGCTCCTGCAGCTGTGGAAATGTGCCATAATAGGCGAAAGCCAGTGGTAGCAATGGGAGATTCTGTGAGTGGGCTTGCAAAGTCCAAGGGGACTGGCCAATAACTCATCCACCAAGTCTAAAGACGGCAGAATTTGCCAGAAAGTTAGATGAGTTATGACTGGGCATGAAGGAGAGGTGATAATGGTCACCAACCTTTTTGTTACTCTAAGAAGAAGGGGAGGGAAGGAGGGGTCTTCTGAAGGCTACATTCAGTTTCTTAGGTAGGAAACTGAAGTCAAGGACCTCCACGACAGCATTCTCTGAAATGCTTCCAAATTCATGTCTGAGGCACAAGAAACGGGCTGAGTCTCAATGCAACGATGAGACAACAGTGACAAGAGAAGGTATGTTAAGAACTGGGGAAATAAGGAATAAACGGGAAAGGCAAGTTGGACCACCCGCAATGCCACCTGACTAGCACATGCAATAGTGAACAAGGACGTACAGACAAAACTTATAAATGCTTCTGCAACAGTATTAGAAGCCTAAAAATATGTTAGGTAGGAGAACTGGAATGCCAGGCATCAAATGACAACCCCAACACAGCAGGTACCTGGGAAACATGGTGAAAGGCGTATCATCAGTGGGATACAACATTGCCAAGCTACCAACCTTTCAGGGATGACAGAACAGTATCCGCAGGTGGAGGAGTGAGATTGTACATAAAGGGTAATAAAAATGCAAATTTTTATTAAAAATATCTTGGGAAAAGAAAAAAGAAAAAAAAACAAAAATACCTGGTCAATACCATAGGTAAGTAATGAAAACAGAGCACTGAACCCGTAATACCAGTTTCCTGACAAGAACAATGACTTTGATCAGGAGATGCTATCTGAGACACAACAAACTCAAGACATGCAGAAGCAGCAAATTTCAACTACCTATATGCAGTCTGGACTAGTGTACATCAGGACAAGATGCAGAAATACAATTTTTTTATGCAGTGATAGGTTCTTAAAAGAACTAGTCTTAGAACCCCCAAGAAGAGATGATCTTCAGGCTTTGGTCATAAGTGGAGCAGATGACTTGGATCAAGTCGTAAGTGGGAAAACTGATCTTTAAGAGTAAGAGTAATCACAACACAATTAGAATTAACACTGAAAAAAAAAAGATGGAACATTCCAATAAATCCAGCATAACGATACTCAATTTCAAGAAAAGACACAACATAGAAATGGTACAAGCAGTCAAAACAAATGAACAAACCCCAAAAGGAGTGATCAAAAAAGCACATCAGATTGCAAACAGCCCATAGGCTGTTCAGAAACCACTGTACTAGATGACCAGATAAAACTGCCTACCACAGTTCTAAAAGAAAACAAAACAAGCAGATAACAAGTAAAGGAGACAATCTCAGCAAAAAGGTCAACAGTTAGAAAAACCTCAAAGCTTGTCCAAACAGGGAGAGGAAAGCACATAGACCATGACAGATCAAACATAATAGAAATAAAGGGAAGAAGGGGAAGGAACTGAAGAAATCCTTGCAAAGTTTACAACAGACAGAAGGAAATTCTCCCTCCCAAACATTCTGGGGTTTGTTTGGTTTGTGAGTTTTTTGCATTGGTTTTTGTTGGGGGGGGGGAGGGGTGTTTCTAAACACAGAGTCTATAGTTAACTTCTGGAATTTCTCACAAGGTGTTGTATAGGTAGAAAAAAAACTTGGCAGTCAATAATTTCTCCATGGACAGACAATAAAGAGAACATGCATGAATGTCCCCTCTAACAGCCCCAGTGCAACAACTATGGGTGCTGGAGACATATGAGGGGAACAGACTGTAGAAAGCATCCAGGCTCACGCACCATCCCGAAATAGCACCTTTTATTGCCACTGGCAGAATACAGAGCTAGATGGACCAGTGGTCTAACCAATAGGGCATTTCTTAACTTATTATATTCCTATGAACATGTTAAAATAAAAGAAAAAAAAGGTCTAAGCAAATTATAAAAACAGAAGAGTGGAAGGTAAGAGGACACAGTTACTATGTCCAAAGTATAATGTTAACTAGGTGAGTCCCTGGTATAAAGGGCTTCCTTTTGCCACCTAGCTTTTGGAAACGGCTCCAGCAACGTTCCTTTCTCAACTTCAGCATTTTTGGGGGGCTAGATGACTGAATGAAGAGAAAAATCAGCTGCACCTACTTTTCTGCCCTAAGGTGGTAGACAAACTGTGGGAGATCACTGTTCCCTCAAATTTAATTTAAAGACCAGAATAAGCTGAACAGAGAAATGATATCATGAAAAATAAAAACAATACAATTTACATTTTCAAAAATATTATACAACACTAGAAATGCATATATGCATTACTTAACATTAATTTTTCTGTGAGTAAGCAATTGTCATTGCTAACGGTTTGCTATGCAATTGTGCTTGGGGAGAGAAAAGGAGTCCCTGAGGCAACTTCTAAATAAAGACTGATCTGACACTAAGAACATATTTGAAGGCTAAGTCATCATTAGTAATAAAAGTAATGACATTTGCTTGCATGTATTATACACAATTTTCAAAGTGAGAGTTTCTTTTAGAAGGGCAAGCAGTGTTCCCAGACATAAAGGATTTCTCCCAGGGAGCAAGTAACTATTTCAGTGGCAAGCATTAGAATTACTGTCATAAAGTTAACATTATCCTTATGTAACGAATGCAAAATCAGATGGCCTAGTTAAATGAAAACAGACTCCTGTAAATGCTGCATTGCTTCAAAATTAGCTTTGATCATACTGCTCTTGAAAGGTGACAGACACTCATGACGAAAAAATTCATCTCACACTGTAGTGTTTGCTCCTTCTTTGGACAGCCATAGCAACCAGCGAGGGGATCACAAAGATGGTGTGTGTCTCCCTTTGCTGTGTGCTTCTCTACCTCTCATTTGCCTCTAGAATCCATCTTGCCTTATGCTTGGGACACAAACACATAGCAAGAGCTGGATTTTTGTTATGCATCCGTGCAGTGTGTAACACAATGGGGATCTGAAATGTCTCTAAATACACTGTATACAAATACACATGCACATACCCTAAGAGCTTTTATAACACTGACAGTAATTGAAACATCTCATGATACTGGGGAGGGGGAAAAAAAAACCCCACAACCAAGAAGGGTTTTATTTTTAGGACTAAATTATCACAGCCCTTATTCACCCAAAAATAAGAAATACAGAGATTCAGTCTAGCTTTTCCTATTTTGCCACCCTAACTTTTCTTCCCTCTGTGAGCAAATCAGTGGAAAATCAGAATAGTAATTCCACTCACTCTACACCTCAAAATGAAGCATGCAGGGTAAGCTCACAGTACAAACTTGTCCTACAGCCAGAAGGGAGCAAGAAGAACTTGTCGCTTGGCTGCACAAGGCCCCTTCCCCAGCACAAGCTAAAAGCTGCCTTTCAGTCCTGACCAAGCAACAAACAACTTCTCCAGCAGACAAGAAGCACAGCTGCCATCCATATGGAAGCAACAGCTATCCCTAATCAGCTTGATGCTGTTTTCATTCACTACTGAGATAAAGTAACATGAAAAATGGAATTTGTTCTATTTTACAAATGCTGTATCACAGGAAAAGGGAGTGAATGCCCATCAACTCTTCAGATATTTCAATTAGCTGAAACAGCAAATGCACATACAATGAAGTGATGGCTTTCTGGCTAAGGCAACGGACTAAATATTTTCTCCTTTCTGATGACAGCAAATATTCTGTCTCAGCTCCTTATCCCTAACATGAGGATAAGAATATGGTACCTCCACACATCGTAACACTGCTGTCTGTGTAAATTCACAAAACATTTTGAGAAGAAGACACTACTTTAAACAAGGCCACAACAGGGCCAACAAGGCTACCCATAACTTACCAAAGCCTCAAAAATCAGGATTATGTTTCACATCTCTCAACTCAAATATCAGTCAACCTGGACAACTAAGTAACAGAAGAAAGCACAATGAGGTATACAAAGGATATAGCATAATTAAACTCATTGTTTTCCTTCGTTCTGACAATCTTCAGCGCTGGGACTTTGTGATACAAAGATAACAAAGGCTCTCAATCATTCTGTACAGGTAATTACATTAAAATAATGACACCTGATTGCAGATCTATTACTAAGTCTGTTGAGAAGCATGTAAATCTGTCAGGTTTCGGTCACCAATCAATGCTGGGTCTATTTGCAAATTCCAGGAACTAAGACTACCCATAGCACCCTGCTTGGCTCAGACCCAGTGAGTCATCTCTTAACAGATTCCGTTGCTTTTATTGGTGTTATTTTATGCTTTTATCAGAGGCTTTTCGGCTGTTCTGGCAGCTTTCAGTGACAATCTACTGCAGAGTAGAGCTGCCCTAGATGTGTAAAAGTCCCCATGTGGATTGCCTACCTGACAGCAAAAGCACCGAGACCTGCCTCTTGGGTTTTATAAAAAGAGTCCTAAACCCCTTCTCCTTGTGAATTTGCAGAGAAGCATCGGTCAGCACCACTCAGAAGTCACTCATCCACTTTTTGTCAGAGCAAAAGTCATTGCCTCGAAGAGACAGCTGGGTAGCAAAATTTTGCGTAACATGAAGTTCCTAAATGATTAATTACCTGAGTGCCTCACAACTACTGTTGAAATACCACCTTTAAAACACAGTTGTGAGGCAAAGCTATTCGTAGTAGTGGTATTCAGCATGGGGAATCAAAGGACCTGCATGAAGCATTGAAAGTCTGTGACAAAGCCCATAATCTAATAAAAGATTTTCAGAAATCATGTCTAGTGCCTCAACTGTACTTTCTACCATGCAACACTAAAAAAAATTATAATACAAAAAATGAGCTCCTAGAATGGAGAAGCTTGTGGTATAGGAAGGGATGCTACAAGGTATTACCTGGGTCAATGAATAAATCCCCTGCTATTGCAGATACAACAACATATTATTCCCTTAAATTCCGTCCATCTTAAATGCACCTGCTTTCTCTTACACAGATCTGAACTGGGAGGCTAATCATTATGATGGTTAGGAAATTTATTTCCATTTCCACACTACGTTTTATTGTTATCCAATGTATATGTTCACATAACAAAAAGTTCCTGAGCTTCTATAATTCAATTTTTTCCCTCCCTGATGTATTACTCCTCTCAGAGCAATTAGATTTCCTTTTGGCCTTAAAACTTTCCTACACTAAGAAGCCACTGTCTTCTCATTTACCTCATAAAATAAGTTCTCTATCACACTTTCCTTTGCCTCTGCTTCATTTTGCTTTCAGTTTCCCTAACAGATTGAATTTTGCTAGCAATTTGCGCAACAGAATTAATATTCCTCTATTGGGAGATTAATACTCTGAATGGAACATATACAACACATGATTTACAACTTAAGAACTGCAAAATACATTAGTTTTAATTGCAAATGATCTTGGAGATTTCTATCTTTTAATTTCATGCTTGAACATTTTATTTTTATCTACTTCTGTGCCACATCTAAAAAAAATAAATTCAGAGGCTTAGCTCACAGGATGCTTCATTTCTGCAATTCCTCTTTCCCAATATTTCTGGAAAAAAAATTATCTCATTAACACACAGTTTCTAGCATCAGTTACAATGCTGAGCAGTATATTTTTCAATAAACTGTCTCCTGACATCATCTCAGTTTATACTAAAGGTTATCTCACATAACATGATACTGATGTATGAGCTTTTGCAGGAAACCAGACTTGACTCATTATAGGAATATTTTTTCACCTTATCTAGGGAAAAAAAATTCTGAATCTGTTCTGTCTGGCATAAAAGGCTCCATGAACCCTCACCACTCATGTTTTTGGCACCCCACCTTGGTCTAATATTATCACATGTTTTCCAAAGCTATGTAAGAGACACACATAGAGTATTATATACAAATAAACCTTGAGAGTATTACATATAAATCCTGCACATTCAATCTAAATAGAGCAGTGACTGCAGAACAGCATTTGCTTAACATTCCCCTCGTTCTTTTTTTTAAATGGTAGGGGGAACATATCAGCAAGGATGGCATATGTTATAGCTCTATAAAAACAAAACCAATTCACTGAAAAAAATATGCAGGGTAAAAGCTAGGTTCAATTTATCCCATTTCTTTCTAAATACTATGATTCTTCACAGAAATCTTTACTTAATTAACATGCATGAACGACTTCAAAGATGATACCAGAATGCTGAAGTACAAAATTATTATTAGCCCCATGGAAAAGCAGCATCTCTATAAAATACCAACAAATAGTACATTTTCTGTTCTTTCTAGCTACAGACGTGCATAAGGCATACAAATAAGAAGTAAAATTCTATTAGGACATTATAAGCTTGTTTGTCAGTTCCTAAATTATGTATTTCATTTCAGTGCCAAACTGTGAGAGAGAGTGCAAAGCTTTCCCTTTCACTAGGCATTACAAGGAAAACTAACACTGTCCAGGCTCTACTTAGCAAATCAAAATGTGATCTTATATTTGGTAAAGATGTGTGTTGACTGCAAGGAACTCACAATGTCTGCCAAGCAGATTTAAAGTAAATATTTAACCCCACAGATATCAACAGTAAGTAGTAGCATACAACAGCATGTAAAAATATGCTGTAATAAGTTTCAGCAGGTTGGGGCTGGGAGTGGACAGGGTTGTTTTGTTTTTAAAACAAATGAACATTGTTATATCCTCAGCCACAGTTATTAAAAGTTCCTGTCTTTTTGTAAAAAGACACAGAAAAACAGGGATAACTAAGATTCCAACAGATACCTAGAAAGCTGTCATTATAAAATAACTTTAAACAGCTGATAATTTAAAAAGTAACAGTGTATGCTGCAGCACAAAGTTACATGTAAATAATAATGTATGAAGTTGTTCCATTTCTATGGTGAGGTATTATAGCTATTTTCATGTCGTGAGTATCAGTCAGAAATGAAAGCTAGTTTTTTAAAAATATTTTCAAACTTCTAACTCCAGTAGAGTTATGGATGTACTATACCACGTGGGGAGGTAGAAGAGCACAACTTCAGACATCATGGCTTTCCAAGATATCAGGTACAAAATGTCACCCACCGGTGGTGCATACGTTCAGTACTTTTGAAGATAATGTAAAGTACAATCAAGTACACAAAATAGAGCACAAAACAGAGCACAAAACCTGAGAGTACAGTTTAAAAATACTTTCTCTTTGCTTAGTAGCAGAACAAGTGATTAGACCTCTGAACTGAGCTGAAAAGCATTAATCCATCTCATTCTCTAGGAAACCTTTAGGGTTCCTTCCACAGACAAGAGCAAACCCAGCCACCTGAGATACACACGAGCTAGGCAAATACAGATTTTTGAGAACGTACTCCCAAACATCCAAATGTCTCTATAGCTTTTACCTTCATGGCATCTTAAATAGGCCTCACCCTGGGTTACCGATGGACTGAATCAGTTTATATACTACTTACCCCACTAGATTAAGCGTATGCCACTAAATGTAAAGGAAAAGCACCTCTACATGCAACAGCTGTATTTGGCTATCCCAAGGAAGGCTTTGATGGAACAGCTATGCAACATCTGGACAGATGACGGCAGACCCTCTTCAGTCAGAGGACAGCACCGCTGCCTCACTCCTCTTGCTTCTGGAAGCTGCTATCCTGCCTCAGGGCACGATGCCCTCAGCATCCTTCTCTCAGAAGGTATTTTTAGCTCTGCAAGGCACACTTCAGGACTATAAAATACACCAAATATTTACCTAAAATATCAACATAGTGTTGACACATTTATTCTGTTTAAGTTATTATTTGCCTGGTGGAAGGTCTAAGCAACACAAGGACCTCCTAAGGTTTACATTTTCTGGTGAAACCAGTTTCTTCAGAAGTGGCTTCATTAAGGCTAAAATGTTTCATCTAAAATCTGGATTCAGTGAACAAATCCAAGGAAGGCCTCTGATGAAATCTTGCCTTTATTCCTTCTCAGCAACTACGCCAGCAGCCCCCCCCCCCCCCCAAAAAAACCAACCCAACCAAATAGCAAGATATAACAACAAAAAAAAACCATCAATCACCATGAAAATTATTTCTCTTTCTTACATGTGGTTCCTCAGTGGAAGAGCTGTGGCATGTGAAATAGACAAAAAAAAATCCTATGTACACTGTAGAATGCTCAGACAGACTTCTGTCAATGAGGATAACTTCCTGAAGCCTTTCATAAAATCTAAATTCACTTTAAATGCAAAACAGGTTGATGATCATGGAAATTCTATCTGTACCAATAAATGCATGACAGACTAGCTTGTAGGGTACAGTGAAAAAAGAGAATACTAATCAAGAAATACTAACTACTAGCTATTACATTTTCCTTCCATAGTACCCAATGTTCATGCATTGCAATTTATCCCAGGAAAAAATATCTGTGCAAAATTATTTTTAACAACAAAACAGACACATCACTATCCAGCTCTGTTGAAGGAAAACCTGCATAAAAGCAGTGTCAAAACCTTAAAAAAATGAAGCTAATAGACAGAGCTAGTGAACAAGCATCAAGTCACATTCAATATCATTCAGATACTGAAAGAGATAAAGCCATGATGCATGGAAATGCATCACACCTCTATCTATACCTAATACATTTCACCATCCCAATCTGAAAGATCTGTCTTTTTGCTGTTCACCCCAAACAGTAGAGTGTAGAATTGCACTGACAATTCATATTCAAAGTGTTCTCCATTAAATATAATCTAAAAATTAATGTTCTAATATTAAATAACCAGCACTTGCATAAATTTTCTAACTTGCCATGCACTTTAAAAAGAAAATATAATTCTTAAAAGTGGCTTTACAGTTAAAGGCAATACAATTATATATAGCTACAAAATGGATAAACAGAAAGAAGGTCAATTGTCCAAGTTCTGAGAAACAGCCAGGTTTTAGCAGAAAATTAGAAATACTCAGTAATCAATCCATGATATTTTGCCAAGCACTGTAACCCTACATTATTAATCTCTTACTCCATATTTACTCTCTAACAGCTTTAATCAAATGTTCCTAGGGACCACAAAGGGACCACTGGAGAACCTCAGCCAGTACTCCTGAGAATCACTTTATGTCTCTGCAATGAAGTTAAAAGCTTATTAAAGAATAGATATATTGCATATTTATATTGCATATAAATTTCTCACGTACATAATTGCTAGGATTGCCAGAAGTGTTGTATGCAACTGAAAAGGGCAGTGGTCCCACAACATAAACTGCTGAAATGTAAGCTATGCAATTAAAAACTTAAATACCTTTTATAAAAGGCCATGACTAAACAGCTACTGAAAATATATTATAAAATTCTGACACTAATATGCAGTGCTGTGCATTTTAAACTCACCTTATGCTAGCAAGTATACACTTCAGTTCTTTAAGCTTATCGTACTAGCACAGGAAGGAAGAGAATCAGGATTCTTTCCTATTAAAGACCAAGGCAGGCAGAAATCTACTCATTTTATATTGCCAGTCTTGCTCTTCAAAACAAGATGACACAGCAAAATGTATATTACTTTGCAAATACATGCTCATACTCAGCAGAAAAATAAAAGTGATGTAGCTGATGCAAAAATAAAGGAAGCAACAGTTTTACTGAATTCCAAGAATTCCATTTCAATGTGTTTAATTATTGTTGAAAAGCTAAAAATAAATTTAAAAGCTTGAAATTAGAGCTGTGGTAATATTGTATTATTATACTTTTGCAAACTACCAGGGATAGGGATGTTGCAAAATAAATTTATCTGAAATATATCCTGCATTGACTTTGATAGTGTTACACATGAGATAATTTTAATTTTCAAATGTTAAAGAAGTGGCCTTTGTCTAGCTAAAATATCAACCACACAGCTGTTCCAGGATTTCATGGCTGGCTTTGCTATTTTTAATATGAAAACTAGCTACCATGTAATGGAATAGCATAGATCATATTAACAAATAATGAAATAATCAGATTGTAATCTAGTTAATCACATGCAGGAAGTGAATGCTGCAACATTCAATTACCTCAGTGCTTCTATACCCATGGGAGTAAATCTACACAGCATGCTAGGACCAGAGGGTAACCAACACCCCTGGCAGCGCAGGGCCATAGCCATGGTCTGACTTTTGCCCCTTGATTTTAATGGCAAAATAAACAGCTTACTGGAAAGTAACACAATATCAGAATATCTCTCAGGTGATTCTTCAAGCACTGGTGATATTACTGAGGATTAAGAGGTCATATCAGAAGCAGACCTGTCTGTTAGAAGAGGCATGAAAAGGCGTGATTTCACATTAAACTGGTGCCACTATAAGAAGCAGGGGCATCGATTCCTCCAGCAGCCCCATTCCTCCCCTTGGGCTCTCCTTCCTCTTCATCCCACTCCTTGGCACCCCCTCCTCCAGCTCCCCAGCCATCCCTCCTCACACCTACCCATGCTGCCCCTCCAAACAGCACAGCCATGGGGCAGCATCAGGTGGAAATAACCCAGTGACAAAAGGAAAACAACAACCAGTTTTAGGGGACAGCAGTTATTTTAACCTGCTTCACAACATGGGCGCTTGAATCCTTGTAGCAGCACCCAGAAGGAGGGCAGAAGGCAGCAGTGATGGCAGAAGGGAGAGCAGGACCATGCAACAACCTCAAGCAATGCTACCGGCTTGGGGAAGAGTGGCTGGAAAGCTGCCCGGCAGAAAAGGACCTGGGGATATTGGTCAATAGCTGGCTGAACATGAGCCGGCATTGTGCCCAGGTGGCCAAGAAGGCCAACGGCATCCTAGCCTGTATCAGAAATAGTGTGGCCAGCAGGAGCAGGGAGGTGATTGTTCCCCTGTACTTGGCACTGGTGAGGCCTCACCTCGAGTCCTGTGTTCAGTTTTGGGCCCCTCACTGCAGGAAAGACATTGAGATCCTGGAGCGTGTCCAGAGAAGGGCAACCAAGCTGGCGAGGGGCCTGGAGCACAAGTCTTATGAGGAGCAGCTGAGGGAGCTGGGGCTGTTTAGCCTGGAGAAAAGGAGGCTGAGGGGAGACCTTATCGCTCTCTACAACTACCTGAAGGGGGGCTGTAGCGAGGTGGGTGCTGGTCTCTTCTCCCAAGTAACAAGTGATAGGACAAGAGGAAATGGCCTCAGGTTGTGCCAGGGGAGGTTTAGATTGGATATTAGGAAAAAACTCTTCACCAGAAGGGTTGTCAAGCATCGGAACAGGCTGCCCAGGGAAGTGGTGGAGTCACCATCCCTGGAGGTATTTAAAGGACATGTAGATGTAGTGCTTAGGGATATGGCCTAGTGGTGGACTTGGCAGTGTTAGGTTAACGGTTGGACTCGATGATCTTAAAGGTCTTTTCCAACCTGAACAATTCTATGATTCTACCATTGCGCCTTCAGGGTCTGCACCTGCTTTTGAGCTGTACTCTATTCAGGTAGGGAGTGCTGGACATAAAGTGAACACCTTTTCTGCCCTACATCAGAATGACAAAGTCTATTAATGCCCTCCTACATCAGTGAAGTGTGTATTCAGGGGACACTACTGCAGGAAGGTGGGGGTTTTCTCTGTTTTTTTAATGCTAGTCTGTTGAACCTCAAGACACTCAGGTGCACCTCCCCAAATCTCCCCACTCCAGGCAGAGTTTCTAGTCTCTGCTACCAGAGAGATACAAAATCACCATAAAACCACTGTCCACCAACTTTTCCCCTGCTCCCAGTCCAAAGGTAACTTTGTAATTTCCCGTCTTAAGTTTTGTTTCTTTTCAGCAACCTAGAAGTCACATTCGTGGCACATGGTTACTCTTTAAGTTAGACTAAGAAAAACTCCAAAAAAAAGACAAAAGGTCTGGTTTTCAGAAGTAGTGGGCACCTGTAGGTTTAACTAATGTCAGTGGCAGTCGCAGGCAGGTAGCTCTCTCTGAAACCTAAATACAGAGGCTTCCACAAAACACTCTTATTTGCTTCCTCATGCAATGGCAGCTTGAAATAAAGGAACCCTGATGAAAGCTCAAGAAGAAAAAGAAATAGCATACTAAAAAGCTGTAACTACCTTCTCTTCTAATAAAACTTGGACTTTTACATTAGGCTTTCGCTAGGCTTTTGACACACCTCTGAACTATCCCTGAAAGCATGTTATGACCTTACAAAATCATCTAATCTGTAACATGTTTGCTTTGCTATCCTTCATGACAATTACTGAAAAAAGTGCCAAGCAGTACATCCTTTCGCTTGACTTGCAACAAGACAGTATTCAGGCAAAGTATCCAACATGGCACCCCATCAGATCACCCCGAACTGGCCATTTGAGACAAGACTCAACACCACCACTACTCACACAACCACCAGGCTTTCCACTCCAAAACCAGCTGACGTTTTT
This sequence comes from Haliaeetus albicilla, assembly GCF_947461875.1. Taxonomy (NCBI): domain Eukaryota; kingdom Metazoa; phylum Chordata; class Aves; order Accipitriformes; family Accipitridae; genus Haliaeetus; species Haliaeetus albicilla. Next base: position 31,237,031 of record NC_091495.1, read on the forward strand.
TGACCTGAATTAATTTTTTTGGTCACCTGGTAATAACTGCTGTGTTACAATTAGGCATTCAGCCCAGCTTCCAGCAAAATCTCTTTTCTAAGCAAAACGTAAAAGTCTGTAACAAAATTTAACAATATTAGGCTGTTGGTGCAGTAAGATCATTATCATGCTAACACTGTTCAACAAGAATTTCTCCACCTTTATTTGTCCATTGTTTCTTTCCCTGTTTTTAAACTTAGACCTCTTTGGTGCAGGGACCATCTTCATGTTCTCTATATATATTAGTCCTGAAACATTATAGTCCTGCCTCACAACAAGAGCAGCTAGAAAAAAAAGGCTTAATACAAGAAGTGGCAGGACAAGAGCACACATGTCTTGCAGTAAAACTTTCTATAAACAGTCACATCTAAAACAAAGACTGAGGGTTTAAAATAAAAAATAAGCGCTGGGATGAGAACTGTGAAAGATATCTCCCCTACCTCAATTTAATCAAAATGGATTAAATTCATCTTGCAGACAACCATGATGTAGGAACTGACATCTGAGTTAGTTACATGCAGCTCATCTGATCAGAACACAGAAAACAGAGTCTTGTAGGGTGCGATTTATCTCATCTATTTTCAATGCCTACATCAAGAAGAGATTAATACCACCCAGTGTGATTGGCAATTTTTCAGGGAAATGATAGCAACATTTAGTAAGTAGACTACAAAATTTCATCTTAGCACATAAACACTCCCTAAAGAACAGTGTGCACTTGTTAAAATTTAAAATAATCCATTCTTCATTTGTAACATACATTAGAAATAGAAATCTGTAAAGCTCTTTGGGACCTAGAAGACTTAAAGGTACTATCGACACATACAAAGGGAAAATCTTAATAAAAATAGCTTAAAAGTAGTTAGCAGGCTAAGAAGAATTTTGATTCCTCATTAAAGTGAATAAAATCTGGAAAATAAAATCTTTAATTCTTTTGTAGCCTGCATCCTCCAATGCTATCACAGACTGCCACCAAAACAGGGAAAAATGCTATTACCTTCATCTAAGGTCAAGATTAAGGTCAATATATATGTCTCTGCTTATTTAATAAAGGTGCTCCAGGCAAACAATTTTCCTAACATTCCACGTGCTCAAGACTGAAGAAATTAATCAACTGTAATTAAGGCTGAATTAGCGTACTATCTGGTCTAAATATTAAAATAACAGTAACACATACATTTTATTGCGGTTCTTTCTTCTCTCTAAAACAAATAATTTGTGTAGATGATTGATCTGCAGCATCCCTTACTTTTGGCCTCCTTTCTCCAGCTCAAACAGGCACAAGAGCCTATCTATACAAGAGAAACGAAAGGAATTGTTCTTTAGTAGCACAAAGGCAATTAGGAACTTCAGGCTGACTCTGACAAAGCATTTTGGCTAAACAGAAGTAGCTATGCATTTAATGTCACTTGCCTTAACATTAATATACATGTCTCCCCTCAAAAAATACCGACTGGAATTAACATTTGGTCATCCAAATGGCACACAGTAACACTCCATGTTAGGATTCCATAGGCATTTAATGTAAATTTAACAATGATAGGATTAGCAGTCATAAGAGATTTACAGTTTCTTTCCTCTCCCTTCCCCTGTGATTACTGCAATAGATGATTATTTCCAAGAACAGAAGATTGAAAGCATTATCCACTCCCCACCCTCTCAGCTTTTTCTAAATCTCAACCAAAGTCTGGCATTGGCACTGAAGAGTAGGATTTTCATAAGCACCTAAATAACTTGGTTTCGTGCTCCTAAGTCCACCAATCATTTTGGAAAAAGTCCCTTGTTTCCTACTGTCCTCCCCCTCAAAAGATTCTATATTTTCTACTTAGGTAGCTGCACAAGAGTCATACACATACTTGCCAAATGCACATTATATCCTCAGTGTTACTGGAGAGCCTCCTAGCTCTTCAGTTCTGGAATGAAAATGGAGTAATCAAGAATCTGTTTCAGTGAAAACTTCGTAAAATTAATGTATTAATTAAATCAGTTGCTTTATTTCTCATCATTTGACAAAGAATGTGACTTTCAAGAGGGTCATGTTCAGCACATTTGTATAATTCCACAAATCACAGTCTCCAAGTGGAAGCTATTACAATTAAGAACAAGCCTAGAAACTGACATGCTGACTCATGAAAAAACAGCAGTTCTTTCACATACTCATTTCATTCTCAAACTAAATCCTTTCTGATGTCTTTTAAGATATATCTAATGGATACTCTAAGTATATCCAAGTATTCTTAGTATATCTAAAACATACCTATTTAATAATTAAGTTTTATTTATTATGAAAATCATACACAACAACTAAGTTTAAAATATAAATAAGCAATTTATCCCTGGAAAACTCTTTCAGATATTTCATCTGTGGCTCTTAGTAAATCTCCAAGGAGAAGAGAAAACCTCTTTTGTTTTAATCAGACACTGTCCCCCCTGACAAGAGACATGTGGGTAGCAGCCAGAATTCAGGATATGGGAAACAATCTTTTTCTCCTAAACATTGTCAATGTTTACGTTAGCAGCTACTCATAATAGCTTTTCAAACACAGAGTAGTATGTCTTTCTGCAAAGATTACTTTGTCACATATTCATTTGAGAAATACGTAATGAAGAAAAGATACTAAGAATACAGAGCATCATGCCAGGGTAACCTAGCATAAAATGTTGCTTCCAAGCCAGGCTTGGAAATCACAAACAAAAACGAGAAAGGGAAATTCAAGGAAGTCTAACAACATGATTTTGTTTTTTTTAAAAAGAAGGAGAAGAAAAATAAGGTTTAAAGTTTGTTCTTGACTGTACTTCATTCAAATTCCAGAGATAATACCACTAACTAAAGGGGATTTTCCCTGACTTTACAACTGCCACGTATCATCTTACTACGCTGTATTTATGATATCTTAAACAGTTAAAAAGAAAAAAAAAAAAAAAAAAAAAAAAGCTTTTTTTCTCTAGCCATTTCTGGATAAGTCACAGTCCAGTAAGAGAAAGCTAAATTTTACTCTAAGCAGTTGGGCATGCATAAATGCTCACTGTGAAATGTCATGTCCCTTCCAGAGTCAGCAACTACCTCTTTAAGCAGCTAGGTCTGCTAAAAGCCAAAAAAGTCTTTAGCAGGACATGCTATCTAGCTAGAGAATCGTTCTCAGGCTCAGAAGGAATTTCACACACATACTGTGCCCCACAGTGTGTTTCTTTACCTGGCATCCTTCTTACGGCACTGGACTCAGAGGCTCACTCAGGCCCATTCATTAACACTGTACCAAAGCAGTAGTAACAGCATATCAGTCTTACTACAGTAACTGTTTTTCTCCATAGTTTTCCACTCCTTTTCTAATATTTCTTTTTTCTTCTTTCATTAGTTTCTGTGTAGTAGGCAATTTTCTTTACTAAACTAACTAGGAAAATCTAAAGAATGTTTCCTGATGAAACCTCCCCAGTTAGGAGTCCTTATACATAAAAATACATGTTCTGAATCATAAACAGTCTCCCACTTGTGTCTTAGTAAACTTTCATCTGTCATCACACTACTAAGTCCCTCAGGCTGGTTTAGCCCTTCTGGACATCCACACAAGCTCTGTTTTGATTCAACTAAATTGAACTGAAACCTGAAATATGTGGCCATTCGTAAGTGATACGCAGCATCTTATTCAGTCTGTATTCTCACAGAGTTCATGCATTTACCTCATTCCAAGCACAAGGAAAAAAAAAAAAGAAAAATAAAAAAGAAAAGAAAATCAAGATGACCATAATAAGACAATCTTCGTGCTTGAATGTAATGTACTTTTCACAGATGATTCACAATAGGTGGCATAGGAAATGCGATATCCAGTTCGCATTTATCCTTGATTTCAATGTGTTAGCCATATGACAGCTAATTTATTTTTAATAAAGACTAGATTTTGTTGCAGAAGATAGAACCTTCTTGTGGAGTGACCTTCAAATCATGAGTAAACACTGAATCCGCTGCAATCAATTTTAAACAACTCTTGCTCACATGAATTGCCACAGAATCAATTACTAGTGTGCCTTTAAGGCTTAGTAATGAAATGTTTCTAATATGGATTCTACCACTTTTAATTTGAAAGGCACCATACTGAGTACTTGAACAATTCTCTGTTCTTCACTTCTGAATTTCTAAGTGGCTATGTATAGGATTTAAATATGAAATATAGATTAAATATTTTATGTCTAATACAGACTCACATCTAATTAAAGATCCTAGACTTACTCTTACACTTTATCCATTGTTTAATCTGGGAACACATCAGTGGTGCCTTTACAGTTTGTGTAAGTACTGTGCAGAATACATACCATTCATATAAAGCCTGAGCTTTACTTCAGAGAATTCTGGATTAGAAAGAGAAAGGCAAAAAGCATGTTGCAGCACAAAGAAGCAGGAAAGACATTCTATATAACATGCAGGACCCAATAATCCACAGGGAATTCAGATTTCAGCTCTTCCCCTTCTGCACTGATCCTTAGTGTCTCCCATCCTTCAAAGATTGATTCAGTCAAATCCATATTGCCACCATTTCTCCTACTCTGAAATTCACTTTCTCCACAACAAAGATGTTGCTTACAAGGAAAGCTGAGAAAAGATTGCAGCTGCCTTGAGGAATTGAAACAATTCTATCCTTCCAGTTTCCTTATCATTAGAAAAATAATGTATCACAACAGTTCAAAATCCCTGCTGAGAGTTTCTAATTTCTTATGCTATGCAATCAGATGGCTCACAAAACAGCATACCATGCCTTTAAAAAAATAACAAAAAAAAAACTCACACAAACAAAAACACTAAAAGCAGTAAGCAATCACAAAAACTGTTCAGATTAAATACAGAGAAAGGAAAAATAGAGTTCATTAATGTGCAAATGGCTTCCATGGCGCTTCGTTGTTCAGAGCTTCTGAAGTTAAAGAGCACATATATTAAATACTATTAAGAACAATTTCACTCTAAATGTTTATCCATATTTGATATGCATAACCTTCTATAGGCTCAATTATCAGAATTAGGACAAAATACTTAGAGATTTTGTTTCTGTTCACTTCAAAGATTAGAGGCAATTTGGGATGAAGTTTAGTCAGTGCTGTTTTATGTTCTGTGGTAACCTAAAGGTTAGACAACAAAATTACAATAGTTCCTCCTGGCCATATAGTCTATGACACGCCAAAATATGTTATACTACCTTTTGCTCTGTTATTGTTCATCATGATGCTGTCATGCCCTCTGGATACCAGCTTTGAAAGCAACAAATATCAGAAGCTGGAAAGCAGAGAAAGAACAATTGAACAGAGAGTCTCGGCAAATAACTACAAATTTATCACTTGAAGTGGTAATCAAATATCTGTCACATTGCTAACCTTCTTTAAAAACTATGACCAAAAACCCTCTGACTTATTTACTGCATAATTTGAGATGATTAATGATCTTTTTCATATATTGCACTTTTGATCAAATACCCTAACAAGAATTTGTATTAATATTTCTTCAGAAAGAAATAGTATTCTTTTTGAAGATAAGTATTGCAAAAAGGGATATACCCAGGGCATCTGCATCTTATTAATTTTTTTTTTTTTTTTTTTTTTTTTTGGGGGGGGGGGGGGAACTATCCAGTTCTGGTCATCGATTTTTTTGAAGTTTCACCTAGATGAATGTAACCCTATGGACTTCCCATACTTCACCCACTGGCACACTGAACAAAACAAGTGAAGTAGAACGCCATGTAGAAAACCATGGTCCAAATTATAGGTAACTAGCACAATCTTCTTCCATTTACTGGCTACATTCTTTATTTCTTCAAGAAATGTAGACCTAGATGTAACAGATTTGATCTGTTAGCAATCAGAACTACTATTCAGGACCTCAAGCTAACTCACTGTTAGTGTGTTGTGTTGATTATCGCAAATGTGTATTCACAGACTCTGGATGACTAACAGCCCACACATTCCTTTTTCCCAATACACACGTATAGAAACATGTTTGGATTCCACTGCTCCTTTCTACTGTATTATCTTGGCAATTTCACAAAAACAGTACAAGAACAGAACTCACTTGTTTCTTATGCAAGGAACGTACTGTAAGCATATCGTTGATCATGACGACACTTGGAATTGTCATTAGGAGATGACAGAGTGAAGTTTGCAGCAAAATTTCATCTCATAGACATTAATGTTATGGAGAGATTTTTAAAGAGAGTCATCTCTGTTCATTATCTATGCTACATTTTTGACCATACAGCAGAATTTTATCAAGTACTTAATGGAACTCTGCACCTCTATCGATTTAATAGCAACAAGTGTTTGTGTAACATTTTTGCTAAGGAATAGCTGTGGGATAAATTTCAATCAGTTGAAGTAACATCAACCAACCTAAAAGTAGATTTTGCTAAGCTTGCTAGTTTGCTAAGTTGATATACCAGTCTGGGCATAATCAAGGTAAAAGGCTGGTGCACTTAAATACATCAAACAAAATAAATTTCTAAATATTATACACAAGAAAAACAATACTTTTTTAATTTATATAAATTCTATTCATAATTTTCATAGACTCCATATAAAGAAAATCACAAGCAAAATAATTCAGACTTACAATAAAACAACAATTGGACAATGTTGAAGGGCAACCATGAAAATCCCAAATATTCAGCAAGGACTTTTATAGCTACTGTTTCAAGATTTATTTCTTGAAACTGAAATACAGCTCTGAGATTCTATGGTTGCTACAGCTTTTGCTGCATGTACAGTTTGCTTGATCTGATTCTGCTAGCAAAATACAAATGTTTACAACACAATGAAACAAAGAAGGAAAAAAAAATATCTTTTTTGCTAACTTTCGCTACTCTCCTTATTCCAAAAAAGCACTAGGAGCAAGGTTTCAAAAAAATTTTATTTTCTTAATATCTGTTTAGAAATTAAGTCTTTTAAATTCATATTTTCTGCTGAAGGAACAAAACCCCTGCTAACAAAGGACTAAATCTACAAAGGTTCTTATGCAGCTCCAAGCTTCTTCATGCTGCCAAGACCTACATAAAAGGAACGCTGATGGCTCCATATGCTGCGGCAAACCACACGGCCAAGGAGTTCAGGCTGAAACAAGACAGTATTTGTTAAAGGAACACTAAGCTACCCGCAATCAGCTCCTGCGACAAGCTATATATTACACTAAGTTGCAGGCAGGCAGTTTGGGGCTCTAAACTTGTCTGCATCTTTCAGGAGAGCTAGAAGAGGAAAGAAGAGATACTTCTTTGGAGAAGGACAGAAGTGCTGGGGCAAAGTTTGTAGCAGGGCCAATTAGTGCTTTGCGTTACCAATCCTCATTCAGAAACTGAGACTCAGTTTTTATAAATAAGACCATGGAAAGAAAATGCCTCTCGGTCTGTACACCAAACTTTATTCAAATAGGGAATGTCCAGAAAAGGCCAAAAATCTTTCAATGCTTAACATATTGACTGTACTCGTACTCTAACAAACTACATATCCTACACGACTATAGCCAGAAGCCAAGCCAAAGCCTTCCTGGCGGCAATTCTAGACAATTACTCAGCAGAGAAGCAAAGGAACAGACAATCAAATTAACTTCAGATCCAATACTATCCATATTCTAGTAGCTTGTTATTTAAAGTTAGAGAGATTTGCATTGTGTTTCTTTATGATATGTTATATCAGCTTTTTGGTAGAAAACGATGAAAAGCAATGGGAGTTCACAGTACATTCAAAACACAAGAAACGGAAAGCAGGATAAAGGCTTCGCTTCTTTCAGTTTCATTAACAAATAAAGTAATTCTGTAGCACCACACATCTTTAATGCCCTCAGCCCTGACACTCACACCAGTGACATTCTTGATTTCAGTGCAGTAAGGAAAGAGTTAGGTAGCATATTGTACAAGTTGAAGTTGTATGAGATCACTTAAATATTTCAAAGATGGCAGGCTATCTTTTAGCTTACGTAAATAATTACTGTTAAAACTATTTGTCAAGCCTTGGAATAGTAATTAAAACATTAAAACATTGCTATTAAAACATTGCTGAAAACCACCACATAAGGATCTACTTAATTGGGTTTCTTCCTTGTACATCTTTCCAAATCAGTGCAATAGTGTTAAAATGTTAATTAGTTCATGGCAACAAATATTTCGTAAAGGTAGGCAGAACTGTGAAAAAGCAAGAAGTTTGGTTGACAGCCTTGCTACTGAACCTGGATTAAAGTCACAAGGAGTTGGGGGAGGTAAGAGACTTTCCAAAATATTAACGTTTATTTTCTTACACAGACAACATGCATGAAAAATTGTGTATTTAGTCACGGACCAAAAAGCTCTTTCGTACATTGTGCATCTCTCTAACTTAATCTGGGACTTACAACATTGCTCATTTCTGCTGCCTTTATTCTTTGAAATGCTGCAGTGGAACGAAGCTTGGTTTATCAGAGCAAGGCTCCCTGAAGACTTAACAATGCAGACTGCATCATCCGCAGCCTATTATCACTGCAGCCGCTTGACACAAATACATTCAGATACTGAACACTCACTGCAGGCTTTGGATACGGTCATATGCCCTCTACAAGGCACAACAGGAAGAAAACCAAGACAAAACACGGGCTTTCCTTAGATGTTCACTTTGAGACTAGCGGAAAGGTAAAAGGCTTCCAGGGATAAAAACATTCCTATACTTATTGCAGAATGTTATAACTGAATATTGATGAATGGAAAAATTATGTAGGTGCAGTCTTACTGTAATTAGATATAGTTAAGAAAAACATTTAAGCATTAACCTCACTAGCTCTGCTGCTCATCTGCATATTTGGACAAGAAAAGTAATTTCTAGGAATTAAACTGGATGCAAGCAGCAATTAAAAGCAATAATGCAATTAGTAACTTGGTATATGTAAAGAATTTAAGGTAACTACTTTTTCACTGTATTTGCATTCAGATTACTGTTGTGTGGCATTATTTTTCCTCTGAACAATTAAAAATTCTTTCAGCAAACATTACTAAATACTACAGATATCTGATCCTGTCAAACACTACTTGCTGAAAATGTTTTTGCTTACAAGTCAGCTGAAAGATTTCCCATGAACTGCAACAAATTTTAGAACAGGAATTTCAAGTCAGCAGTCTATTTAAAGGAAAAAGAAAAGGAAAGGAAAGGGGGGGGGGGGAATAAGAGAATTATATAATACTAATATAATTTTATGTCACAGAATCAGATTCACATACTGCTAATATCCAGGACATCCCAAACATACATTACAAATGCATCTTTAATTTAGGAACACTTTTTCCACCAAACAAGGACCTTCAGTAAAGCAGTAATATGTATAGTGCTGAGCGACACATTTGCTTCTGACAGCCACACGGAACAAGATTCCCTCTCAGAAGGGCTGGTCATCTAACTTAGTACTGTTCCACAATTATGTACAAAATAGTAAGGAGCTTATATACCATGACGCAGGACAAAAACAAGATTGACAATCGCGTGGTTACTCCTATTAGGCCTGCATAATTCAGACAGCTCAATAAAAAGCTATTTTAATTATTAACTTCTAATGATTTGCATCTTGTGGTAAGTGGAAGTGTATAACTTTAATCAGGAATGCTGAAAGAAGAGAAAGGAGTCCTGCACCAACTTCCAGTAAAGGTTCATGCAAAGGTTTACAAAGCCAGTTACACGTATAAAGTTTGAGCAGCACCACAGAAGTCCCTCATGCATAAAGTTAAACACATTTAAATCTCTGCAGGATCAATATGGTCCTAGGCAAGGATGTAGGAATGAAGTAACCAGAGGGTACGAAGTACAAAGTTAAAGGATCAGAGATTAGAATGACTGTTTATTTTGTAAGACAAACTCACTCCTTCTATTCTGGTTTACTATACATAACTATATGTAACTTACACAGCTGCCATAAGGGCTGTGGCTTTCACGTGAAATAGTACAACTCTTCTCACATCATTAAAGTAATGTAATTACTTCAATGTAATCACCTACAGTAAGAAAATTATATAAAATTATAAAAATGCCATTTATCTCTGGTACTTCAGAAATAAATTATACTGCAATAAGCACCTTACTATCAGCGTAATTGTAAACCCAGAAAGGCATGCATACAACACAGGAAAATCAAGGAACATATACTTAATGGCTATTTAACTTCCAAGGAAAAAGATGGTTTCTTTCTCAAGGCAATTACTCTTAAAAATATGGAATGTAATAAAATATTGGAAGAGACAAATGGCACACAAGGCTGTATTAAAGTTTTGACTTAGTTGATTATACATATAAAGAGTGAACTGAAATTCCTATTGAATTATTTTGGTTTAGAAATATAATTCATCTTATGAAACAATGCTACAAGACAAAGTTTCATGACCAAGCATATTAAAAATACATACTGATTTTAGAGTAGCATTCTACGCAAATAATGCTAAAAATCTCTACCACAAATTAAGAGGCTAAATGCTAAGCTAAGGCTAAAAATGGCCTGCTCCACCCAGACTTAACATCTGCTACTGACAGAGGAGCAGAAAACAATTGCCAAGAGAAGCAAAACTCCCTAGATTTTCAGTGTGAAACTTACATGGATTTATGTGCTGTCATAGTTTTATGTTAACATCTTTACTAATTAAATTTTAAAGTTCTATAACAATAGTACAGTAATTTTAAAAAGCACCTCTAAAATAAGTCAAAGATTGTCCTTGAATACTACAAACTTTACTGGACTACCCTGTAATTCATCAAAATACAAAAAAAAAAAATGGTATAGTCATACTGTGGTCATAGAGCCAGATTAAGAAAAAACTTACTCTAAAAGGTTGTCATCATAATAAGTAGCATTTGAATTGGTCGAGATCCACATAATATGACAGAAGAGCCAAGGATTTCCAGAGGTCTGCCAGATCAATATCCTAGGCTCGACTCCCAGCTGCTCTTGAGTGGGCACTGCCATTGATGAGATGCTTTAACATCAAGAAGGCAGCTGTACAGCTAACTTCATATCCGCTGTACACTGAGCTAAGCATTTGAGAGTGGTGATGCTGATAATTGTAACGGGTCTAAATAAAAAGAAATAAGAACTAGCAAAAATAAAATTCTCACCCCTTTGGAAAATAAAGTTGACTTAAGCCCATCTGTTATCATCTGAAATCCAGGTAGAGGTCCCAGGCAAACTTCCCTTCCAATTAACGCATTCACACAAAGTTTTAGAATCCATGAAGTATGAAACAAGACGTACAACTCTTTGAACTTTTGTTTCCTGCTGACTGCTTTGATTATTTGTTAACTTTTTTATATGATGAGAACTGAAAAGCTTTTGCCAAGTGCCAACTACCAAAATGAAAATACATGTAGTATTTTAAAAGGTACCACCAAAATTACAGACTAAAAATCCTATACCTATTATTCCAATTAAAGTAAGAGCTAAAATAATGCTGAGGTAAACTGTCTTAGAGGATTTTAAGAGCATTTAAGTTTTATTTCTGGGTTATTACATAGGTTGTGAAAGACAACACATAAAAAATTATTTCTACTATTCACTCAATTTATAACTCAATCTTGTTAATTTATGCAAAGGCCAGCTTTTCTAGGATGGTCACAGTGTCTGAAAGTTCAAATTGAAATGGGCCAGAGTCTTCAGGAAGACTCAGAACTTGTCATTTTAACAGATTTCCCAAAGAGCTTAGCTCCTGCACAAGCATAGAGAAGAATCAAAAAAAAAAAATCTGCAAAATTATTAACCAATATACTTCAAATATTCTAGGAAATATTTTTTTAAATATACCTGAAGAAGCATTTCCTGGCAGCTGAACACCCTGAAAAAACTGACCAATATACATACACGTTACACAACCGTACTGTGATATAGCTACGACTGGCTAAGAACATAAAGTAAGGTGCACATATAGGATGAAAGAAAACAGGCAAAGAAGGCCTTGTATACACAAAAAAATCTCATCTTCCCCGCTCCCCCCCATTTACTTTAGTAGGGCTAATATAAGACTTCATATCTCCTCTCTACCTTGATGAACTTAGATGCCATATAAAATATTTGCACACTGCATGTAGTTTTTTTACATTATACAATATTTTTCTGTCTACAGCTGTAGTTAATGCTTATTTATTTTCCTTACTACAGTGTAGCTAGGTCTTTCATATTTTATAGTGAGAACAGGAACATCATCTGCATACTTTGCTAAGTATCATTTACTTTGTCAACAACTTTGCAAAAATCTTCCATTTACAATTATACTTTCACAGAAAATAAAATTACAGTTAGGAAGAAATAACTGAAAACTCTTCTCCTACTGGCTAAGTTAAGCTACATAACTGTAAGAAAAGCTATGTTAAAAAATAGTCTAGCAACTGAGTTCTTTCCAGGAATCCATCAATCAATTCAAAAATTGTTAGAGGTTAATTTGACCATTTGGAAATGTCTCTTGCACAACTGAAACTCATTAGGCAGAGTCTTGCCAATTAGACCAGGCGCATTCTTATTTATACATGCCCTAATTCTCACACACATCCATTCACTGTGTTGTACATCTAACTTAAAAAAAAAAAAAAGATGCATAAAGAAAATCCCTCAACGGACAATGTGCAGCACACGATGTATCTCAGGGATACAGACTTCTCATCCAAGTGAGCTTAGAAAGTAAAAATCTCCAGGCTCAAGATTTGGCATACCACTCCTAAGGTATTGCTTATTTTAATTGCGAATTTAAAAGGCACAAAAATGACACAAGTCAAATCTATACCTGAGCATACAAATCAGATCTTCTATGCTTTAATAAGAATCTCCATACACATACAGATTTTACTTAACCTCTGACTTCCTAAATGATTTTGCTCCAGAATTCATATCTAGTTCTAATATTCTGAAAAAGTCCTGTCTCACCATTGCTCTTCTGCCTCCCCCATGTTCTCACCAATACATCGCTAGAACTACTAAAATTACTTCTGATAAAGCAGCAAAGGTCAGTTCAGAAAACTGCCTTTTGGGGCCTTTTTTTAGTGACTGCTGAAATCTCCCCAGAATCATTGACAAGTTTTTCCTATGATGAAAAAAGAAAAGCCTCAATACATTGCATCCTGTGATCAAGTTCTCGGATGTTTCCTAAAAAATTAAAAAGCCTCTCACATATTTACTTTTCAGAAGTTACCTGAAATACTGTCAAAGATTATATTCTTCAATAATTATGGATTCTGGCTCAAAATCTCACTGCGTTAGGCACAGTAGAGAAGCAGCTCAATCCCAGAAGGCTCAAATCTGCATATCAGATGGAACAAACATACAGATGGAGGTGAGGTGGGCTGGAAAGATGAACAGATCAAAGGGATGCATAAAGGAAAACCACTTTCATTGCATATCCACCCCCTGCCAAAGCTTAAGGATAAACACACACAACTCTTTTTCAAACTATCAAAACATGCAACTACCAGGTCAGGATTTTTCCACTAAAACCCAATATTTTTTTTTGTTTTGGGGAAAATGGGGTCCTAACAGGAAAAAAAAAAAAAATCATAGAATAGTTTGGATTGGAAGGGACCTTGAAAGGTCATCTAGTCCAACCCCCCTACGAGTGAGCAGGGACATCTTCAACTAGATCAGGTTGCTCAGAGCGCTGTCCAACCTGATCTTGAATATTTCCAGGGATGAGGCATCTACCACATGTCTGGCCAACCTGTGCCAGTGTTTCAGCACCGTCATCGTAAAAAACGTCTTCCTTCTTGCCTTAATAATAATAAATAATCACAGCACATGAAAACTGATTTTATTTTAAAAACTCTCCATTTCCCTTGGCAAAGGCAAAGACACTTCCCACCCGCTCTGCCTATAGACACCCAGGGGGCTTGGTTCCCAACTGCACGCCAGCTGAACTGCCCCACTCCTTCACCAGACCTAGTGGACTCCAAGCCCCTTGCTCCCCACTTTGCAGGTTAAGCTGCCACACTGGCAGCTTTCCTGCTTCCTGGCATTCTCTGCCTTTTTCTGTCTGCTGGGCTGCCAGGTTTGCCAGACCATCAACCAAGCATGGTGCCATGTGGGCTCGTTCTGCTGACTGCCTGGCTTTTACAGCAAGGCGTGTAGACTCTCTGGGATTCTGTCCTCCATTCCTCTGAATCTAGCTAGAGCTCCAATTTCGAGTCAAAATGAAAGCTACAAAATTTTAGCAGTATCTCCTTTCCTCACGAAGGAAAATCCCAGTTCCTACACGGCTGTGCCCCTCTTGGTGAGATGTAAAGACAACGTTCAGACATGTTTCCTTTCTCACAGGCTTCAGAAACACTGGAGGAGAAGCATTTATATAAATACAGAAATAGTGCTCAAATCCCCAGGATCCAGGCATCTGCCACTGATAAGTCACTGCTATCTGCCAGTCTGCAGTGTGCTTGTGAGCATCACGTGAGCGTTGGCAAGATGCACAGGGTCTCTGCATCTTGCCAACGTGACCTTATGCTAGGTGAAGAGCGATCTTGTGTTATGTCACTGGCCACTGTGGTCAGAAACAGTCCTGTTTCCTGGCATCCCTGATCCTTCTCCTTTGCTGTATCTCAATTCTGTGTGTTTTTCTAGTGAAAAACACTTTTTTCTGTTTTCCTTTACTTCTATTTCATTTAACGTCTCGTTCATTCTTTCATTTAACTTTTTTGATTGCATTCTGGAAACACAGCTCATCAGTTGAAGCTTAGACATTAAATACAAATCTACAGAAGTTTGTTAGAACCTGCCCACATATCTAGATGAATGTCCCACATGGAAAAAAGAATGCTAAATGAAGCATCTTCAAAAGGAGACTTTCAATATCCATTATTCATGGAAGCAAAAAGAACGTCTCCCTCCCTGCCTAAGAAACAGTGATGAGAGCCACAGTCAGCACACAGAGTGTAGAGTAACTTGAGTTCAATCTCCAGGAAATAAAAACCCAAAACATAATGAAATAAAAGCCTCCTGCATTTTTTGGTGCGTTTATTGATGTGGGTTTTTTGGTTGGTTGGTTGTTGGTTGTTTGGGCAGGAGCATGTGCTTTTTTTGCTTTGCAGCAGCTGCTCTCTTCATCCTCTCTACAACACTTTGACCTAATACTCATCTCCATGCTACACCCTTTCTATTTTTCTTTTCCCCCACTCCCTTATAGTTAATCTAGAGAAGATTATAAAAGCAACATAAAGACAAGGTTGTGCATCTTAATCTTCTTCTGGACAATATTGGGGAAAGGAGCTTATAGATGAAGTTTTCTTAGTAGCACAATGGAAAAGCAGTCTGCTCTGAAGCAGCCTTCAGGCAATTTCCTTAGAAAAGGCTGAGCACATCAGATCTCACAAGCTAAGAGTAAAGCCTGTCCACCAACATCTGAGCATTGCTGGCATGACGGAAATGAGGGAGCTGTTCTAACAAGCAAGATTAAGGATTCTGCAGATGGCACTCTTCCCCCTGAATCGACAGAGACATAATGCCCCAGAATAAACTTTCTGAGCTCTTATCAGCAGTGTCATTTTTTAATGAAACATTAGAGGGAAGAAAAAAAGCTCCATCTACTCTTGATAGGCATCACATGTTACCCTTCATCAGAGAAGAAGTGTCAGTCTTCAATAACATTTGGGTAATGCTAACTCCCCCTTCACAAATTCCTTCGGTTATCACCACTCTCCTCTATAGTGACCCTTAAGTGCCAAGTTACATAACTGTACACTGTTCAACAGATATTTACACAGCAATTTTTTTGCACTCATATGGCTAGATAAACCTCTAGCCACAGCTAATAGTTACACATACAAAGGCAACAGCAAATAAAATTCTGCCACCTTTTAAGGACTACTAAACAGTATCCTTGTTAACAGGCTGAGAAGAGTTGCATTCAGCTACCAATTGCTTCCAACATCCTGAGAGTCAATTATTGTTCTGTTATTTCCTGGATACTGTCCTAACGACTCACTCTAATGTAACTCCTGAAGAGCAATATGGCAGAGGAATACTCTACTCTTATGGTAGGAAGAGTAATAACCTCTGCATTGTAAAGCTGGAAAATCATGATATTATATAATTCACATTCTTATATAAGCTTAAGTAACCAGTTGTTAATCAAAGTGAGGTGAAAGTGTCACAGAATTAAAAAAAACAAACTCCTACCATCAAACTTGACAGTTTATCCGTTTAAATAAGGTAATAACCTTAGATAACCTCATCCTTATAAAAAGCTCACACACATAGTGCTGACAATACAATCTGTGTGGATCCACAGATAAAGCATCACATTGCTCAGCTGATCTGTGAAAGAATACAGAACATAATCTCAATATTTACTCTCAATTTAACCTCATACATTCAAAAACTTTGTACAGACTATCACTCTGTTTCTCTTTCTCCTTTCCTCTTCACTTTCATATATTTAAAAGCAGTTGAATCTTCCCGGCACTTCATCAATAACAAATTATCAGGACACATCCTAATTTAAGTATCAGTGTGTGAAAGACTAGCATAGTACTCTCGTAAGTGTAGCAAATCCTTTGCCAACTATTGTCACTTTTTCATTATTATTAAAAAGAAGATCATTACTCATTAGTGAGAGGCAGAACAATTAATACACAGGAACCACCAAAAATTAATTCAGCAAATTCTATTAAAGGTGCACAGAACCTTACACTAAAGGTGAAGGGTGGATTGAAAATCAACATTCTTTTTCAGTAGGTCCCTTTCAGAAGTTTTCCATATACATGGATACATGTACATATACATCCTTATATTCTATGGGATTTCTTCAAGGACTTTACAGCATCCATAAGGAGCCATGACACAATCTGCTGTTTTTTCGGTACTATTTCTTGAGTTGCTATGAATTCTGCATTATACTTTGGTTTCTGAAACTCTCCACATTGGGGTAAGAGGGGAAGAACACAACAGGGGAACCCAAAGAAAAGGAAAGGCTTAAATGGTTCTTGTTTGCTTAGTGGCCGTCACTATCTTACACAAAAGTTGTTTTTATCCTAGAGACACTAAGGCAAATCAGGTAAGGCATTCAAGAACAGAAAAAAGGGAAAGATGTGACTATACTACTTAAAACTGTGGATTTGTTTCGGACTGCATATGCCAGTCAGTCTGGGGTTTGGGGTTTTTTTCCCCATGATATAATTACTTGTTGAAAGTAATCAATAAATTACAACTGTCAGAGCCAGCCATATCTGGTAGTTTTTATAGAGGTTTGGGAGCCCACGGCAGCTGGGGATGTGCTTCCCAGCCTGCCCAGAGGCAACTTCTGTGATTTTCAGCCTGCACGTGCCCATGTGAAGTTTTTACTGCTCACAGCACAGTCATTTCAAACAACTATGAATGCATGAGCACTGTGTCCATGGCACAGAGATACAACTTAAAAAGAACAAGATACTGATTAAATAGAGGTTTCCTAAAGAACACAAGATCACCGACAGAACTTCCTGCCTCTACTAGCGAGCTTATAGCAAAGAGTTTCTCATTGTAAGGTTTACACGATAAGGAAGTCAACTACACCCCTACTAAATGAGGGAGCCCAACCAAGACACCAGGTAGAACCCAGTATGAAAAGAAGTTTAGAAAAAATGATCTAGAGAAGAAAGCATTGCAGAAAGGTAGTTTAAAAGTCAGAAATCCACACACACTTGCCACCTTTTCAGCAAAGATGGAACAAAACCCTACACTAGCACAGAACAAGTGTTCTGTTATCTGCAATATCATCCTCTCAAAATCCTCTATAGAGTCAACTTCAAGTGCACTGGGAAGCAACTACATCATACCGTTCACCTTGCTGTCTGGGATGTGACTCACTACTACTACTCTGCTATTTTCTCCTACTCCTATGTACTTCTTTATACCTCTCACAGGACTGTCCTACCAGCCCTGGGTTCTCAGCTTTTCTCTTCCCTTTTTTCTCACCTCCCACCCTTGACCTTCCCTGTTGCCCCTCCTGGCCACATAAAGCTGCATCTTTGCCTGCGGATGTTGCCCGCCTCATCTGTCCCTGCCCAGAAAGGCTAGGGATGCCTCCTCACCTCCCTACCATCACTTGCTGAGGGCTGCATCCTTGCCTCTCCTCCTACGCTGCGACTGCTTCTTGCATCTTCCCATACCTCTCTACTGTCACCACTGCTGGTGGCAATGCCAGAGCAGAGTCACTCCTATGTCTGCAAGAGCCTGCACTAGCTTGAGTATTTCAGCTTGCTAAAGTTCACTTGAAATGTTGGCACACCAATGAGGCATACCCTCAGCAACTGAAAAAAACATTGATCACAGTAATTTAAGAAAAGGAACTATCAACTTGTTATTTTCTCAATGGCTTGGAATAGAAATACAACAAATAGGGATCTTACATGAAAACTGTCTCCAGGACGAAAAGCAAAGTACTCCAGATAACCCTTCTGGTTCTCTCCAGTGAAACAGCAATCTGAATACGTGCACAGCAACAAAACCAAACTGGGCCTTTGCTTCCACCCTTGGTTCTATCATCACAGGCATCATCTGAAAGCATCCACCAATCTACTAAGATCCACTTATACCATAGTTCTCTTTCATCCCTCATCTTTGTACCTAGTAGCAGCCTGAAGTCCACTCCTCTGAGAATTAGCCCTCTCCTAATTTCCAGGCTAATCTTATTCAGGATCAGTTTATACCCTTTTGTTTTAGTGCCAATGGTGTCCTTAAGCTTAACTAACTCTTATCCTTCCCTAATGTTTACCCCCTTGACATTTTTAGAGGCCACAAGCTAAGTTTTTATTGTCCTAGGCTGAACAAGCCAAGCTTTTCCAAATCTCTTACAAAACAGTCTCTCCTTTGCTATAGTCAGCCCACAGCCTTTACTTTTACCTGCACTGGTTAAAATTCACACTTCCTGAACAACAGGGGCAAGAACTACAGGCAAATTTACAGAAGAATTCTCATCAGTGACTTAATACAATGGTACTCATAATTTTATGTCTACCGGAAATACCTTGCCTGACACATCCTACACTTTAATTTTCCTTCTTCATAGTTATATCCCGTTACTGGTTCATATTGAGCCTCACTAAATAGGTGATTTTGATACCTTGTGCTGCTTTTGCAAAAAACCAATCATTCAATTTGAAATATTTCTTCTGTATCTACACTGCATGTGCAAGTTTGTGAATGTAGTTCAAGATTTATTCTTGTTATTTTTATCATTACTAAAAAAAAAGATGCACTTTTCTATGTATATGCAGCACAGTATTTTTCCCCCCCACTTCATATAAGTAATTCTATTTTCCCCAACTATGAAACTTTCAACTGTGTGACACCATTTACACTCTGATCTGGAGCAAAAGGAAAATAATCGCAGTTATCATCCTGAATACACTGATAAATTGAATATTACTGGATGTACAATTAAGAAATTGCCAGATCAACTAGCAAGAAGTAACTTCAAGACTAAAAGTTTCAAACAAATTAACTATTTGGAGAGAAAAAAAAAGAAAAGGAAAAAAAGGGGAAACCCAGCAATTAAATGAAAGCTAACATCTATCATGTAAGTCATTTTTTATTGCATTAGAGCAACCACACTGATTAACAGCTTTAGAATGAAATGTAACCAAAAAGTAATAACAACTATGTGCTTAAACCAATTGTACAACAGTACATATTGAGGAAAAACAATCCTCCTGACCCTGCAAGGGATCAACTCAATCCTCCCAAACCTGCAGAACAAATGTCTTTTTAATTATTGTTTTCATCATTACCTAAACTAGAATGCTCAGCGAGACAAATGGGAGCCTGGGGAACAGCCCACTCTTGAGAATTCCCTTGTATGATCCGTATAGTGATTTCGAACCCAGTTCCTTGAAATTGATATTAATGAAACTGGGAATTTCACTGAAGTGTTACTGCCTTTTTGGTGCACTTCGGTTCCAAGAGCATTCCTTTTTTCTCACATTATCACACAAACTAGAAGGAAACAACCAGTTTTCACTGCTATCTTAGAATTTTGACTCCTTCAAGTGTGTAAAAAGAGAATTTGTTAGTGTTGTATTGCCATTCCTTCTTTTCATTATTTTTACTGTTCTTCTCTAGCTAGTTTCAAGTTCTGATTTATGCTTCTGAAGGTAAGGCAACAAAGAGTACACAGTCACGTGAGGACTACTACGAAACAAATAGGGTTTACATTCTTTTTATTCTACTATGTCCTAGTCAAGCATCTTCACTATCCTACCTGCTTCTCCCTAATAGGACAAATATTCCTCCTCTCTCTTTTCAAAGTCTGCAATCTGAAAAAAGAATATTAAGCTATTTCGGATAACACATTCATTCAAAACATATTTCTTACACAATTTTCCACTCACTTCAGTTGTGCATTTAAATTTCACACTTCTAATCCACAAACTAAAGCAACTCAGCATGATCAGAAAACCTTCCACTTTCTCCCTCCAACTCACCAGCACAGGTATAAGCAACACTGCTTCCACTAACCTCCCCCCAGGAAAAAACCCTTCAGCTCTTTAGTAGACTGCATTCTCCTTTAGCATATACAGTAGTTTGGGGACCACAAGAACAGTCTTACAGACATAGAGAGACAAGGTCAGGCCCAGGAAAGCTACTGTATATCCAAACGTTTGGGATTTTTAGTTAGTTTAATAAAAGCACGGTACCAACGCTCTACAAATTTTGCTCCTCTAACTGGCATGCTCCATGCAACTCAATCAGCATTTTCCCAACAATTCATGAATGCTGACATCAGCATTGCTTGACCTTCCCGTGTTTTAAAGTAGGAGGAAAAATGATTAGGCAATGTCTATGAGTGCCCTCAGGGTCCTTACAGTGTGGACAGGGATGAAAGAACGGATTTGTGGTGGGGGTTTTTTCATGAACCTAAACTCTTCCCAATCTTGTCTTCTTTGTAAGGCTCTCTTCCTGCTTTTGCAGTGTTGATTTCCCTCTAATTTAGTGATGTCTCTTTGCCATTCACATGGCTCCTACACAACACTGGCTGTGGAATCACTGAACAATCATTCACTCCATCTTCGGGTGGAGTTTCTTTATGCTTTTCATCCATTTCTTCACAGGAGAGAAAGTCCTTCCACTTTATCTTCTTTCTACTATTCTCTACTCTTCATCCTCAAAAGCCTTCCTCAGTTGTCCTGGAATGGCTTCCTCCAACTTTTATTTTCCAGTCTCTGCTCTCATTCTTTATCTTCCTATTGCTTCCTTTTTTCACCTGCACCTCACCCAAAGAATTTTCCTTTTCTCCAATCTCAACACTTTCCTGTTTTTCTCAGCCTTGAGCCTGCTCCTCACCTCTGTCTCACCAATGACCTTTACCATCTTTTTTTTTTTTTTCCTCTTTTCCCTTTTATTTTACTATCCACTGATGATGTCATGCATTCCAATTGTGTCCAAAATTCAGGGACCATAAAGACACAGGAAGAAGTCTGGATGTCTGAGTCACCATGATGTGCTATTCTAGCTCTTTTATTCCCAGTCTGCAGTGAGAGTCAGATAGAAATAGAATGAAAAGCAAGTTCCTCAGCTATGATCCTAAATGGATTGGACCACTACATTTTCTAATGATTTTTTTAAGTGAATTCACCTGCACAAGTTTGTGTTTTGGTTTTTGTTGATTTTAAAGGACAGGAAAGATGAAAGTACTTTACAAAGGGATCAATTCTCCCCCTCCACCCCCCCCATAGAACTTGCAACTAAACAAGGATTTAGATTTTAAAAAGCACTGACCGCAAATTAAGCAAATGCCAAAACCACAGATCTCAACAAAGTAAGTTCCTTTGCATCACCATTACGCTATTTTTACCATGTTATGCCTCCATACATAACGCAGTGATCTTCCACCCATGCAGATCCTCAGAACTGAGTTCTTCCTCACTCTGTTAACATTGCAACTACTAAGTAGAGGCCACTGTATAGTTACATGCATCTTTGTCATAGTCTTCTCATTTTCCTGGGTTATTCAATAAGTTCTCTTACACTAGGCAAGCAACCATTTAGTTCTCAAACACTATAAATTTCACTAAGGGTAGAGTTACATTAAGCCGTCTTCTAGATCTTCACACCATAATATTACACACATCCAGCAGGGGAGTGGGAGTGGGGCTGGGGGTCCCTGCAGGAGGGCAAGCTTTCAGTAAGGAAGAGAACATCAGACCAAGTGGTTGGCTGCTTCCTTCCTTTCTACCAAAATTTTTGCTGCCTCCTCCAAGAATTTAGGACATACCTCATATGTATCATAAAAGCAACTGCATAAGCACCATCACATGCACAACCTGTTTGCTACTGCATTCACACTAGTTGTGTATATGTATGCTGTGGGGCTTTAATTCAAACTGCATTTTATTACTGAATGCAAATGTGGCCAAGGGATCCTTACTTCTCCCTTGATATTTTAAAGGGACTAATCCAAGGCTCTCTCTTATTCAAGTAGTAATTTCATAATCCTCAAATGACCTGACAGCTCTACAGCTTCACCTGACACATGTTTTCAAGCACCATGTGACATTACACTGAACCAAACCTCTCCTAATGTCCCACAGTAAAGTTAAGCAACATCTGTCTGGAAGATACAGCAATTCCGATGGTAATTTAGGGTAAGAAATCACTCTCAGGAAGATCTTGGAAACAGTTGCATCATTCCGGTCTGGGAGGAAAAAAAAATTCCGTGTGAGTCAAGTGCTCAATGACCAATGGTTAAGCTTCTCATTATAATTTTTTAATATAAGCATCCCTCTAATTAATGGTGACAAACTACAAGATGCTAATTTGCCAAATATAAGTCTATATGCTGTGCAAGTATCTTTCTGTTGAAGTTTTGTAACACATTTATAAAAGGCATGTTATATAGAATGTTATATAGTTTTCCAAAGCTATAGAAGCCGTGAATACCAAATCCCCCACTGTTCTTTCTTTAGAGCAAAGACAGAGAAACATAACGTATTCTGATTTTACAGAGATTTTTTTTTTTAATGCAAAATGAGACCCTTCTTTGAAGGATCTTGGACACAATCCATTGAGCCTACAGAGGCAGGCTCTGTAGAAATGACACTTATCTCAATTTCCTATACTTGTTAACAAAAGCACATGCTATAGCCTGAGCATTTTTAAACAACCTTGCAGTGTATCATTTCAAGAGATTAATCTCTTTTCTCTGATGTCTTTTGCTTGCCATTTTTTAATATCTTCTGAGAAACTGAAATATCTAATGTGAAATTTTTAAAAAGAAAAAGGAAGATGCAAATGTCCTTTTCCATTTAGCTGTACTTTTAGAGTGTCAAGAATGTGGCTAAAGCTAAGCAAAAGCCCTTTCATGCTAATAACTTCATAAAGCATATGGTATACGTTCATCAGTGCATTGGCATCACTCTGATTTCAGTGGAGCTCCTGAATATTACAAGAGAATGAGGACAGAGAGTGACTGGGAGTACTCTTACGGGAGACAATCCTGAACTAGCCTGTCTTACTCTCTCAAGGAGCCTTGCCTCTCCCAGCAGGAATGCAGCAAGATGGAAGACACCGACAGTACTTGCCAATATAACTGCAAGGAGAGACAGCAGTGAATTCAGTCTTATGTGGCAATTTAAAAGAGGGGTGCAAGGAAGGTATGTGACCTTCCAGACCAAACTACCAACAGGTAGGTTGGAAAGAAAAAGAATCAGACCGGTCCAGCAAACACAACGCTGATCAAGCTCTGAGCTGGATTCTCTTTTCAGGTTTAGACTCTTCAGGTCATGGAGTGGGTCTCCGTGCTCGAAAGAATAGTGCCTGTGGTACAGTAGCACCAAGAAGTAAAACACATGCCAGAAGGCAAGTTTTAACACAGGAAGTGGAGAAAGGGAGAGAGGCAAGATGACGATCCCTCCACCACATTAAGATACTTAAAACAACTAAGCCTAAGAAATTCAATATGTAAATATATGCCATATTTATATGTGGCAGATATATGTGAATCTACCGTACACTGTGCAGAATATAAACCTGTTTAACTGAACAAACACTTTGACTACTAACTATAAACATCTCTGCCAAGATTTCTCATCCCAGAAATACCACATACCTAACTCCAAGAGATGACTTTGCCATTTTCAAAAGCAACACTTTGCTTCTTGGACATTCTTAGGCTTCAGAGACCCAGTGTATACTGAATGTCAGAGTAAAATGTTGTTTGTGAGGCTTTCAAGTTACAGTGTTCTTGCTTATATATCTTAACATGGAGGGAGGAGAAACAGCTAGTTTCATGTTTAAATAATAGGACAGAAGATTCTGTTGTGGGACTTTCATTTTCATTAGAAATCTTTGATTGTAGTCAGCTGAATGCAAATTCAATCTGAGAACAGTAAAGAAGGACAAGGCCCTCTGGCAGATGAAATTGCCTTAATTAAGGCTATATACAGCCTAGCTAACAGATGCAATTATTAATATATGCAATTGTGCACTTCCAGCAGCAAGGTTTTAA
Source organism: Haliaeetus albicilla (assembly GCF_947461875.1). Lineage (NCBI taxonomy): Eukaryota > Metazoa > Chordata > Aves > Accipitriformes > Accipitridae > Haliaeetus > Haliaeetus albicilla. Next base: position 31,261,480 of record NC_091495.1, read on the forward strand.
TGCAATACAAAGTTTTTACAGGAAAGCGACAGCAAAAACCTTCAGGAAAGTTTGAACAACAGTAGAATAATCCATATGAACAGAGATTGCATAAAACAAACCTCTGGTACAATTGCTGAATTCACAGAAACAGATAAAAGGTGAAATAATTTAAGCTTCTGTACACCCAGAGAGGGAGGAGTGTGGTTACTGTCACAACAGCTTTTCCCTTTTGAGATACCTACTAGGGCTGAGCAGCTTCATGACAAAAAAACTTCACAAGACGTACAACGGCTGAGCGTGCCCCAGAGCTGCACAAGGCCACATTCCTCCCTCTGTCACCACTAGCCGTAGTTATCCTTCCACTGGTTTCACACAGGCCCCACTTTCCATTTCGACTGCCTGTCTGGCCAGAAAGCATGACACTGCCACAGGAGCACGCTGACACAAGTGCCAGACAAATCTTACCATTAAGTTCAATTTATATTTATCTAATTAAAGTGGAATACAGATCTATGAAGAGGATTATGAAGCAGTGGAATGGCTGCTGCACTGCAGCTAAGAGCATGCTACCTGCGAGGGGCCTTGCGTTTACAGAAGCCAACATATGTAACATATATTTCCTAGCCTAACAATGCAGCCCCCTGCTTCAGACCACGCGACCTCCTGATCATATATACCTGTTCTTGTGTTACCAGAGGCATGAGGTCTTAGCTGCTGCCAGAGAAAAACTTGTTAGATGAGAAATGCTTACATCAGACTGCAAAAGACAGTGGAGATACAACACACAAAAGAGTCTGAACCATTTAACCAATACATTTCTAAGACAGACATTTTTCTTCCACTTTTCTACCATCTTGTGCTTCCCACCACCAAACAGCTAACAATGTAGCAATACGCCATCACCAGGATGGTAATGGATGCAATTAAAAATAAGATACGCAGTGCCTTTATATCACTACTGTAATAAAGTTCTGACATATCATACACACTAAACACATGTATTGACCCAGTGTGTGTGTTGTGAGGACTTAACATTCGATCTGCATAATCCATAAAAATGGAAGAAATCAGCAAAATTTTGAAATCAAAATATTACCTAACAGTTTAAAATTGATTGATAAAAATGAAATAACTATTCTTAATCTCTCTACCTCTCCCCACTTCCTTATACAAAGACTAAAAGAACTATAATCAAAGTCTGAATTACTGACTAGGTCTGGAAAACGAACCACTCCTATTTTACAATGCTTGTATCACTAAGAGATAATTTATGGCTTAGAGTAAATTCAAGAATACTGCTTTTGGACTTACTGTAATGGCAGTGATGGTCTTTAAAAACAAACAAAACAAATCCCACCAACACATTTGGAAGGATCCTTAACACAAAATGATCATAACCTTTCCTGGTGTTTCTCATAGCTCGTCATCAGTTACTCTGAATCCTAACACCCTACTATCTTGACCAAAGTTCAGTTCGCCACTCAGATGGTGTTCCTTTAGAAAATGGAGATAAACTGTAGCATGCCTGCTATTTGTGAGCCTGGAATTTCTCTAGAACCACTTTCTATTTTTAAACACATTCTTTAGATGGAAAGTACTGGCATGCCGTAATTTTTTCCCTAATGAAAGGCAGTATCCAACGCATTCTGACTGTCATGAACACACATGAATTGCTCCTTTGTGACAATACCATCGTGGAACATAGTGCCTATATTGCTAGGTTATATATAGCTCTTGGTGAGAGGCTAGGGAGAATGACTGAACAAATCCAACACAGTGTACGCTTAGGAGAAAAACTAATGAGAACTTGAACATCGAACTCCTGAAGAGACTCAGAAACAGCCAGCATTAGTTCTTGCCTATAACAATGAGGGACTCGGAATCTTCAGCTCCAGTAGTATCAGTACTCAGGTTGTAGGTCCTGCCCACTTGAAGAAGATGAACCTAATGAACTCACGGAAAAGCAAACCACATAAAAAAAGAACTGCAAGATCTTGTACCCTGTTGGAAAGATGCAGCTCTCACAAAGTACCGTAACACAGGCCAGTTGGCCAAACAGAAATAGAAAACAGTGGTGACTGCTACTGCTGCAATCCAGTAGCAGGTGGGAGTCACCACACGCCCAGATTCAGACCGCAGCTGACAGAGAGCACTCAGTGCTTGGACACAGCATCTGACATTATGCCTAACAGAACTTGGTCGATTCCCTCTGCATTCCTCACCTTTGATCCAGCTTGCTCTCATCTGCATGCCAGCCTCATCCAACAAGCGGCAATTTCACTGACTGATCTGGCTACGCCACAACAGCGTCATGTGCACTGCATTGCATCTGCTTCCTAAATCTCTCATCAGCACAAGACACACACACACTAGAAGTGGACAGTATGAATACATAAAGATTGACACATTTCCATTGCTCGCTATATCTCACACACACACACAATAACCAGAGCAGGAAGGTAGCAGCGAGGTACTGGATATGGGTTTCACCGGGATTTGCAGAACAGCACTACATACCATCAAAGCTGTATTTAAAGGAAAACACCTGAAGATGCAATCTTTGCCTCTATCAAAAGCTATCTTCTAATTTTGGAATCCCTTGAAATAATTTATTATAATTTTTGTGTTTCTTTTGTTAAGGATTTCAAAATGAGATGCTGACATTTTCCAGCTTGGGGAAAAAGGTACCTCCTAGTCCCTGTCCCTACCCCCTTGCTCCCAACTCCTGCAAATATTAATCAGAAAACACCAGTCTCAGATTACAGCCCTGGCTGACTTAAATATTTTAATCACCGCTAAGCTTACATGCATAAAACCCTGCATTCTGCTTCAAGCTTGCCTGGCCATAATTTAACCTGCTCAGTGTCATTCCCAGAAGTGATAAGATTATTTTACTGCACAAAAGCAGTGTTGCACGAAGACATTTAGTGTTGTCTTGTCCCTGACTGCTATTATCTTTATTGAAACCTGATATAAAGAAGGGAATGAATTCTGCAAATAATCCATAAATAATTTTACGATGGGTTTTGAAAAAGCAGCATATTACCAAAAGAAGATAATGGCCAGATAGTGACTTTATGCTATTATTTTAGACCTAAGGCTGGATGAAGTAATGCATCACTGAAAATATAACTGCACCCACAATAGTTTTCTAGGCTTTTATATGACTTCAGGAGCTAATAGAAATTAACTGGTTTATGTCTATAATGCCATTTGAACAGATGCAAACTGCAGAAACAAAAGTTTGCAGATCCAGTTGGTTAATAGCTTCATTGTATTAAGAAGAAGTAGAGCTCTCATTAGCCTGCCATTGTTTTCTGTTCTGAAAGAAACGAGCAGTATAATCTGGATGTAATCACACTGGAATCGCTTCAGCGCTTCTCTTCTCATTTTTTATCCCTATTGTACATGAGTCATTAAGGGTGTAAATCCATTAACATTTGCCTTTTGCGAATCAGCAAGCAGCTTTCTCTCAGAGAAGAGCTGTATTTTAATCTCTGCAAAGATGCTCTTTTGCTATTATAATGAGATTTTTAAGGGGAAAACACTACTTTCTTGATACTTCACTTCAAGAAAGCACTGAAGTGCATCCTGGCTTCAAACATGTACCTTAAACTTACTGGGCCTTGAGTAAGATTCTAAGTGTTTTTCTGAATCAAGAACCAAGGTTCATAATGAAAGCATCAGTTTAAAAAAAACAGATTTGAATGACAGAAAAGCACAGTATCTTCTGCAGATCCTTCAGAGAACCATTAGCCTACTCAAGTTCTTTTGAAAATCAGACATCAAAGTATGAAGCTATGAATTTTATATCAATAACCCCTTTTGGAAAATTTTGGTTGACAGTTCTAAATCACAAGGTGCATCAATATCAACAGTGAACAGACCAGAGTGCTTTGGATTCCAAAAATACTCTTGCACAATAAATGAATTCAAATTACTTTTTTTTTTAAGATACCACAATTACACATTAATTTGAAGACCATTTCAATAATTTCTTTTTATTGTTCTCAGTGTACTAGATAGCAATATATCAATATATCAATTATTACAAAAAATCAAGCTCACGTCCTGGGACTATGTATCTAAACAAATGAAGTAGCTATGTTGTATAATACTTTTCATATTTTCCTTCCAATTTGACCAGCTGCAAGAACAATTTTTTTTAAATGACAGGGAAAAAAAAAAATGTAACTAACCTTTATATCTGAAAGACCACCTAAATTGTATTGTATCAATGGAAGGCTACCTAGTCTTCTTAAATTTTCAAAACAGCAGAGGAAGAGGACATGAATCAGTTACCATGTAAAGTCACAGGTATCTTCCTTGTCTCAGAAACATACATGATCTTAAAGATTTTATACATGTGGTAGAATGCCCAGAAGTAACAGCCGCTTGCTATGGCCTCATTCTCGCTCAAGGTATTTGTATTAGATGACCCTCTGAGATCTCTTCCAGCCCATACTGCCACATTTGTAAAGGATGAAGGAAGCTTTCATATTTAAGCTTAACTTTCTGTTTAACACCCAGGGTATTCACAAGAAAAAAAAAAAAAAGAAAGAAAAAAAAAGAAAAAAAGTTTTTTAAGTTCAAATATATCTTCTTGCCACAGTTCTTTGGAAGATACAAAATACATATGCTTGATTAGAATTAAGGAACCTTCCAATCGCTTCTTCTTTGTTGGACAGATCCACATGCAAAAAGTGTAGATCTGTTTAGTATCAATTCTTCCAGCAGAAAAGGCAAACTAAATCATTATTATTAGACTAACAACTCTGACATTAATACTTTGCACAAATTTACACACAAATATATGTTTAAAAGACTATTTGCAGCTTGAAATAAAATACTTAAGAGAATTATGGCAACATGTATATAGCTATATTCCTCAAACTTAAAGGGAACACTGTAAAGTTCCTGCAAGTTTATGTTTTATATAAAATTTGTGCTTTATTCAGCCTCTCTTATTCTCAAGTAAAGATCTGCTACAGAACTTCCCAGATTCTATAATCACTCTACCACATATAATTATTATACATGCATGTCGTCTCTTCATGTACTTATAAAAAGTGTATATTCTAAAACCACCAAAGAAAAAAATATCAGCAGTATCTCACATTAGCTATGACCATTACAAATTCATAATGTCATCAAAATAATATGCTGATTTTACCAAGAGACATGCTATAGCACTTGAAGTCTTCATACTAAAAATTAAGAGCACAAGTTGACTTTTCTTTTCCTATTATCATCGGGTGATACTTCTCCGTTTTTATAAGTTTGCATGCACTGTTGTTTGACAGCCCTACCATCCTTTCCTTAGATCAGTGTACAGGATGGGAGCTACACAGTTACATTTAGAACATTTAGAAGCTTTTATACACATTAAAAATAGATCTATATTTTGCTGGTTTTGGCAAAATGGATTTTGTTCAACCTTCCTCCTTATATTTATTCTTTTTGTTCCTCCCTCTCCATCCCTTTATTATTTTCCTGTCTCTGCTTACATCTTTGTCCTCCACGTCGTCTTTATATATTTTTCTTTCTGAAAGTTGCTTTAGCTCTTCCCTGCTCCTTTCACACAGTAGTTCTCTCTTCGTTCCTTTTGCTGTCTCCTCTCCCTTAACTCCGTTATTCCTCTTTAATCTATTTCTCATTCCCTTTCCTGCCCCAGCACCCATCTGCTTCCTTGATCACTCTTTTACCATCTTTTCCATTTCTTCCAACCCTGCACCCATCAGCCCTGTACAAAATCCTTGGTGCTTAAAGGGAACTGTGGATTCTTCTTCCACACTTTTTCCCCGATATCTCAGTTGGCTGTTATATGCAATATGAAAACATTCAAGACTTTCAAGTGGCTTTTAAGTTCTTACTGTTTTCTATTGTTCCCAAAATCTAGGTCATACGCGCCTGTATTTTATTCTCTGCATGTAACAGCGGTAGTTAAAATCTCTAAGTACAAGGTTAACTGCATCCCTTGTAAGAAGTGTGAGGAGGCTAACGTTGTCAAATCCATTATAACATTAAGTTATTCTAAACACCAAGGACACAGATGTATTGATGTTATACTTCAGACCTTACTCCCTTATGTTCCAGTAGTAGTTTAAAAGGGGGTTTTATTGCATGCAAAGTTTGAGTCATATTGTTACATACCATGCTACTCTTCCTGAGTGAAGTTTGATTAAAATACCTTGTTTTACTAGCAGAACTTTGGCTTGCGTTACTTTGCTGGTAGAGTATCAGCATTCCGAAAGCACCCAAAGTCCAAACAGTGCTCTTTAAGTTAATTGTTCATTATGTTCGAGGCTGTCTCCGCTTCCTCCTCTCTATCAGACAGGGATGTTGGGCAGATCCACTCACTGCAAATCCCAGAAAGGACAACTAACAAGTGCCAACAGGGATTTGACTAGACTAGTACTGCAAAGATCTGCAGTCTGTTTCATCAAATATTCAGTAAAGCAAATCTTCCAAAGCAAAATAATGGTCTTACCTGCAGCTCTCCTGTTTTTTTCCTCATGACTATCTGGTTTTATACACTTTCATCAAAGCTCTGCCAGAGGTTTTGGGTTATTTTTTTTTGTTTGGGGGTTTCTTTTGTTTGTTTTTCTACATTTTCTTGTAGGGCACTTAGTTAGGAAAGAAACTCACCTGTGGTCATATTGTCTCATTTCTTTTAATGCTGCCAGTGTAACACACTGACCAGTAACCTGGAACTTGGAAAATAAGTAATTTAATGTGTATATAATTATCTCTTCATTCTCAACCCCTGCAAACTGACAGGAAAACAGTGCAATTCTACTAATGCATACCAACTTCTGTACTGCGGTTTTGTCAAAGCAGTACTGGAATTTACATGCCAAGTGAAGCTTTAATATAGGAATAATGAAGAAAAAGTTCTCAGAGCAAGAAGAGTTAGACACATAAAATACACCTCCTTATCACTTAGTAAATAATGCATTAGACTTCTATTCATTAACCCAATTAAAGTGTAACATACACTTGATTCTCCTCATTTAATATATGCTTATTTTAAAAAAGAAGTCAGTTATTTATCAGAATTTAAATATAAATTAAGCAAGGGGCTGCATGTATGGCATAAGAAAATGCTAGAACAGCCTTTCTCAGTACCTTGAGTAGTGGAATTAATTCTTCCAGCTGATTAAGAAGTAGTATTAGTTGGTCCACAGTCATCTTGACACAATCCCCTGACGAAATTCTCATGTGAGCACATGCATACATTGTATGTTTATTCATCCTGGGCAGGTTCATCAATCGAAAGATAGTTTTACATTAGTTTGCATATACTATCTGTAATGCTATTTTGCAGGTAACTTTCAGAATGTTACCAACATTACTGGAAATGTACCCTTACAATGGGGGAAAACTTTTTCACAAAGCCCACTAAAAAGAGATGATGTATAGTTTTCGTGTCCATTACTGAAGTCTACTGTATCACTTTATTAATTACATTTTTCTCATTAAATATTTCACAAGAACACTACTTTCCACAACATAATCCAAGTTACTCAATAGAGAGAATTAGTAAATTAGAAGGCATGATTTACTTTCCATGTACAAAGACACACTAAAAGTTATTATAGCTGATAAATAATTGGTATGGCATTCCATTTGTCCCTCACATCTTCATGATTCACTTGCCATTACTAAACAAACATTAAGAAACCAATTTTTTTTTTTTGCTAATAGTATTCTCCAATAAACTGTTACTTGTTATAAACACCAACTCAAAATACTGCACATCCCAGATATAACTTACTGCTGAGCCTGTGCTGTTAAATTTCTTTGGGAACATACCAGGGAGAAAGTAATCAGCTATAAACCTCATCTGTTACATCAGACAAATATAGCATGGAAGAAATGGCAACATTGTACAAAATTAAAATCATGGTCCCACCAGTTAGCAAGGTGGAGGGCAAAAGTATGTTCTTATTCAATTCATTTTGGAGACATGGCAGACATTAGAATGATCAATACTAATTCTAGGCTTCCATTCCCAGTTTTTCAAGTCTGTTCCTGTTCCTGCTATTTACTCTCAAGTGGTATGCAATCTCATGCAATCAACATACTTCAAAAATAATGTGATTGCAATGGGTGAGAGAAATTTTTTTGAAAAAGTAAATGACTAGATGTAAGACTGACTTTCACATCACTATGCAAATAAATACTTTAACCCACCCCCATAATAACAGTATTGTCTAAGAAATTCTGGTATTTTGACATTTCACAGATTTTAAATCTGTACCTATTCTCCTCTATGCCTTTCAAATGGTTTTAAATACAAAGGAGGTTTTGCTTCTTTCCACCCTGTACTTATTCTCATATGAAGTCCTCTTTTTGGATAATGATTTTATTCAATCTTGCTGCACAGATCTGGAAAAGATGTGAAGGAGTTGGGATGAAAACTTTTGTCCTCCAGCTGAAGTAGAATGCAGGCAAGTAATATACTATCTGACTGCCAGAACGTAAAGGCTGCTTCAATTTCCCTCTCGGCACCCACTATGATATACATCTGTGCTTCTGCTGTCAATACACATTTGTTATCTGCAATATTGGGTACTTCCTCCATAGTACTGAAAGCAGCAGCATTTCTCTTCCTTTCTGTCCTTTTTTAAACAGGAGGAAATCGATGCAGGCAAATGAAGAGGTTACTCAGGTTTTGTAAGGAGTATTATCCTTCAGAATTTTCACCAACAACGAATTACGTTAGTTTGCCCAAGGCCTAAAAAATTAACTATGGAAAGGAAAAGGTATCATACGATAATCCTTTCCACTGAATAGCTGTATCAGCGAACAGACTCCTGATAAACCCATGTATTAGAGATACCATGGATACATGGTAAGATTTGCCCCAATCCAGTCATGCAATCAAAACACAAAGGCAGTTTTATTTCCTAATTTATGGTATAAATACTCTGACAGGTCACCAGATGGCTGGAAGAAAACTTACTCATGTTTCTACATCAAAAACAAAATAATGGTAGAGCAAAATAATTTCAGAGGGCCACAGATATCAGTTACATCAGCTTTCTCACTCTGAAACAATTTTCAAAGTTTGTTACATTTTGTCAAACTATTTATTCCTAAGTAAAAAAGGTTAATTCCTTCTGTGAAAATCCCAGAATGACTTTTAACAAGCAGTAAACATTCAACATCCAGTTTATCATTTAAAGTTTGTTACCATTTTTGGATGTGCATCATAAGGAATGTTATGCAAGTGTCTTTGCTTCTGATTAAATCTCTTTAAAAATCGTAAGTCCAAAACAAATGTATTTAGTTGAAACCAGTATCCAGGCAACACAGAAGTTCAGTAACAATGAGATGACTGTCTTACTGTCCCAGTGGTCTGTTCATCTGGTCAATCATTCTAAACCTGAAAATATTATATTCTCTAGGAAAAACATACTAGAATAGCAATTTCCTACATATTCTGAGAAATTTCTGATAGGGATGGTATCTGAATTATTATTAATCTTAACCATCATACGTATAGGATAGAATTCAAGTTCTAGTTTAATGAGATAAATCATGCAATTAGCTACTTGTTTTACAACTTTGGCCACACTGAAATCAGGTGAAGCAGAAGCTATCTGAAAATTCTGCCCAGAAAAACAACACCAGCTTGTTTAAGTACCCATTCTTACAAGATGTCCCGCAGATCTTTCCGCTGCTACCAGCGGCAGCAGCTTTTCTCCTTCAGTCCTCTCTTGCAGCCTGGGTAGCCAGCTGGACTCAAACCCAGGACAGAAATGGGCAGCAAATAAAGGGACTTGCTACTCTTAACAGGAGGATGAGTTAGTGTCTCGCAGTTGACAGTGCTAAAGAACAGATGGGAAGTATAGAATCTAGCTCTCTTCATAAAGCACTATCACAGATCACAGGGAGCTTTGCTTTTTTAATTCCTCCAGGGTTGACCAGAAACTAAGAGATTTTTTTTATGGTGTAAAAACACCATCTGAACAAGTAAAATAACACTTAATTCAAAAGCTACTTAATTTGGAGGGATTTTCCCCCATTATTTCTGGAACGAAGAAACCTACCTCAGCTGTCAATCTCACAAGTCATTTCACTACTCTTAACTCCAGCTTACCCTGTGGCAAACTGTAACTTTTCCTTAGTTCTGCTCTATTATTATTATTATCTCATCCTTACCTTTAATATCTTTAATCCATTTTATTCTGTCTCAAATGTGAATTACATGCTCTAAAGACCAATAACTAGGCTTTTTTTTTTCCTTTTCTTTTAAATGAATCACCTAGCACAAATGGGGCCCACACCTTCCACCGAGGTTCCCAGCAGCTACCATATTAGTGGTAATTCTCTCCACATTCCAGATGGCAAGTGTCCCAATGACAGCCAGAGTCCTTTTAACCAGCACACTAGGGTGAATATAATGACACTCTTGGGAAGTATTTCCTGTAAAATGTTGAGAAGTTGGCAGATGGGACAGAAGATATTAAGACTAACTTTTTGACATGAGTCAATTTGGAAGAATTATAGCTGCTATGAAAGCAAGCTCTCTGGGGGCAGAGAATTTCTAAAGACTTCTTCCAAGAGACAGTCAAAGTAGCTAGGAGTCTGTGGAAAAAAAATTCATTGAATCTATACCTTCTCCTACATTGCCCTGGCTTTTTTTTTTTTCTTCCCCGTTTTACTGTTACAGGGTAGAGAACAACAGTTTTTAAATTTGAGAGCTTTATTTTACACACCTAGGAGGAAGACCTAAGGTAATTGTATAGAAAGAATGCCTCTAAGACTTACTGTTTAACCTATCAATCTGTCATTCAGCATAAATATTGCTACAGCATAAAAAGACACTTGCCTGTATTAGAATGTTGGGAACAGAAAAGAGAAACTATTCTTAAAAAAAAACAATTTCTTAGGCAGTCACCTAGAAGAGAAAAAAGTACAACATGGATCCAAGAGGTAAAGCCTTTAATTCCATCTCGCTTACTCAGCCTCCCCTTACACAAACCTGTGCCACATGTTCCTGAAGATAAAAACAGTAAGCACTGTTAGAAAAGACAATGCAGAGGGGCGTTACCCAAAGGCTTGAAGACTTCACCTAATGTTTCTATTTTTCCACACCTAAAATGTCACTTGGCACATCTTACAGATTTGCATCCATCTCTGAAGGTCTGCTGCCCCATAAACCAGCAAATGTATTATATGCTTCTGTATCCTTTATGTAGTTTTTAATCCCAATCTGTGTTGGAAATAAAATTGATCATTTTCTTTATATATGTTAGTAATGCCAGATACTAACAAAAAGTTCTGAAATGTTCATTTTTTTCACCCATTATACCATTTCTTAGAACACATTAGAAAAATGTCTGCTTCTGAAAATGGAAGAGGGTTTGCATATTTATTTGCAGCAAATGTATAACTTGCTTTAGTTAGTCCAAAACCCGCCACAATTTAAAAATGCAAAAAAGTTTATCTTCTCTGATATAGCATAGCTATAAACTATTGGAACTTTTTGCTTTCTGTGAGGGCTATAAATCTAACTGCTGGATGCATACCTGAGAATATTAGAAAACATTGGACAAGTTGCTCCATGATTTTGTAGTACCAGGAATGTGAAATACAAGGCACACTTTCCTGTCCAGATCTCAGAAAGTGTAGCTACTTGTATAAGAAGAGATACAAATCTTGAATCTTGAATCTTGCACCTTGTGTTATATAATTTACACTTGGGCAAAATAAGCAGAGACTCCACACTACATTTATTCTACACTTGCTTTCTGTATATGCTAATGCCTGCAGCAAGGCGAAAGGGAGTGGAAGAAATAAAAATCGTATTTACATTGCCAAATGTGCATGGAGATGCAATTCTGGTAAGTTTATTTCTCAAAGTTAAATCGAGCTACTGTACACTTTATATTTTAGCCATTGTAAAGATGATGTGGAACCTACTTTCAGTTGAGCACACAACTTAAAAAGGCATGAAGAAAAAGACCACAGATAAGATGCAAGAAGGAAAGCACCAGACCAATGCATTAGCACTGAATTAAGTGAAAGAAAAGAGAAAGAGCAAACAGCTTCTGATCTTATTCACGAAACAGACTTCTCAGAGGGCCAAGCTATGTATAATAGCTGTAATTGCTCCAATGGACCACTCCATATGTGTACAATTACCACAGCATTAGATAATTCCCTCTGGATTTTCCCCGCTTAGTATCATTGCATCCTTTGTCTCATATAGACATGGATTACAAAGTAGCTGTTAATAATTTAATGAGCAAGTATCTTTTTCCCCCCACAGAATGAAGCCTTGTAACAGTGCACAGAATTAAAGAAGTTCAATAGTTTGTTTCACCTCTGGTGTTCAGTACATGCCCCAATGTCTTGTCATCCTTATTGCACACCACTTCATTCCATCCACCAGCAGATTTCATACCATGCCAGGTGCTCTCTCCATAGGACACAGCACTCCAGCCCCTCACAGCTTCACAGGCATTGAAGAATCCCATGCAGAAGCCCTCCAGGATAAAATGTCATTGCCTTAATTTACAAACAAGGAAAAGTACTCAAGACCAACTGAAGGTAAAAAGGACCGACTAATTTTGAGTGCCCAACACACATTGCCTGGGAGCAGCACTTCTGGAACACTTAAAATGAAGTAACAATTTACATGTTTGAAACTCATCCAATACTGGATTCTGTTGCACCTGTGAGCACTCAGTACTTCTCCAAATCAGGTCCAAGTATTTCACATCAGGTAGTCGAGAAAACACAACCATCTATGAAAAGTTGGTCCAAAGTTGCTCAGCGTTACACAGAAGTGGTGGAAGAGAGGCAGCTACAGACACCAAGTCCTAAAGGTGCACAGTTTTGAATTTCTCACTATCCAGGCCAGCCCTCCAATCACAGCAAAGTCAAGCACTTGGGCATCCTAGAGACAGCTATGTAAAACACAATCTGGTACAATCTGATTTTTAAAAGGAAAGAATAAAACCTAAAAATTCCAAGTTGAAAAGATTTAGTCCAAAATCTTGTTTTTGAGAAAAAGGCTAGCAATAAATTTAATTTACCAAGCAGGTTATGAGTTGGTCTCATGGCAAAGCAAACTATTGGATTTTACTTATGTAAGTAATTTTCTTTTATTTTTTGAGCATATGTAAATGTAGCTTCTGCCACCAGGGATGTGACGTTTAAGTTAAATCTACTATGCATTTTCATTTTGGCTGGGGGTGGGGGGAATAATTTACTTACACTTTTTTTTTTTTTAATTTTTTACACACACATACTTGATTTTTAAAATAATCTGAATTATGGATCAATCTATTCTAACACTGACAAAAGGACTTAAAATATAAGAGCTCCCACGCAAGCTTCATAGACATGCAGACAGAAAGCCAAGCCAAGAAAGTTTATCAGTGTCCTTTTTCATGCATTCACTGACAGTTTTAAAACTGAACAAAAACCACTGTGCATCAATTTTGTGCAGGATGGGAACACTGAATTTTTCTTGTTTACACTGTGGATTTGGGACAGATGAGGGTTGATAAATAGAAATTTACAACTTTGGAAGTTGTGGGTTTAAAGGCAAAGAGAACTCAAACCAATATTACTGCTCTTGGATTCTGTGGTGTCTTAGCAAATAGCATGCTCGGATACTACAGAGCCCAAATCCAGACAACACAGCCTACATGTTGGTACTCCTCCCACAGCGGTCATAACCAAAAACATCAATAAACTTTCCAAATAGATTCAGGGTCCTGAAATTAAATATTTGAAAGTCTTCCTTTTCAATTAATCAGTCCAACTTGAAGTCAAACTGAAGATAGAAAATTAAAAGTGCTCAGCTGAAGGCCTTTAATAATGGTTGGTCAGGAATAAATAAAAATTTCTTCAGTTTATTATTCTTCATTTCTTACAGCCAGGTATTAATAAGACAAACCATAATAAACACCTAACATTTATTTAAACAGATAATGGTTTTCATTATGAAGAGAAGAACAAATCTCTCAATGTGCCACTGAAGTTATCAGTGGCACCCATGCTAATTTATAGAGTATTTCAGAGAGTATTTTAGCAGTTTGAGGCCATAATGACAATGATAGTTTGACATTTTCAAGTGGTTTTCTGAGAAATTTGGTAGATTTAAGAATGAGTCAAACTTTGGAATTAAATCTGAATAACATCAAACCTTGCTGTGGTATATCTGCCTCCTCCATTCTTCTCATCAGGGGACTCTACAGTGGAAAATCCAGTCTCAGAACAGGGTATATATTTCAACATCATATCGAACAACAAAGCCTGGAAACAAAGCAAAGGCAGCCCAAGGTGTGCACACATATGCATGGAAAGTAATCTCAGTGTTCTTGGTTTAATATTTATTGACAGAGGGGGAGAAAACACCATCATCATTTGTATCAGTACCTGACCTGGAGAACCATAATACGGCTAACTGCACTGAAAACAAAGACCTGAATTCAGAAGGAAAATAGGTCTAGATTTTTATCCAGCCTGGGAGGGAAGAAGCCACACCAAGCATATCCTTCACTGAAACCCTCTGCAAACAGTGCTAGACAACACTGGCTTGTCACTTAAGCAAACAAAGGCTCTTTCCAATGAAGAGACGCATCTTTGTTTCCTCAGACAGAAGCAGCACTTACCATAGCACATTTAAGTTTAACCTAGAAGCCTCAGTATAACAGTTGCTGACAACGCAGGCAGCAAAGAGATACAAATCACTTCAAGCATGGTGAAGACTTGCTTCTTGAGAAACAGCAAAGGGGTGCTGTGATAATGCTAACATTTTTTAAAAATTGAAGTTGTTTATGAATGTGCTGTTGGTTTTAAAACAACGAATAGACTAAGGATTGCTCTACCTCAACCTCTTGTAGAGTTTTTACAAACAATAAATCACTGCACTATTGGTACTGTCTATGACTATGAAATACTGTTGGCACTACACTCACAAGCCCCACTGTGTGTTCTGATTGCAGGAAAGAAACTGAAAAATTAAGGATAAACCAAACACACTACATGTACAAAGATGACCACAAGAAAGGATACACTTTCTGAAAAGTGGTGCCTTTACATGACTGTAATTTCAACCCACTTCTCGAGTCCTAGCTTAGCTTAAGTGACCAAAGAAAACCCAAGGACTGCATTGATATGCATATTTTAGATCACAACAATTTGACATGTACATATGCAGGCACTTTATTTTAAGTAGGTCCATAAAGAAGGATTGTATATACACCCCACCCCAACATACACTATATATTCTTCTTCCCAACTGACACAAGCAAGAATTACTCATGCACTTCAGGTATTTTCACACTGAGATAAAGTACGTGAGATCACCATTGCATAAGCAACAGCAGAAGACAAATCTCCAATGTAAATGAATTTATTAAATCATACTTAAGAGAAAAGTCTTAATAACAGTCCAAATATACAGTGCAAAAGAGATTCTGATAAGCTCACTTTCTATTTGCGCCCCTAGAAATTGAACCAGTTTCCACTCTTCCTCTGTGCTTTCCTCCATTAACATGCATTGCTGTGGGACGTTCTGCATGTCACGTAACAACTAGACTGCATTCAGGCTTGCTTGTGATATTACAAATCAAGATCAATACCACAGGCTTTTATGGCAGATGTTCTACTGTTGCACTGATTTGTAGGACAAATACCTTTTGACTTGTCTCAGTACACTGCAAAGTCATGTGAACTAAATAAAATTTGTTTAGTCACGCAACTAAAAAAAAAAAATCTACAGTTTATTTTTTTATTATGCTACATAACCCAAGCTGCTGTGTTTAAACATTCAGACACCTGCAAAAATACTCACGCATTCTACGTCAGAAAGATCACATGACTTTATTAAGATAAAAACCACCTACTGGATTTCTTCTGAAATGCATGAAAAATAACTTATTAATTCCATGTAAACAGAAAATGTAAACAACCTGAGAGATGTAAACAAGAAAAAAAAAAAAAAAAGAAACACAACATTAGTCCCACTGACTACAAGTTGAAATGGATTTGGTATTTAATCACTTGTCAGTAATTAAACATCTAAAACAAATTAAAAGAATACATCAGTGATCCTTATTTAAGAAACAAAAAAATTTAAAAACCAATAAAGTAAAAAATAAATCATTACTGAATTATCCGAGGAAACTGAAGTTAGTTGACACAATAAAAGAAGAAACTACAGAAAAAAAACATGCCTCAAATCCAAAACATGATTTACAACTAGATCAAAACCAGAGATCGTTATAAAGGAGAAACTACCTCTACAATAAAATCCTGAGGTAGAAAATACTTACTGAAAGTAGCTGAGATGTACATACAATAAAGGATATGGGAAATTACTGTCTCTACTTGAACATAATCTATTGTGAAGCCATTGCACAGGAAACCACCTGCACACAGACACAAAATTAAACCTGAGAAAGGTACAGTCTAGACTGCTGTCGTATCTCACAGGATTGCAAGCATTTATACTGTTGTAGGTTATGAATGCATTCTAAATTTATCTTTTAGTAATTAGACAGCAGTAGAGGACGAATTAGGGAAAAAGGTCATAGGAAAAGAAAGCATGGGTTTTAACTGTGAGGGCAAATAGCCACAGGAATATATTGTCAAAGGAAATTACTAATTCATAACAGAATATTAGCTGCTTAGGGGTTTTGGCTTTGCTTTCAAAGACACATGACAGCTTAACTGTACATTAGTGGATTTGGGGTAGTCACCGAATATTCAACCTTAGACACGTAACACTATCTCTTACAGAAGAGTGGAATCACTGGGCAAAACTTTGACTTGTGCTAACATGGGAAGTGAGACCAAAGAGCAGCAGTGGGCTCTGAGTCTCAGCAACCACAGCTAAATCTGTGATGTGTCTCAGTTCAAAGACAGGTGCTATGGCACTTTCAGAAAGAGTGGAAAGTAAGACAGGAAATGCTCATGTCAAGAGACAATATGTGCAGTTCAGGGAGTGCAGAAATGGCAAACTGTGTCTACCATCACCACTTTTAGACAGCTCTTACGTATTCAAGATTTGACTTTAAAAAATGGTAGGTACAGCTGCCAGTAAAAATCAGTGAGAGCCTTCACTACCAGTCAGTTCTGAGAATATCTTCATCTCAGAGCAGATACCACAGCAAAAGCCTTCTCAGTGCAAAACTGCTTCCGTCAAAGGTAAAAAATGCAAGTCTCACAGGCTTCTGGTTGAGCAATCTGGAGATACTTAGCTCAGTTCAGAGCAGGATGTCAAAATCTGCCTGAGCTATTATGTTGTGCTAGTATAAAGTAAAACTGTACTGTACTGAATAGTACAAGCCTGATCAAACCAGAAAAACAGGTCATTAAAGACTGTAATTTTGTACAGAGTAGCAACTGACCTCCATTCATTCATGCGACAATCTTCCCATCAGTCCAATAAGGACAATGCAATCAATACTTTGTCGCTTCTTCGAGGAGGAGAGAAAAAAAAAAAAAAAAGAAAAGCCAGTGAAGGTTGTTTCTCTATTGTTTCTCTACTTCTTACGCAGGGGACACTGCAAGGGAATAAAGGGAGGTGTTTCCACAAGACAAACTGGTGGGCAAGGATACCAGCAGCAAAGAGCAAAAAAGCAGCTAATGAGGATTTCTAGGGAAACAGACAGTGACTGAGTTTGTTACAACCTGCATCTCTATAGGTTCACCCTGCTATGTGAACAAGTTATTTACTTTACAAACAAGCTATGAGGAGTGTTTCACGTAAGAAATGGTCTTTTTTTCTTTATTATTAAAAGCTACTTCCTTGAAATCACCTCTGCTCCATAGTTACTTTGTCCCTGATCAAATGACACAGCTCATTATTTTCGACAGAAGCAGCAGCAATTTAGTGCTGAATTCATGCCTATCCTCTTGAAAACTTGCCAAATCTTTAAATACTGCAGACACCATTTGGGAATGAAGTATTTATTTCTTATCAACAGTTATTGTTTAAATGGAGCAGTAACGTAAATGCATCATTCTCCCTATTAGCCTAAGGATGGGAGAAGTACATCAGTACATCTAGTTGGGGGGGAGAGGAGTACTCATGATCCCTCAAGGACACATCCATCCCATTTAAAACAAATACACAGCCCAGTGGCTAAAAAAGTGGGGGACTTTCAGATATGTGTGTGTAAATGTTATTATTATTATTTGACCTATTTATAGTCTGAACTTCCACATATAATAATAACAAATATAATGACAATTCTCCTTCTCCATTTTGTTGTCAAGGCAGGAATTTTTTATTTTTTTTTTAAACCCAAAAGCTCAAAATGACAGCATCACCCTCAAGGCCAAAGTTGAAGACTTTTCTGCTAACATACTTAATAATCACATATCCTAATAATTAAAAATAATGTATGCTTTTCCTTGCCCCTAAATTTCAATGAAATATTACGTTCTTTTCAGTATACACTGCTTTTGAAAATGGAATGGAGGTGCTCTGAAGAATTTTAATCTTAATTCTTATGCAACAAAAAGGATCTATCACCAAACTTTAAAAACATGCTTTTCTTAAAGTCACAACTAAAAGGAAAGTTAAAAGCTTACAGTTTTTCCTTCTGAAATTAACCGTATTTTTAGCCAGCCTTGCATTTTTCGATTGTCTCCTTTGGGATCTCCAAGTATTAAGTGCCATCACTGAATGGTGGGAATGAAGTGAGCTCCATTTTGGAACACCAGAAGCCCAGAGATGCTCACCGTTTGGTTACCACACAGTGCATCCTCATACTTACAGACACTGTCATTTGCAGTGCACAGCTACCAACAAAAGCAGCTGCTGTTTTCTCTCTTCCCCAAATCTTCACAGGGGGTGTTACAAACCATGTCTGCTGCCTGGTTGGAAAGTCAGCAGTAGCAGGTGCAACACTGGTTTCTTTGCTGCCTGAGGAATTTCCTTCATCTCACTGTCTTTCTAATCTCAGATTGGGAGCTTCGAGAAGAGCCTGCATTTGAATAATTGACTAGGAGGCAGTTAGCTTATTATCATAATTAATTTTAAGCATATGGAGCACCAACGACTATTAATTTTTAGTTTTAATGGAATTCTTGTTTCTTATTATTGTCAAATTCAAGACAGCAGCCCATTTTTAATATTAATCAACTCAGCAGCCTTTCATAGATAAAAAAACCACTTCACAGTTCAACTTATTCTTTACAATAAGAATCAACTTTAAAATACCTACACTGCCTTTTTTTTTTATATAAACAAATTGCAGCTACTGGAATTAAAAAAAAAAAAATTTCCACCTCTAAGATTAGTGTTTGAACACTGGCACTTATAAGTTAATACTTTCCAGCACTCAAAGACAAGATGCCTCTAATTGCTAAGCACCGTTACTGCAAAACGAATCTAGACAGGATGCACAAGAGATTTTACTGCCTTTCCAATAAAACGTTTAGTCTGCAAGTTTCCCCTCCGCCCTGACCAAAGGGTGAGAGCGCTTAGCCGCGGCCTACCACAGACTGCCCGTCCCCTCACAGCCCTGCACGACCCACCGCCTGCTCCCTACTTGCTCCGCTCGCCCACGCGCGCGTGAAGGCCAGGTTTGAGTCACTTCTCATCCTGCCAGCCCTCACGATACAGGTATGCCAGGGGATGGACCTCTTCCCCTGCACTGGAAAATAGGCAGCCTGTGCAACCATGGAAGATCACACCTTGTACATCCATCAGGCTACAGTGCTGCCCATGACTATCTGATCACAGTCGCCGTTGACTTCTTAGACTGTCCTGCCAAAAAGAGCTGTACACAGCAACCTCAGAAGGTTTCTTCAGCTACAGCTCAACCACGTCTCTCTCAAATAGATGAGAGCAGTAACATTATGAATGGGCAAAGGAGAGGGTCAGAAACTAGAGCCCCAACAAAACACATCAGTGCTTCAGTCCATACCATTTTCCTTAAGGCACGCTGACCCTCACCCCCCAGCCTGTCAGCTCCCTCCACCTGAGAAGGATCCCGTGCATCCCACTACCACAGACTTTGGATTTCTCTGCCTAGGCAGCAGCAGCCAGCTGGGCAGGGCCACCGTGACCCTCTCTGTGCAGCCCCCAGCAACGCTTCTGTGGGCTTCCCAACACCGAGCCCCCCCACTCAAACCCCAGCCGGGATGCAGAGACAAAACTGTGTAGCAGTACGTCCATGAGGAAAAAGATTTCAACACAGCGATGAAAACACAGTAAGCAACTCATAATGATTTCCTTTCAGGTGAAAACGTTTGACCATATTTCTAATTCCCCAAACACCTTCCCCAATAGCCACAGCTAGAGACAAATACAGGCTGCTGCTACGAAGGGTCAGGAAGCCTCCCGAATGCAGGCTACATGCAGACGCAACTGTTTGGACCCATGATTAAAAGTCAGGAAACCCGCAATTGCAAATCCTTTTACAGAAGTGCAAATTAAGAACCACAAAAAGGGAAAAGTGGATTGGGAATGTGAAATTGTAGAAAAAAATACACAAAGAAAACCAGTTATTTCTCAAAAACCTTTTTTTTTTTCAGAAGTTGCCTCTGTTGTAAAGCTGGGCAATGGACTTAAAAAAAAAAAGAAAAAAAATCATTTTTTAATCAAAAACACTTCCTTTTTTTTATTACTGAACCTTCTGTATAAGCCTACTAAAAAAATTATTATAATAGTTGCAAATAAATGCAGTAATATTTTCAGTTATGATTCACTGCCCTTTCCAGTACCAGAACTAGGTATCATCAATTCGAAGTTGCACACAGCAGCTTCAAAACAAACAGAAAGTTACAGTTCCGCATGGAACATCCACTTCAACTGCAGAACTCAATTTGCTACCAAATTCAGTGTCACCAGGCCTGAGTCTAATTCCGCCAAGTCACTAATCGCTACAAGCCAACAGCACACAGCAGAGACAGAGAAAGTATATTCTTGCTCTCTTCCCTTGCTGTTATTGACCACTACTGGAGATACAATACTGAGCTAAATGGACCCCTTGGTCTTCTGTTATTCCTTCAGTTATTTTTATGTTCTTATGTAATCTCTAGTAAGTAAATAAATACAACACAAAAGCACTGCAATTAAGGATAAAAGCAGTCTAGCTTACTTCACTGGGAGCACTGATGCAGAATACAGTAGAAGATGTACAGATTTTTGAAACACACTATGTTAGAAAGAGTTGGAAGTCTTAGAATAGCTTTTCTTTTGAGACAGCAAGCACTGCTTTAGCTTGGAATTTGTATTTCCTGTGTAAGGTAAACCTCTGACATTAAATCATAAATTAAAAGTGCTGTGTCACATAATTTCTTTTAACTATTCCTTTTAAGGCATTATTTGCATATTTTAAGACACTGGGGTGGGCAGAGTGGGGGAGCATAGGTCCATGAATGTAATATAGGGTCTGACCAAAAAAAAAAAAAAAAAAAAAATCTAAAAACTCTATAAACCAGTAAGAGCAACTGGATACAGCTTTTATTACTATTTTTACAGTGTCTTTCCATCACCTGAAGTGAACTAAATACTTGGGCAATCTTATATAAGGCATTTTAACTGTGAGTCATCTGTAAGTATGCTCTTGCATACTAAATAAGCTGAAAACAGTTGGTACTTCATGCTGAGTGACATCTCTGTTTTGCTTAAATCTTCAGATTCCATCTTCGTATGATATTTCTGCTCATTTTAGAAACAGTGTATTACAGGTTGCATATCTTTGCTTCTGTTTGCCTTTTTTATTCACCAGTACTGATCTCCATTCAAATTTCACAGGAGTCATTAAATCCAGGGAAAATGCCAGGCTTGGTTCTCACTGGGACTTAACCACAACCACAAAAATCATCTTTCATTCTTCTTCCATCCTAGTAATACCTTGACAAGACATCTGTGTACTAACTTGACCAGGAAAAGACAGAAGATACAGCTAGAAAAGCATTCTTTCACTGTACTGAAACAAAAACAGAAAATCTTGACCTATGCAAAGCTTACTAAAGGTAGCTTCCACAAAGAAAAAATTCCATTATGTTAAACCATCAAATGTTTTTCTTACTCAAGTTTCCAACTACGAATTCACTGCTTTACCAGAACACAAAACAAAAAACCTGTAAGGTCTTATTAATTCATTGCTCTTTCGTTATTTTCACCTGTACAAACAAATCACAATATGTAACAAACAAGCAAAAAAAACCAAAGGAAAAAAACCAAACTGAATTCTCACTGTTTCCACTGAATAGACATTTCTAATTCTTAGAATCTGTTTATTCTGTTAATTACCCTCAGTTGAAGTATTTCATCCAAAATTTCCTACAATAAAAATAATATACTGAAGTTCAGGGAGAGAATCCAACAGCTAACTACAATTTAGGATTTTAGAGTGCAAATTAAGAGTTTAAATTATGCTAGCATTAAGGGCCCTTCTTTCTCATTGCATATGTCTTCATGACTAAAGATGGTCATACTCTGTCATAGCAAATTGCAGTGTGTTTTCACTCCTCATCCAGAAGGTATCTTGTATTTATGTAATACAGCTGCAAAGAAATAACATTTAAATAAGCCCACTTTTAAGCACAGATGAAAGCCACACTGACCACCTATAATACTCGTACATATGCAACACAGAATGACAAAACAAATCAATGTACATGAAACAACACACATTTTGTAGGGGCACAGAAGAAACAAACATAAGAGTTAAAAATTACCTCCAAAGCCAACTTGCATCTCCTTGGAAACATTCTCTGAGAATTCCTATATCTATTCAATTTTAATTCCAACTTCTTTTTAGGCACTTCAGGAAATTCTAACTTAGGCCAACCACTGCTTTAATCATAGCAGACCAAAAAAAATACCAAAAATCCAACACACCTTATTAGCCTAGCTTCCTTCTTCTAATTGACATTGAGAACCATTTGGAATCAAAACAAATAATGTATGGCACGTATGTCCAGTAAGATTATACAGATGCCAAACTTCCCTTCAGGTTTTGCAATACATGGCTGGAGAAGACTTACAGTTTATCCATTAACACTCGAAACTTGGGACAATTCAAAGGACAAATTAGTTCCTGTTTCTGCTCACTTTTAACAAAATGTTGTACTCAAATATTATTTGATGTGAGGATGTGTACACTCCCACACCACTCAGTAAAAGACAACACTTGCAGGTCTCCAGGATGTATGTTTTATAGTTATCACTTGGTTATACGGTTACTCAGATTAATTGTGTCCCACCTGCCATTTTCTCTTTTAAGAATGGCTTCTCAAAAAGAACTTCCTCCCAGCCTTTTTATTCTGATATGACATGAACACAGGAACCACAATGTATACTACTTTAAATTAAATATTAGCAGTACAGACTAGACACTACTTCAAATCAACCAGGTAACCACAACTTAGAACTTCCAATTCAATAACTGCAATGTTTTTTCCAAATATGCTATTATTAGCAGTATTTTACATTTTGTACAGACTTTTTCGCCTATTTCTGATAATGAGCTTTGAATAAGTTGCAAATAAAGTCACCTTTTTTTGTCCAGTCTTCTGTCCATTAGGCCTTGAATCTACGCACTGACTTCCAGTATCCTCCCATGTAATGTCCATATTGTATGGCCTCATCTTCAACGGCATAGGTCTCCAAGCCTCTATATCCCAAGTCATCATGAGGCCAGAGGAGCCCACAATGGACCCCAAGACATCCTCTGTGTACCTGGATACACTACTTCATCTCCCTGTCCCTTCATCTCGTCTCATCTCAGTGTTTCTCCATCTTGCCTATGGGGAGACTATGCTCTTTCAGGCAGGAACTGTGACTCACTGTGCTTTTGTGCAGAAGCATAGTGGCACCCTCGCCTCAGCCGAGCCCTCTGGGCACTACGTAATACAATCAATAATAATAATTAATTTTGTCCCTTGTTTCCTCTTGTGTCAAAACAGCTGTGATCTTTCCTCTGATAACTGAATACACTTTGTAGCTCCTCAGGTTTTGTCTCACTATGAAAGATACCCATTCTTCCCCTCTTCTCAGACCCACCTAGAGTATCTTACCCCATTCTTCAAGAAAGACATAGTAATTGGTTCTCTTTCTTCAAATTCTATCCCAAAATCCATCTCCTTCAGGTATACTTTCACAACTAATCTAAGGCACTTTATGCTATTTCAAACTCATATGTTGAGGAAGTAAAAGGTAAATACAACAAGTGTTTCAGAATTAAAATACAGAAGTTATGTGGAAAATTGTGGGGTTTTATATGTATATATTATCTCTCCTCAAACTAAAGGGTGACAAGAAGTACACATGGCAGATCCTTCACTACAGATTGGGACTTCTGACAATGGCTTAAGTTATTTCAGTACATTCCTAGTGACATTAAACACAGGAAAATGCTGAGAAAAAACATTCATGTACTTTCATCCATACTCGTACACACACACCCACACAAGCAGTCGAGAGTCCAGCAAAGCCAGAGCTCTTTTGGTAAGATAGACCTCAAATCAAAATTAGTATTTTCTGCCAGCACCAGTCATCAACAGTTTCTTTGTGACAGTCATTTAAATACTGCAGCACCTATTGCTAGACAGAAAATACAAGTCTTGACCGTGTAACCACCCCTAACATGACTTTTCAAGAGCTCCCATTATGGATGCCTCTCACAGATCCGAGATGTGAAGGTGGAGAAATAACAGGCAACTTGTGCCATTTTAAGTGAGTACAGACACTACACTTTGAGGAAAACTAAGTAAAATTTGGGTTAAACCACAGGCAGGTTTTCTACACTAGCACGTCATACCACTAGCACTTCATTGTTGTCACCAAGGCAGCACCACATAAGAAACACTAAAACATCTTACCAAGATGTTAATGTCTTCTTAGCATCATGTCTAGCACTGAAACAGTGCCAAACACAGCCAGATTTGTTAACTCGTCTGACAGTTTAGGGACCCCATCCTTAATCAGGAAACACTGACGAAAGAATTGAGTGGGACATTTGCTTTGGTTTAGAGAACAAACTGTAAAACTTTCCTGTCTGCAGGTTAGAAGTCATATCGTGACAGCTCATGAGCTGGACTTATACCATTCACATAGTGGAAGAAAATTCAGCTTTACAAATGCAAAATGAAGCAATATTTCTGTGCAATTTTCTGAAGACTCCAAATATTTCTTTGCAAAAAGCTCTTCAACATTTATTTCTCTCAAATCAAAGCTCACTTTAACATTCAAGTTTTATATCTTCTTATTTACAGAGATTTGCAGAAATCATTCTTCCTGTTCATTGTTGCCATCAGATTGTGCTTTTTTATCGCTCTGATAGTGATACAAGATTTTACATACAATAGAATCTAAAGGAACTTTCATAAAATATTTCTCCCCTCGCACTGAACTCGCTTCTGATTTATATAGCAGTTAGGTACTGTTCATAAAAAATTATTTTCTTTAAATTTGAAAGAGCATAATACAGCTTTACATTCTCTATGAAGAATAAGCACAACCAGACTAGAAGAGACAAAAAAAAAAAAAGAGAGAGAGAGAGAGAGAAACATCAATTACTTAAAGTATCCTTTAACATTAGAATTCCCAAGGAGGTTTGAAGATAGCTTCCTAATAATAAATAAATTTTTGTATTTTTTTCTGATGTTGTTTCTGGAAAATAAAAAAAGCATGTGTCAAAAAGTCTTGTAATTCACTGTCCAATGTCCAGAGTTGGAATGAGGGGGACTTTGACTGACTGATTTTGAATTCAGATCCTGCAAGAGTACTCTAATCACTGACCATTTTAAATCTGAATGTTAACAACTTTTCTTTATGAAGTTCTTCTAAAAGGGTACTTTTATTCATTATAGAAAAATCCTGCAGTCATGGTATATAGTTCAGTTCATGCTGTCATAGACAGTTCATGCTGTCTTGCCTGGACCAATATAGGTTCTCAAACTACTGACAAACCCTGAGGCGAGACAAGCCAAACTCAAGAAATCACTTTCTTTTCCTCTCTAGGTGGACAAACACTGGAATAAATTGCCCTGAGAGACTGCGGACTCTGCATCTGTGGGGATGTTCAGAAGCCAGTCAGACCAGATGATCTCAAGAGGTCCCTTCCAACCTCAGTGATTCTGTGAGCTATTCCAAAAAGTGGCAACTGTTGCATTAATAATAATTTTAACTATTCAGACTGCATTAATCACCAAGAAAACCCTGGCTCAGTTAAAACACCTGCTCAGTGCCCAGGAGCAGCCAAAATCAGCAGGAAAACAATAATGGTTGTAATTAATTTGGACTTTACATTTTTGATCAATCAGTCTCCAGGCTGAGATCTCATTTACAGTGAGAGGAATGCAACTTCATCTTCAAATTACAGATGGAAATCTGAGTATGAATACACACACACTGATTCACATTTTAACAAATCCAGTTTTAGCAGCAGAAGTAGAAGGTACAGTGATTATGCATTTTCAGTTTAGCTGAGGTTATTTTATACCTAAAGAGGGATCTGAGGGTTGTTTTATTTTCCAACAACATTGTACTTAAACTTCCACTTCAGAGGATGAGCTTCCAGAAATCAGAAGCCTCATCTCCTTAGTCAATGTGCCATCAACGAGACCATACTCCTTCCCTAGTAATAAAAACATATTTTATGATAGGACCCTCATTATCTTCACTCATAATCACCAATACTTATGGAGGTGCTTTCTACATAGATTCTTAACCAAAGATCAGGATAGTGGCAAGTGTTAATCAAAGATTAAACTGATTAAATATTTCAAAGATCCCAGATTTCTTAAGCAACTAGTAGCCTGAATCCATAATACTTGTTCCATGGTTGATCTTCACAACCTCTCTGTAGCTAAACAAAATGGCACTTAATTTTCCACAGTTGCCTGGACTACACTGCAAGCCCTCACATCAGATCTCCCTCCACCTGATCTAAAGAAAAACCTAAACCAGGGATAAAAAATGAATACCAGAATATTTGTTGTTTAAAAAACGGTCCATATTCAAGTGAAATAATTAGGAGCAGCCATATATCATTACATTCCTCACGCTTTACAATTCCCCTCCAGAAAAAAAAAAAAAAAAAAATTAGCTTTTCATTCTCAATCTTGCAAGCTCCAAGACTAAAAAATTGCATGATTCATCTCCTCCGTTTAGCCTGGTTTGCCAACAAAACCATGCCAGCTGAGCTGTGCAGCTAATGCAATGAAACGTACCAGAACAATGCAATAGAATTTCTAATGCGCAAAGTCTGAAGAATGAAAAAAAAAGAAAAGAAAAAAGAAAAAGAAAAAAGCGTTCATGAAAACATTTCAATAGGCGCAGTGGTTTGATAGCTCCCTTAAGCAACCTTAGCAACCCAACATGCTGTGGAAAAAAAAAAAACAACAAAGCCCCCAAAATAAAAACAAAAAACCCCACAATCTAAAAATATTCCTTTTCCATAAGAAAAGTCTTCAATTTAAAACAATATTGGAGAGGAGGGTTCCACAATGCAAGCTGTACCACAGCTTCATAGATGTCACGCTGACTAATCAGGTGGGAATGATACTTCTATCAGCTAATCTTTAATAATACTCTGTTTGTCCCCTGGATCATCTCCAAATCTCATAACAGCAGCTTCTCTCAACTGCCAGAGTCAGTTCATGAGCATCACATTGTGATGCATCAATTAAATGGTAGTTTCAATTGACACATCCCTGACTTTCAAAAGATCATGACGGACTTCATGCACATTTCAGCTACAAAGACTGCCTCTCTGCAATTATTAATGTTCTGCAGCATTGGGCTAATCACGGTGCACTGGGTTTTGTATTCTGTTTGCCTCTACTACTTGTTAAATACTGTCTGAACATACAGCATGTAAAAATCCAATCCTTGGCACAAACAACTAAATCTGAAAATATAACATGCAAACAACAGCTAAGAGAGCTAGCTATCATCTCTAGATAGGATATTAAAAGAGCACTGCTGAAATAACAGAAGTTACACAACAAAAACCTAGTGAATTCTAACATTGCTGACCAACCACACTTTCTCATTTGAATTCTCTTATACATCCAATGAAGGAAACAGTCCTTGGCCACCAGGAGGTATGGACACCGAATCTTTTGTTAGCACTGAAGTAAAAGGTTTACAGTTCATGTTTCCAGCTGAACCTGCCAAAAAATTGTCAGGTGCAATGAGAGAACTGCCTTCCATTGGACCAGAAAGTTTGATGGGAGAAACACAATCCATTCCAGACCAGCTTTCTCTTGCCGGTGAGAAATTTGAAGCTAATGCAATGAAAAGCCAATGGGGAGTGAATTTCTCCTGGAAGTCAGCACCAAACCTGGCCAGCCCCATTCTGTTCCATTTTTTATCTTGCAAGATTGAGTGGAGTGATGGAAATCTCTTCTGCAATACAGTTTCCCTCATCTCATAAGGAGTGGAAGAAATACGTGTTTTGGGCTACCTTCCAGACCAGAAGTACCCAAGTCCACCCAAATTCTTTTCTGTTCTCTGACCCAAACATTACTACAGCTTTCAGCAACACATGTCCAGTCTTAAAAAATGTATTTATTTATGATTTTACTATACTGTACCTCCTTACTGAGGAACACAAATTACAGACTAGAGCTTGCTTCACACCTTGAGGGAAGAAAAAAAGAAAACCAAACAGAATTTCACAGGTTAAAAAAAAAAAAAAAGTATGGCTCCTGATTGCCTGAATAAAAAAAGCAAAGACTGACTGCAGAAAAACAAACCAAAAAGTCACAAGAATCTTAGAAAACAGAAAGTATTAGGTAATACATAAGTTTCCATCTCCCCTACAATAAATATCACAATGTTAAAATATTTCAAAATAATTCTTTATCCATAGCAAAAAATAAAGTGTGATAAACTAACTTTTTTTAAATCATAAAACTACAATGTTTAAGATTTTTACAACACTCTTATCTCTTTAGGGTATAAAATCTTCAATATGAAAATATATTTCATTTTAAAGAATACTAAATCCAAATCAAGAAGTATATTAACATTTACTTCAGCAAGAGTTGGGCCAAGAGAACAAAACAATGTATACCAGTAGGTCAGTTTTAAAAGAGAGCAAGAGGTTGTTTAGGCATTCTTCCATTTTTCTCAACATCATCTTCTTCAAGACAAAAGACTACCATTTAGGTCTCACCCCTCTAGCACTTCATAAAGCAAGAGATGTGTTTTTGAAAGAATTCAAAGTTTGAAAATTTGCTTCAATTCCAGATATGGGTTAGTTAGACACAAGAAAAACCCATACATAAATCCCTACAAGGTCAGGAACAACCATGAATCAGCAACAAGAAAAACAGAAGAGAAAAGCAAATAACGTGTATTTTCAAGCAAGTATCAGTATCTGTGATTTTCTTTCTTCACTCTGATCCAAATTAACTCCTGTGTTTAAGGGAAAAAAAGCAAGTGCTATACAACATTTTAAGTAAACATAGTCATGAGACCATGCCATCATTTGTAATAATTCGTTTCTGATAATAGAGAAGTGTCCGGACAAGACAACTGGAAAACAATGACTACTGTAGAATAAAACATACACAAGGGTGCACAGAAAGTCTGGTTCTGTGTATGAAAAAGCCAAGCATGAAGAGAAACTTACACACTATTTCAGCAGGAAATAAGCTGGAAAAGGACTGTTACCAGATACTGCCATGCAAATCATGTGTAACCAAAAACCAGTTGAAGATCTTTCCATTTCAGTCTTTCAGTTTTAGTGTAAGCCAGGAGCTGAAGTGCTAGACCTGGCAGAGCAGAAAAATGCAAATAGAAGGTAAAGACCTGAATATTCCTGTGCCTATGTATTTTCTCATTATATGTTCTGCTGCATTCCAAGTGCAAGGCAAATTATTCTGATAAACTCAGAAAACTAGCAGACCTATTTAACTATTTACCTGCTCTCTACCGTGAACCTGAAAGTGTGCAAAATTTTTGTTATTTCACCATTGCCATTATTAACACATGAGGCTGAAAGAGCAACACTGCACAGCGAGAGCTCAGTTCCATGAAGTGCTGATACTCCTAAAACAGGCTTTCGTTTGGCAAAAAAAAAAAAAATCACAGGAGAACTTAAGATGTTTCAGAAACTTTGTGACAAGATAGTTTCTTACTTTGAAGTATAATTGAAACTTTCTTCAACAACTAAACAAAAGCAATTGTACTAACCTAAAAGTAAAAGCTTCAAGACAAGACACATCTCCCAATCTTGTAATACAGGCCAAGAAAAAAAGATTTTTTTTTAAAAAAGATATAAAGAAAAATATGACACTAAAAAAGTAAAAGAAATAAATAGGAAAAATAAGTGGCTTGTATGTATCAAGCACCTAAAAAGCAGTACTCCCCCACAGCATACATGACTTCCTGAGTAAATTAAATATTATACGTAATCTCAAATCCAAATTAGAGCTGACTTCAGGTTCCAAGGTTGGCAAAATAAAATTTATGCCGGAGACAGCAAAAGCACACCGTTAACAGAAAATACAAATGCTATTCTGCAAGAATGACATTTAGCTTCTTAACAAAGACTTCATGGAGATTTGTAGAAAAAGAAAAATCTAGCTTTCTTCTCAGAAAAGAGGAACATATGACAGATTGTTACCTTTGCCGAATTGGACAAGATGGTACATCTGTGTGTCAAAGTTGGAACAGTTTACCAATAAATAGATGTAAATATTTTGAAGGACAGTTAGCAATACGTACACATTTTTAAACTAATTGTGTAAAAGCCAGGTCACACGCTTTTGGTACATAAGCAAGATAAATATTAATTGTTCTTAAAATGGCAGACCAGGATATGCATTTGACACATTTAGGCCATTAGATACAATGGTGGACAATGCTATGAGTGTATGATTCAACTCTGGTTAAAATCTAGAGGAGGTTTGACATTAGTGTCAGTGAGAACAGAACCAGACTTAAAAAAAACATACATAGCCATACAGAGACCCTTACAGTCATGGACCTGCAAATCGATTCATAAAATGTTTAACGATGCACAGTAGATTATTCTGCTAGATATTATACTAAAATAAATTAATTTACATTCAGATTGCAATATAATTTAAGCAATAGGTAAGAGAGGCAGGTTTTTATTTGAAGCAGCCTTTGTAATACAGGATTTGTTTTTAGGCTTCTGGCCAAAAAAATATATTTGTACAAAAAAATATATATTTGTGCCCTAAGTATTTTCTTCTAGCCTTTTGCTAATAGAATAACCCTTAACAACCTGTTATAACAACCTGCCTGTTTTATGTATTTCCTTCATTTCAACAATTTATTCCTCAGGCAGGGAAAATGAGATCCATCTAGAAATTTTGAAAGGAAGATAAGGATTTTCTTCAAGTGATTACTCTGTGTAAAGGTATACAATAAGGCTACAAACCCATTTCACTCACAGAATTTGTTTCTCTGCCCCTCCCAATAAAACAAATTACTAGGGCACAACCACTAATAGCAAACCATAACTTTTTGAATGAGAACTTACTACAATAAAGTGCGCTTCCCAAGCTCTAGAGGTGGTTCCAATTGTCAAACTGTAATTCTGTAACAGATATAAATCATCATAAAAACCTCACTCATCAACAGGAAGTCACATAGGTACATAAAGAAGTAATTTTGTTAGCATTCACACTCCCACACAGTTCACTACCCCATTAAACTCATTCCTTCATTGAATGTGTGTTCTGACCCATGTTAGTTTATTCTGTTAGTAAATCAACAAGTGCAGCAAGGCCTTCCTACATAAACAGAAATGCAAATGCCATGCATGGAAACAAATCTCCCCCATCAAGTTCTGAAGGTTGAGCATTTCTCACACACTATATTAATTGGATTACTTTACAGGATTACAGCTTCAGAAAACTGATACAGTAACTCTCACCTAGAGGTTTTCTCAGAGTCAGCAGAACCTACCTCTGTGCAGAGGACCAAAGTAAACAATTCCTTAAGCCAGGCACAGGACTTCTGCAGAGAGGTGATTTACCAAGCCTGAGGGGCAACCCCCAAAACAAATTGGTTTGGCAGGGAAGAATATTGTCACTGATGCTCTTCTATCATTGCAGCTGTCAAGTAAAAAATAAACTGTAGACTAGAAAGCAGAATAAAAAAAGGGGATAAAACAGAAACCGGCTAATTCTGCTTCACTAACAGATTTATACTATAAGGAAAGAAGAAATTCAGAGACTTCAGCTGCAATTGCAGCTGACATACAAATTATAAGCTAGAATTCAACTAAAATAATAAAAAAGAGCAATGCATTACTCTGACATAATCAGAATAAAGTGATGCCTGTAACATTATCAACAAAACATGTCAACATTGCAGCTTGATACACCTTTAAACCACATTCATTTAATTTTCAGTAGATTAAAACAGGTATGAAAATTCCTAAATCAGAAGAAGAAAAAAAGAAAAACTAATTCTCACTACCTAATTACTCATTTTTGTCCTCCCACTCCATAGAAAATGAAAGTGTTTCTTTTTGTGTCTAAACTCAGAGTTGTATTACACTTCCTATGCAAAAGCATCTATTTTATTTTGGAGAAAAGCCAGGCAACAAGCTATGCCTCTCAAGAGGATGACAAGGCTCACCTGTGAGATTTGACATCCCTTCCTCCGACATTCCATTCCTCTCCCTTTCTAGACAAATTCTGTTCATTTGAAATTAAGGATTTTGGAGTCCTTCAGCTCAACAAGCTGAAGCTTTCCAGAGGTGAAGCATGCAAAGGAAAAGGAGAAGGAAAATGCAGACTAATCATACATCAATACAAACGATGTGGAGAAACATGTATTACTGAAGTTCTCATGATAACCTCTCTCCTACTTAGTAAACTTGATGTGACATTTTTAATACACTTATTTTCTTGTTCTGAGAGATGAAAAAACCTTGACCTTGCCCTTTGTTAAATCAAGAGAGAAATTAAAAAGAAAGAAGAAGGAAAGAAATTCCAAATTTAAGAGCCCCCTTCAGGAAAATATCCTTCTACCAATTTGAATGAATACTTAAATTCATAACTAAATACAACAGCAAGTTCTGCCACAGGCTTAGGTTGAAGCCATGTCAAACATTAAATCAGGAAAAGCAATCAAACCCAATACCAAAAGACAGGAATCCCAGTGGCTGTGTCAAGAATAAGGAAGAGTGAGAAAGATTAAACAAAAAGGTTTGGACTCAGAAGTTGAAAGTCCAAACAAAAGTGACTTCAAATGAACCAGCAGATAGCATACAGAGCAAATACAGTACTCTTCTTGCATGAGATACTGCTAACAGTTTTCAGAAATGGACTTGGAGGCATAACATTGCAGCTAACATTCTGAAACTATCCAAAATGCAACAGCATTTCTTTTCCAGGATTTCAGGAACCTCCTCGTATCAAAACAAAATTTACACGATGTTTCTACAAGAACCATGGTCAGCTCAAAATAGAGATCAGGCCTTCACTGATGACTTGTTCTGCAATCCTTTCTTTTCACAAGCTTTAAGATTCTTCTTCCATCAAAGTACCCGTATCAAAAGTAGTAACTTTTAAAATGCATATTCACTTCATCAGACATATTAAAAGTGACTAAAGAGTAAATAAGAGCTGACATACCTGACCAAGCAGTCAGACTATCATGCTAAGACCTACTTAAAAACATTTTAGTATGTGAATCATTAATTCACAAGCTTACCCTACAGAAATTCGGTCAACAGTGATGGACCACCTATGGCATTTGAGAAGTTTTCTGGATTTACCTATGTAGCCATCACCCTCCTGCAATTACTGAATACTAGACTAGTTCTTTTTTGCTAACAAGCTTTTCTAAAGGACTCGCTACATAATTCTACGACTACAAGAAATCAGGCTGACTTCTTATGTACGCACCAATAAATACAACTCTTACCCATGTTATCCTTACTATTCCAGCATCATGTTTAGATCTGTAATGGTACTGCTTCGTGGATTCTTTGCCTTAACAATCACACTTCCACAATGTTATCTAACATTGTTGGCCCTGAAAATTCATACAGTGTTATTTGCACAGACTTTGATCTCTATCATTTCCTTTATTAGGAGAGTTAGATCTCTTCAGCCACCCTTGCTATGATAGTTCTCATGAACGAATCATTTAACGTCTGGATGAATGCAATACTGTGGTTCCTTCAGCTGTCTGCTGGTACATGTCAAATCATGAGACAAGTCTTTGCTTTCTGTAAGTGTCAACTGGGGCAGAAAAAAAAAATCAAAACCCACATTTACTTAATACAAGTTTTTAAAAGATTAATCCAACTCTTTAGCAATGAAGAGCTATTAAATTACCTGTAACACCAGAAGAAAGGTTCTCTCCATCCCCTTTTCATTCTTACTGAGTATTTCTCTGCACCACATATCGTGATTTTTTTTTACTTTTCTGTTGCATGGAAAAGAGGATATGCATTCCATCTCCCTGGTACTTGCAACAAGACTCCGTAAATGCATGTAACTGTCTGTGCATTAGCATTGCAAAATCTAATTCATAAACATGCAGAAAATAGTAAAAAAAAATGAAGTCACATGATTTATTCTTATTTTCAGTCTAATCCTCAGTCTTAGAACCACACAGCATTCTCATGACTGTTGTAGGGCTAAAGGATTTTTATCCATCTGTACCGGTATTTAGGTGGCTGCTGTCACCATTGGAACCAAAGTATTTATCAAAGACTGCTTCAGGATGAAGGTCCTGTGTCCGTACAGAGAGGTTTAATCATCCAGCTTGTGCTTAGCATGCCTCTGCTAGTTCTAATGAAATTATTACACTTTGCAACTAGAAAATAAACACACCATAGGTGATTTGGAAATGTTTATCAGCATGGCTACATTCCTGATGTACAATGAGGATCAGTTACCAGTGAATGAATCCTGTGAGTCTATGAGTCTTAAGCAGACCTATTCAACTACCTAGGCTTACTTTGAACAGTCTTCAAATTGTATTCATTCCTCCACCTAAATTCCTATATAAGGAATTATAAACTTGGCCATCACAGGAATGGAAGATGCTCATACACCAAGGGGAATTATTTGGCATATTCAGCAAAGGAAGATACCTTCCTCTTTCCCCTTTTTCTTTTTATGAAACCAAAGAATGCATCCCACACAAAGCCCAGGCAGTCATTTTTTTCCAGCTTTGTCTGGTTTGGAAGAAATGTAGCTGTAAGAGACAGCCATATCTGGCTCGATTCCACTAATACAACTCCACTTTCTGGCAATCCCCAGAAAAACTCACAGACAGCCAACGCAGATCTTGCGTTGCTTCCTTCCATCATTCCTTTGAAAGAAGGATTTAAGCAGGGAAATTCTTCAAATTCAGTGCACTCAGTTTTCACAGCAGGATTCCAGAGAAGTTTTCACAGAGGTAGAGAGACAGGACACACCAGTGTTTAGCATTTGGTTCTGGCACTTAATATCCATCAGATATTATTTCCCACAGTCAAGTAAAAAAACAATCAGGTAATAGAGGTATGCTGTTATACAGCATTAATTACCCTGAAATCCTCTGGGAAGCTGCCTCGCAAAACGTAATGATCTTGTTACTCCTTCTCTGTGGTCCTACAGCATTCAGAATATGAACAAAACCAAACCAAATAAACCAAAAAGCCTGTCCTGCCATAAAATGTTTTGCATGTTAAAAATGAACTGATCCATGCATCTTATGGAACGATACCTTGTCAACTTTTTCCAAAGTCGCTCTGCGAAGTCTACTGCATTACTAGGCAGCCTATTATATTTCCAATTTTCTTCAAGCATGTGGTAATTATAAGGAAGTCATTCCTCACTATGATAAAAATTAAAGTATGCTACAACACTGAAAGAGTGAACCCATCTCTCTATCTAAAATTTAATGTAGCTGTTAGTGTGAATGCTCCTACAAACACATGAATATTATCGTAAAACTGACCATTATAGCATTACATTTAAACAGAAATTGCAACTGTCAAATAAGTTAATACAGCTCATGTTATGACACCTTACCTGTCATATCTTTCACTTTCCAAACAGTAAACACATAGATACTAGTTTGTTTTTATTAAGCAATTCTGAGAAGCTAAGCAAAGCTTCTACTAAATTATGCAGTACATGCCTCAAACATACATCTGTTCAAATCTATAGCTGAGTAACATATCACTGGGCTCTAGAAGTAGGAACATATTTGAAGAGTTTAAATACTTCACCTGACAAGTTACACCACCATTATTATGTAAAAAATTACAAAGAAAAGCAAGAGTTCTTTCATAAGTGAATACATAATTAGTTAATGAATCTCACGCTTATTAACAAGGGAGCGAAGCATAAAACTACACTGCAGTAAAAGCACATGGGGGATCCTGCTAATCTTTGTTAAGAAACTGGGGTGACCTTTTCTACGATGATGTTGCAGGTGGTGGCTGCCCTTAAGTTGCTCTATTTGTGACAACGAGAACAAAGAAAAACCACTGCTGTGCCCCTAGTGGGAACAGAATATTGCAGTAAGCTCCGCATTGCTGTGGTTGGCTTTAAAAGGCTTAAACTGTTATCTAAACTAGTTTCTTTATGCCTTTTCTCATTTACTGAGATGCATTAGGCAACAGGCAGCCTCTTCAAGAGGCCTTCCATTCCCAGAATGGTATAGACAACACAGCCAGACATAGTTTAAGTGCCATACACTTGTAAAACATAGTATAGGTCTTCAGCGGAATACCGACTGGAGACAGAAAATTATGCCAGGCTACCCTTACTTTGCTATTGGCAGAAATTCCAGGGTATAACTGTGTCAATAATTAAAGTGCTCTGTTCTCACTTCCACCTGACAACAGTTAAGGTTTAAAATGGGTGTTTTCAAGCTGTCTGAAGGACAAAGTAACAGGATTCACATTCCAGTTTTCATTAAAAGAACATACATAACTCTTAAGTTTTTATCATTTTATTTGCCACATTTTATAAAAGTGTCTATTAAAGCTTTTAAATCTAAGTAAGAAAAAGCACTGACAAGACACTAAGACTAAAAGTCTGCCCTGGCTTTTGCTTTTCCAGTCATTTTACTAGTTCGGTGTTTTGTGGTTTGGTTTTTTTTTACTTCTTGTTCTTCAGAAGAATCATACCCTCTTCCTCCTCCTTCCGAATAACATTAATATTACATCAAGAATTCATGTTATGAATGTAAGTACTTAATAACAAAGGAAAAGTTAGACCAAATGAAATAGCTATCTGTATAATGCATATGCATGAATTCGGACAAAATATAAGAAAATTAGGGTGCTCAGAGTATGCACTTCATTAGCTACTGACTCTATTCTACTACACTCAATGCTCTAGCAGAAAATTCAAACCAAGTAGCTCAATCAAGGCAGAACTCAGCTTCTGGTAGTTTTATATGTCAATAAGAAGTTCCCACTTAAAAGATACAGAACTTTCCTCACAAAAGAGGAGAACACTTTTGTTCAGAGATGAAGTCTAGAATGGTATTAACAGAAAAACATTACCCATTCAACCTCAGAAATTATTTGCCTTGAGAATTTATTCTTTTGAGAAACTGTCCACTTGCAATCAATAGCAAAATTCTTGTTGATGATGGATAAATGAGCAAGCCTTTCACCAATATAAAGTACAAACAGAAAACTGCTGCAATTTTATTTGTATGTTAGTAACATGAAAGGGACAGCCATCTCCAGAAATTCATAGAGCTTAATTTCCCAGAACTGATGCACTAAGGGATTCAACACATAAGCCATAAAGAAAATCTCCTAACAGCGTCATAGCTAGGAGTAATTCCAACCAGAAGACAATCTTCCCACAGAGTTTTGTAGTAGTTTTCAGAAACAAACCTGCATTTACACAGGAAGAACTATTATGCTTACATTTCTAGCCATTGTGCCTGCAAGTAAAGTCTGGATATGAAATCCTGCTTACACTGAAATCAATAGCTCTGCCTTCACAGGGATCAGAGTTTCACTCTTGAGACCTTGAACAGCACTTCACAGTGGTGACCACAAGACCCCTTAAAATTGACATATGCAAAAAACCCAAAATTTTTTAAAACTGGTGCTATAAAAAAAAGTTTTGTTCATTTGATTAATGTATTTATTTTAGCTATTCTTATCAACACTTAATATAGAGCAGTAAACGTGCAGTACGTATTTATGACAAGCAGAACTCCATTCTATGAGACTTCTGTATAGCATTTTCAAGGAAGTATTTGCTAATGAGTAAAGAGATATTACTTCTTTTGTGCACAAATTAAGAAAAAAAGATTTAGATAGCCATAATATAGAAAATAAATTGCTGACTTCTTCCATCAATCACAATTAAAATCACAACACCAACATTAAGAGAAAGTTAAAATTCTTTCATTCATGTGTTCATTTTACAGTTCAACAAAGGTTATTTATGTACTACTACCATGACACCAAACAAAAAATGTATGTCACTTAAGTTTTATTAGGAAGTATAGGAATACACAGTTTCTGACTTTTCTTTTGTCATCCACACAAAGCCAAGTCTGCTTTTTCAGTCAATTCAGGAAATTTAAACAAAAGCCTAGGTGTAATTCAGACAACAAAACCAAAACTAACTGAGAGATTTAACATGAAGCACCTGTAAGTATAAAAATCAGAAGAAAAAGATCTCTGTATTTTCAGTTTAATTCATGTATTTCCTGGAAGCAGCCCACTGTCAGTATTTTCCCACACAGTCAGTTTCCAATCATTTATCTTGATTCAGAGAAATACTTCAACACAACCCTACCCCTGCACAAGAAAGACTGATGTACTTTCCTGAATTAGAATCATCCTGTGTACTTTCCACACAGCTATATAAAAGGAAAACCACCTTTACAATACACCTATAACAATATAGCATTCAAATAGAGAAGTGAAAGGCAGACATAGCTCTTGAGACCACTCTAAATCTTGGGCCAGAAATTAACTGGAATTGTCTCTTTACAGTCTGTCCACAGCTTAAGTTCCTGCAATAGATTTTCCTCAGGCCTTCATGGTACTAAAGAGCACCATGCATCAAAACATCTTCAGACACTGAAAGGAAGAGCAGCTCCCTGTCTCTCAGAACATTAGTCAACCAACTCACAGGGCTAGCAAGAAACTTCCCTGGTGGACCAACTATTTGCTACAGAGCTTCCTCAGCCTCCTTCTCGCACATCCGATAAAGACAACTTCCAGATGCAGAACACTGGACAAGAGAGAGTACACAGACTAGACAACTGATTTTACCCAGCAGTATCATTTTAATGGTGGTATAAAATGTTTGTCAAACAATTTTGGAATCAAAAAATTTATATATAAAATGTTCACACAAAATTCCCAAACAAGAATTGGACTACATGTCCTAGCTAAAACCCGTTCACTACAAACAGCCTGTCCAGCTCAATTCTAAAATAGAATTTGAGATCATATTCAGTATCTGTACTGCAGTGCAGTGCCTTAGAGAGGAAGGTACAAATGCTGCAATCTCAGCCACGCCATCCCTCACATGAGCTGTTAAACAGTGATCTCTTGTGCCAGTCCCTGCTGAATCTTCAGAAGTTACATACTGACAGGTACAAGAAATACTTTTTAAAATAAACAGAGGCTAGCCAAAGTGTTTTCCAGTGTTCTTTCCTTCTAAAATTGCTCCTAATATCCAAGATTGCTTTTGAGCATTTTCTTCAGTATATTCTAGCAGCCGTGTTTGTATGTTTGATGATTGCAGCTACCAGAAACTAACATATTTTGATAAAGCCCTTTAAAGATAAGCAGTGTATGAAAAGCATCAAGGGATTTAAAAAAAAAAAAAAAAAATCCATTCTATTTCACTGAGAGACTGACATAACAATTCTTCTTATGTTTAGTTACTTATTTTACAATAATCTTGAGATCTTGTTTTTCCAGGTTCTTTTTGTGTCCTCTAATTCCACAGAATCTTCATGCAGGATGGCATCTAAGCACTTGATTGTTAGTCAGATTTAAAGTGACATTCATTGTTTAAATGCTGCCATAATAAGGAATATCTGGAACAGAAGTGACTCTGGAATCACAGAATTCCTGTCCTTGAAATGTGACCACATTACATTCTTCATTTCAGAATGAAGAAAAATTCTCTGCCATAATACTTCAGATAATAAAAGAATGGAGTTTAAATCCCAGCACTGAGTGAATAAAATCTTTTGCATGTCAAACATGACTCCTAAATAATATTTAACTTAATTTAAAAGTACTTTTCCAGTGTTGGAAAGTACCCTTACACTTTTCTCTGACAGTCACACTTAGAACAATAAAGTCCATGTAGAAAATAAGGCAGCACAGAATATGTTCACACAAGCAAAAGATCCTATTTTACTTCAAGTTGCTAATTAAACAAATGAAAAAAGCATGAGAAGACAGTACACTGGAATATCAGTATTCCAATCTTCAAAAAAAAGGCAGAGATGAAAAGGAGACGACGGACCTGGGGAAAACATGCTGCTCTCACTGATTATGCTTCTCATTTCTGACAGGCATGGTAGTCTTCACTGTCTCAGAGGACAGTGAGAAAGACCATAACCCTGTCGGCCTTACTTCAGTGTGTCCTGGTGGTGTCTCCTACCATAAATATCTAAAAGACGACCTGCCTTCAATTTAAGAAACTCCACAACTCCAGAAAACCATATGTACTGACACCAGGAACATCCCAAGATCAAATAGCTAAATTACACATTTCTCATCACTCTTAGGTACATATTGCTCCCAAAATTCAGGACACCTTTAACCAATATAAGGGATATTCATAGGCAGTATTTTGCTGCAATTGTTTTAATCCTATCATCAGCTTACCGCCCCACTCCACACAAAAGCCTTCCCTTATAGGGGTTCTGCACCACAAAAACCAGTCCTTGCATGTGTGCGTTATGGAAGGAGCTTAGGCATTTAGGCAAAAACATTTTCTGTTCCCTCCTGGAACTGAATTATTTTCACTCTGGTCAAATTACACATCCTAAAAAAAAAAAAATCATGTCCATATTAGCTATAAATATTTTAGATTCTTGAATGTAAAGACTAAACAATGAAAGTTTATTTTGTACACATCTTTCTCCTTTCTAGTATTAAAAAAAAAACACAAAAAAACCCAAAAAAACCCCACCCAACTCTACAGGGAAGAAGTCCTTCCCAGACACACAGCTAATAAAAGCAAGAGCAGGATACCTGCTCCTCTTCACTCCTCTTGCACAGGGTGTGTGCATTCAGTGGGAGAAGTCAGGAGAATGTACGTCCAAGCCTAAAAAAGGCTACAAATAATACAAGGTCATCTCCACCTGGAGTATTCAGCAAAGTAATGAGGGAGACCCCAGTCTGCGGAAAAGCAGATAATTCACAGGACTATAGATTTCCTTGAGAACTGAACAGCACAGAGCTGAATTCCAGTCTGTCCAAAGTTCTCTCGAACAATGTAAGGACTGATGCTTCCAGAAATCCAGGGCATTAACAGGTTACGTTCACTTCTCAGAAGCGACGTATAAAACTCAAATTGTTCCCAAAAGAAACAGAAATCCACCTGTCCTGGTTTCAGCTGGGAAAATTATTACTACATTATTACTACTGTTGTCATTTTATTAGTGTTATCATTATCATTATTAGTTTCTTCTTTTCTGTTCTATTAAACCATTCTTATCTCAACCCACGAGTTTTACTTCTTTTCCCGATTTTCTCCCCCATCCCACTGGGGAGGGGGGAGTGAGTGAGCGGCTGTGTGGTGCTTAGTTGCTAGCTGGGGTTAAACCACGACACCAACCTAGCAGCAAATTTGTAGGAGGAAGTGCATGATGACACCTTATCAAAAAATAGTCATAAAATAAAAGCAGCAAATGAGGAAGAGGAATCATTAGGCAAATAGGAATGTGTGAAGAGGAAAGGAAAAAGAAATTACCAATCGACATGTAGATGGCACATACAAATTCAGTTTAGTAGCTTAATGCAAATAAAGCAATTTTTTTATTGAATAAAATCTCATATTTCTCTTTAAACATTAAATATAATACATTGTGTTTACATTCCAGGGTAAACTCTAAAGATGCTACAGTAATTTTGAAACATCAGAAAGAGAACCCACAATTTTAGAAAGTTTATCAGGTCCTATCAAAACAAGAAAATATGAAGAGCACTGTTTACATGTAGTAGGCCTACAGATGTCATCATTAAGGTATTCAAAGCACAGACAGCTTTTTTGCTTGCATAAGGTGTTCTTTGAAAAGTTCTATGTATCTACCAAACCATTTATGAATCCATTTGTCCCTAATTACTGTTTCAAAAATAAATAACTAAAAAAGAGAAACTGCAGCAATTACCAGGTAATATCCCCTTTCCAGTGCTTTCTATCAGTGCCATTCAGAAAGTTACGCACATCTAATACCTTTAGAGAATACTAATCCAAGCTTTCTAAGAATAGATAGAAGGAAGACTGCTACATCAAGAATATGTCTTAAAGCAACTGACTTTTCCAAGTAATGCTCATAACTTTGACAAAGTGGAAGGAAAAGAGGAGTAAAAATCACTACTTACATACAACTACAGATTAGAGATTCAAAGCTTCGCACGAAAAGGATATTTCTCAGGCCTTTTTATTTCACTACACAAAAAGGCTCCCCCGTGCCTCAGTTTACCATATTCAAGGTCATCTTACCACCAGTACAACATTCTAAAAATTTTTAAAGTATTGTCTAAGGCAGGGTTTGCCAAATCTGTATTAAGCCTGACACACATTATCAGGAGTGCTGTTTTACATAACATGCTGCTGCTGTCAGGTGCTGTAGTTTAACATTACTGTATATGTGCTGAGCAGTATTAGCATGCTCACTGCTTCTCTTTCCCTATTAAGCATTCAGATAACAGCCCTTCCATGAGCTAAGCTTAACATTCAAACCTGCACTAAGACTGTCATTGTACAAGTCTTCCAAAAATGTTTACCAGCGAGAAGTACTAATAATAAAACTCTCATAAATTGAGATGACAAATTATCTTTCAAGAAAGTAGTTTTCTGTTTTGTCTTTAGATGTTAAACAACCCTACAATAGAAGTCACATAATGCTGAGAGGAAAAAAAGTTGACAATCTTCATGCCAGTGTTGCATAACAGCTGTATTCCCTGTAAAACCAGATTTTCTAAGAATTCTCAAACAAACAAAGAATAATAGGATGTGTATCTGTTATTTTATGGCTTCTGATTGAAATAAACATAAGATGACTGAGATCAAGGATTCATAATGCTGCAAACAGCATACGAATATGCTTCACGTACATTATGTGGCTTGCTTTCCCCTCTTCTTTCAATGTATTTTCTTACAAGACATTGATCGTGAACATTTTCTAAATCAGACAGTACTAAATAAAAAGGAAGCTAAGCTTTACCCTACAGTCTCAATGTTTTTAGCTCTACTTATCAAACGTCTCAGCAATTTTTCCTCAAACTGTGACAGGGTTTGTGTACATCACCACTCAAACATGCCCATCTGCAAAACTTGCTAGGATTGTGCATATAAACAGCACTTGGGAGATGGCCCAGAAGGTAAGTAAAAGCACTGCTTGAAGAAAAATAATCCAGATAAGCATAAAATGCAGCAGTCCAGATGTATTAATT
Organism: Haliaeetus albicilla; assembly: GCF_947461875.1. Lineage (NCBI taxonomy): Eukaryota > Metazoa > Chordata > Aves > Accipitriformes > Accipitridae > Haliaeetus > Haliaeetus albicilla. Next base: position 31,305,033 of record NC_091495.1, read on the forward strand.
AAACTGAAGGAAGAAATGCTCTAGCGCCTTAACATGCTTTGGACTGAAGAAAACCGAAGTAAGGAAAGGATGCTCACACCAAAAAAAAAAAAAAACAAAAAAAAAAAAACCACACCGTATTAGTCTGTGCTCAGCGAGGAGAACGCCTGCAAGTTAGTGGGAACCTTGGTGGGGAGGGGGGCGGTGGGAGAGGCGATTTCTTCCCCCCCCCCCCCCGGTTCTGTTTGCAAAAGGAGCGCGACTGCAGCTTTTAAGCTGGGGAGGGCTGCTCGGTTAGTATCTGCAGTACGCGGACACATCGGCGGGTGGGAAGGCAGCGCGGAGAGGTACTTGTGGGGAGGCGGCGGGGCCGCCCGCCCGCCCCTCACCCTGCCCGGGGTCCCCCCGCCGCTCCGCGCCCGGGGCAAGCCCCGCCGCCTCCCCCCCGCCCCCCCCCCCCCGCTTATCCCGGCATCGCCAGCAGACCGAGCGCTTAGTTTTCGCCCCTCCGCCCGCGGGGACGGGGCGTACAGGCTGCCAGGTGGAGAGGAAAAGGGCTGGGGCTCCGCAGCCCTCCCTGACAGGACTCCCCGGGGGCGGCGGGGGCAGAGCGCGCCCGCTGCCCCCCTCCCGGCTCCCGCCCCCGCGCGGGCAGGAGCCCCCCGCCCCACAGCTCTCCGCAGGGCAAGGTCCGGGCGTCGCCCCCCGCCCCCGCCCCGCAGCCCTTCGCCCGCACGGCCCCGGTCCCCTGCCCCACGCCGGCGCGGAGGTGGGGGAGGCGAGCCCGGCGCTTACAGTTCGCAGGAACTGGATCTCGTCCTCGCCCTCGCCCCCCTCGGCCATGGCTCCCCCTCTCTCTCCTTCTCCCGGGCGCTGCTCCCGCTGACCCGGGCGAGCGGCGGTGGTCGCTCCCCGCGGGGAGGCGGCGGCGGCAGGAGGCTGACGGCCTCACCGGGCTGGGGCAAGCGGGAGGGCGGCGGAGCCGGCAGCCCCAGCCCGGCCCTTGGCTGCCAACGAGGTGCGGGCGCCCGCCCGCCCGCCTGCCTGCAGCAGGTTGAGAGCTCTGCCCAGCCGCCCGCCTGCCAGTGCCTGCCACGGGGGGAGGGGGACGCGATTAACCGGGGGAGGAGGGGGAGGCGGAGCTCCCCGGCCCCCCCGCTGCTGCAGGTGATCTGCAGCCTGCTCCCTCCGCACGCCAAACCCGCCGCCCAGCGCCCCTTACTGGCTGCTCTGCGGAGAGGCGGCTGACGGACGGACCGACCGACCGACCGACCGCCGCCGCCGCGGGGGGCTCGCCTCCGCGGGGGGCTCGCCTCAGGGGCCCCGGCTCGGGCGGCTGCCGCCCGACCCACCGGCCCGGCCCGCGGCGGGGCGGCCCCGTCACGCGTCCCTGACGGGGCTCGGGGCCTGCGGCCGCCTCAGCTCCTCCGGGAGTTGGCGGGGTGGGCCGGCGCCGCCTCAGCCTGAGCAGGTCTGTGCCTCTGGAGTTCTGCCGGACGGGCTGCCTTGGGAGATACCTCCGGAGAGGGGGGAGAGCTGAAGCGGCTTCGCGCGAGTTTCTCGCCAGCCGACAGTGCTCTCGGGGAGAAGAGGTGGAAGGCGCAACATGGCTTCAGCGGGCGTTGGCCTCCAAGCGTCTGTGAGTGAGCTTGATCCGGGGTGAATGAAAGGCTTTCAAATACAATTTACTGGAAGGATAGCCACCGTGCATTGGCCATGGGGTAAAGCAGAGGGTTCTCGTGGAACAGCTCGTCTGTCACGAGCACTCGTGCAGACCGCACCTTACAAAGGACGCGTCGCTTCTAGCAGCGAGGGAGCTAGGCCTCCAGCGGGAAGAAGTGTGGCAACCCACGAGAGCTGGAGGACTGGTAACATCAACAGCACGCTAAAAATACAGCGGAGAGGCTCTGCTGATGTGATGCAATGGTCATGAGGTGAGGACAGTAGAATAGCTTAAAAAATAGTAGAATTAACATTGGATCATTGACAGAGTAAAACGTGTGAGCAATGTGTGACTGCAGAAGGCTTTTGAAGGACCAAAACCGGTAAACGTAGTGAAATCACAATAGTTCTGGTAAACAGAATGTGTGGCTGGCACAAGAGAAGACATGATAAGTGGTTCTTGAGAAGCCATACCCATAGTCTGTGACTTGACACTGTTCAAGGACATCATGAAAAAATAATATTGAACACTTCTGAGATTTTTATCATTACTTCCAGCAGTAGAAAACCTGTTCCTCTGACAGATTGGAAGTTGCAAGAGCAGCCAAGAGCCATAAGGTCTCTAGAACAAGTAATGTATGAGTATTTAATACAGAGGTTCTACAGATTAACTCCAGAGTTATGACAGCTTAAGCATTTCCTTGATAATTTCCTGTTTTCAGTTACTGCTGACTTCAAGAGATTTTTACCTCTCATGCTTAACCTGCCTGAAAATTTTTTTTCTAAGTCTGATAAAATAGTGAAAGACATTTTTTCATATTGTTGTAATATTCAAGTCTCCTAAATATCCCTTCCTCCAGATTATTTAAACTGAGAGATATTTCTTGAAACAGACCCCTATTATGAGGAACAGTCTTGAGTTTGGGTGACTTTAAAAAAATCAGGTCTCATGAAGGTGCACTGAACAAATGCAATTGCACTTCATCCCGCTTACTTACAGAACAAGTCAGTTCGAACACAACAATTTGCAAATGTATTTCACATGGATGTAAAGCTCAGTTCACATGGGTTTACAGGATCAAGGTCTGGTTAGATCACAGAACATCCGGGATACTTTCTGTCATGCTTTGAAGGAGAGTAGTAGATTAGATGCTGCAATGTAAGGCAAGGACATTCTAAAGAAAAGAAAAAAAGAAAAAAACCTATAAATAGTCCACTATAACATCGGTGGCTGAAACATTTTGTACAGTTTTGAGTACAACATCATGACATAATGAAAGTTGTTCCAAGAACTGTGGAACTGATGATACCTGGTTGCTTACAGATTTGAAGCTCATAATTAGACTCCTTGGTGTTTAGCAAGATGCAAACTCCAACTGAAGCTTCTCCATCCTAGGGCAGTAGCATTTCTCTAGCATGCAGATTTGTTGATGTCTACTAAGAATGAAACGTATGCTGCAGTTTTTCAGACAGCAGATAATACTCTTTGGTGTCTTCTTTACCCATGCATCCATTTTCATGAAATGGCTAGGAGCATGTATTAGCCCTCTGTTAAATTGTTGGAATTGCCCAGTTAGTTCAAAAGATACTATCCAGTAACAGACATGCACCACACCTGGCTACACAACTTAATTTGCTTAAGAAGCAAAGTTAAAAGTAGTAAAGGTAAAAGATTCTTCTGGAAACTTTCTGAGCAGGGTGATAAAGATCAAATGTAGCTGGAAGCAGAGCTTCTTGTTAAGTTGTTCATCAAGGACAAATCTTCATATGTGCATACACCAGACACATGTAATATTACATGCACACATGTGCAAAATGCATATTAAATAAAGTTATAAAATACACATAGAATATAAAGTCAGCACACGCACAAAAATGCCTAAACAAGCTATATAAATTCCTGATAGACACAGCTTCGGCTTCCTCTACGTTACCTCCCCACACCAATCAGCTACGATGTATGTGCCTCTCCCCTTTCCGCTCAAAACACAGAGGCTTACTCCACCTGCGTGAAAAGATCAGGAAAGTTTTCAAAATGTTCAGGATATTGGACTGGTGTTGTGTTTTAAAAGGAATGCACTTTGGCTGATGTGAGATTTTAATCAGTAGTTATGCTTAATTGCACTGAATAATTAAAAACAACTGATTGTTTTTAAGTGGAAATAACATAATAGTGTCTATCATAACAGGAAGTAATGTAAAGTTCATAGAATTGTTTCTTAGATGAACTAGTGGGAAAAATAAAAGAATAAACATCCTCCATGGCTGGTATTTACAGGTGGAATTCAGTGGAATTGCAGTTTTTGTGGGGGTATGGAAGAATAAGGCATTTTGCTACAGGACTGCCAGTCCCAAAGTTCAAGATGCCAGTCAAACCCACAGCAGTTAACTTTGTGTTCCCCACTCTTATTTGCTCATTTTCAATCTACATTACATCTGATTATGCCTACTGTTTTCTACAAGTCTGAAGATTTTTATCACCAAATGACAACTGTGCTTTCCACAGAAAAATGCAGAAAAAAACAGTTTCTACTTCTGCCAAAAATAATCCCATACTGATTTGGGAAGTTAAAGTTTCTAGCACAGCCTCTGAAGATTAACAAAAAGTTTTAATAAGAAAATTGGCATTCCTTGCAGCTCTAATTTACATTTTGTTACCTAACTAGTTGTCTTATGACATGCATGTAGTATGTCTGCTCCTTTTTCATCCAACCTAGAAGCAGTCTTTCAAATTTTCAGTCCAGAAGTTCTCCCACATTATGTGACCTGCTGCTTACCATGTACTGTTCCTTTTGTTGCCTTGTTCTTGCTATGTTCTTCTTAAAATCCTATTTGAAATCTGCCCATCTCCACGCTCATTTGTAATTGTCACTATGACAGATACTTTACCTGGTGCATTTTGCCTTTGGACAGCAAAGGCATTTTGCTCCTGCAACCCTAGTTTATCGAGGCAGCAGCACTGTGAGGGTCCATAATATGCCCTTACCAGTTTTCACCAAAAACAGGTTTCTTGGTGTGATGCAGATGCAGTACCGCAGCACCAGTGCAACAGTGCTCCTGAGGAACCCCAGCAGGATTCTGAGCTGAAGATAAATTGACACTATTGTAAGAATTTTAGCACTTTAATTGCATAAATTTTAATCACCTGAATCAGGAAACTTATTATGATGTTAGGAGAAGATGCATAGATATGTTTGTATGCACACACTCAACATAATAATCTATGTAAAACAAACAGTGTTTGCCATCTATAATAATAATAAGTACTGTGAACATTCAGTATTCAGGAACATTAAGTGAACTCCCAGGTGTTTCTTTGTTTTCATCTAGCAGAATATAGTACCACACTATTTTTTTCTTCTTAGAAGCAGAGAATAAGATAATGCCAATAGGAATTAAATGGGGCAGATACTATCCTTTCTTCCTCATGCTGTTCTTTCTTACAGCATGTCAGACTTTTCAGCCAGATACCAATCTTGAAAACATGTTATTCCAAATGATATAAAACTAGAGAGATTGCATCTCCTATCACATGTCATAAATCAACACCACTGTGGTCAATGAAATGGAAGCAGTGTAAAATCTATGCCAGTTTAGGTCTTAACTGTGACTTGGAAAGAAGAATAAAATCAGTAGCCCCAATTCCACATTGAATTTAAAATGAGATTTTATTGCAGATTAGCAGAGTTTAAGGAAGCATAATTATACCTAAGACCACATAGTTAGTTATATGCTTATCATGATCACCCCAGAGTTCAATAATATGCTACATTTTCTTTAGTTAGTGGTTATCCTGAACACATAAAATACAGTATAAGTGCATATCTGTCATTAAGTATATGTTCTGTACTCTATATATAGCATGTATGCAAGCATTTACATAGAAAGACAGTGTTACAATAAAATTCAGACAGAAGCTTTTCCTCTTTTATAAAAACTTTGTTTTTAAGCAAAAGCAAAGACAACCCCATTACATCTAGCTTAATTACAGGAAAAGTCTTCCAAAAAATTGTATTTTGCATTTGGACATGTACTGTCATTTTCTAAGACCTTCTCTGTTACTTTGCCCTCTGTTGTCAGCTGCAGCTAGTGAGCTTATGCCTAAATGTAGTCTGGAACACGGCTGTGGCAAAGTCTGGAAATCTACACTTCTCACCCTAGACCAAGAAACTGTCACTGTCTGAAGCATCTTTCCCGGCAAAGCTCAAAGCTTTTAATTTCTCTTTTCATTATTGTGTGTGGGATTATTAACATTAACAAGGAGCTATGGATCTTGTGGTTTAGTTTTCAGGGAATAATAGTTTGCTTGGGTTTTCACATTCATGTCTCCTTGGAATTTTTATTGGTCTTTTAATCTTTTTCTAACATACTTTCAGATAAATTCACTGGAAGCTGTTGGGAGGCACAAACCTAGAAGAAATAGTTTTTTGAAGGCACTTTTTTTTTTTACTTTGGTCTGTTTGGGGGAATTAATGCATTATGTTTCTAAATATTGTTGGTATACATTAAAATAGCACATGAAATACCATCCTCAAAACAGAATTTCCTGGTTTCCTAGGTCTCGTAACAGGTTATATCGTTATGTAACTATATACCAGTACTGTACAGTTATGATGTATTTGTAAGGATCTATCCAACAGTCTCGCTTTTATTGACAAATGGAGATGTGTTGGTGCTTTCTTCCACTTGCATCCTTGCAATTGAAATTCCATCTGTGTTTAGCCAATGATAAGGAAGCAATAGGAAGGTAATTCCAATTTTATTAATAATTTATGTTAACCATATGTCAGTCTCAAAAATCAATGCAGTCGCAAATAGTTGGGAGATTGGAGTGGGAGTAATTGGGTTCTCAAGGTGTTTCAAAATCTTTTCAAGTAAGTGTCTAGATATTCAGTGGACCTGATTTATTCTGAATGAGTTAATATCTGAGGACCTAAATAACTCCCTGGAACAAAGAAGGGGAAATCCCTCCTTCTTATTATTAATATCCAGCAATCTGCTGTACAGTTTTCCAGTAAAGACCTACATAACATATAAAACCAGGAAAACTTCATTCCCTGTCCCTACAATGACAATCTTTGCTATGAAGTCCAGTTGTGTGATATTTAACAACTCTAGTCGTGTTTCTAAGAACAGGCAGTTTTCTGGGAGAAATTTTAGTAGCCATAGTCCTGCTGTGTAACTTGAGGAATGCAAATAATTGTTAAGAGATTTGTCTATCTCAGAAGAATTTTTTTTGAGAAGACAGTGTTTTCACCCTTTCATTTTCAAAAAAATGAAATTTCAGTGATACAGAAGACTTGCATTTTGTTCTGAGGAGATAAAGAACAGTTTTTTTCATGGCTGCTGAGACAACCAATTGTACATAGGGGGAAGAAGGACGAGGGTAGACTGCACAAACACTGGGAACAGCATGAAATTTCTGCTAGGAGAAAATGAAATCTCTGCATTACAGGTATTAATCAGATACTAGCTACCAAAGGTGAAAGTTGTTGGCAGGTTCTGGAGAAGTAACCAATAATTCTTGTGTCTTCAGAGAAAATGAAAAGAATATGACTTCCATGGGGAAATATTTACATTACTTAAAATGATTATGAATTAGTGATAAAAGAAATTGGTAATCAATGCAAAACTCAGTGGGTTGACCGTTCTCTAATTGAATATCCTTTATGCCAGCAGTTGAAATGTATTTTTCTCACAAATATTATGTGAGGTGATGATGTAGTAGCCTGAAGAAGCTGCCAGAGTAAAAGGAAAGAAAAAGGAGGAGGTAGAAGAAGGAAAGGAGGAAACTTTTAAGGTCTTTCAATTGTAAATATTAAACCTGAGAACCACAATATCATTAGATTAATATCCTAATTTTTACCTTTCATCTGCCATTTCTAGTACGCTTTTTCAAGTGGATCACAAGATAAAGTCCAAGATTTTAATATTCACACAAGACACAAAAAACCACCAGGAACTGAAACTTAAAACTTGGATCCCTAGCTAGTCATAATGCAATATAATGCAAACATCTCATTTGAATTGTGACTATGACAACACAAGTACAGGATTACAACTGTTACTAGGCAAACTGTTCACTGTGAACAAATGATTAATTTAGCTTTTTTGAGTAAAAAATTGTGCACAAAGTGGTTTACTAATATATTTGTTATTCATAATTGTTAAAAAAAATTCAGGGCATAGTTTTGAGAGTTATACTCTTGGGTTTTACCTTAGAATACATCTTACTAGCTTTTGTGAAGTCTGTGGTGTCATGTAAGTGACAGAGTATTGTTTCTGCTCCCTCACTGGGTAACAAAGTCAGAAGAATGAGCATTAAATACTGTACACAAGCACAAATAACCTTGTGCACATTCAAGTGCAGATAACAGGAAAAAAATAGATGTTCCCTACATACTGAAATCTGTAATGAGGCTACTTTTTCCACCATTATTTCATAGACCAGCAAAAACACAGGCCCCAGATTTCACAGTTAATTATTAATTTCTTAAATATAGGATAATTACAAAGGCTAAAGGATTCGGGTTTTCTTTGTAATTATGATAAGTTGATTCCAGACTTCCTCTAAGTCATTCTAATGTCCTCTACATGAGCTGCTCTGCCTGGAAAGGCATACATGAGCTATAATTTCCTTTTGACATTAAAAGCCACAATTCTAAACACCACTGCAGTAATGCAGAGGAAAAAATGTTTGGCTCTTAGCTCAAGATTAGTCTCTGTAGCCATTAAGAAGTGAAAGCTCCATGGAGGTAACAGAATCAAACCCACTGAGATTACATTCCAGTCACAACAAGCGCTAAACTGTTGTAGATACAGTATCTGGACAATGATATATAGTAAATAACCAACTTTCAGTTGTCCATTTCACTACTATGATTTTAAGAAAATATTCATTAACACAATTGTAAAACAGAAACACATGGATTCATTTATTGGAAAACAACAGTATTATAAAGGAGTAGCAGAATTTCTTAATTGGAGCCTTGTATCATACACTAATAATAAATCAAGACATTAACAGTACTTAAGACATTCTTGCTTGAGCACAAGATTTATATTTACTATGGTTCAGTTACTTCTATAATTAAAAAGAAAACTGTTTTCTGAAGCTCTGTGAGGAAACTATATTACATAAATATTTTGTTTAGGCACTTAGTATCTCATCCTATAGCCCTAATAAGACACCTCACCTCTAGAAACTGGAAACTGCCTCTTTTTGTGACTGCTTACTGAACGAAATAAGGAGAAATGCTGAAATACATCTGAATCAAAATCTATAGAGCATAATACTCTGAATTCTGAAAAGAAACCATTCAGGTTTTTCTGCTGTTATTTTAAAAACATATACAGTTTACTATGCCAAACTGGACCTAAAATCTATGAAGTCCACTTTCTGGTCACCTTCTGTGGCAAGTAAACAGCTGATGCAAACAGGAACTAGTTCTCCCCTCCTTTCCAGTCACAAATATTTGATCTTCGTTGAATATCTATTTCAAAATCTTCGGTATAGTTGATTTGTAATAACAATGGGTATTCCTCTTATGTACAAACTTCTATTTTAATTTTGCTTAAAACCCAATGACTCTTGTTAGGTCCAGCAATTCACTAATCATTCATTGTTTCAAAAATATTTTCCACCTCTTAATTGGATTGTTTTGTAGCATCACTAAGATGTTAGGTGTGTTTATTCAGTATTTTGTAGAACTGTTCACATAATTTTCAGGAGTACTAGTTCCCTCCAGACCTCATTCTTCCTGTTCAGTTCTCCCTCCCAGTTCACGGATTCTGCTCTAGTTCATGTGGCTCAGACTGATTCCATAGGCAAAGTTCCTTTACATTGCCCAGAATATGAGATTTTAAAAAACAGTTCTAACATTCTGATCCATTCTTCTCACATGCAGGGGCATTTCACCGAGTGATCAGTGCAGACAAGCTGAACTGTTTTCTCTTTGTGTCATCCAAGGTTCTTAACTAAGGTGCTCCTGCTTTCCAGGCTCATCTGACAGCAGAGACTAATTTCATAGTCACTGAAACAGTAAGTGAATATCAGCTAATACATCAGGTATTTCCCATCTTTATTTTTGCTTTTCTTTATCTGATCTTTAATATCAATCATAATATCACAGTATCTTTCTTTTAGTGCACAGCTCTTTTTTCTAATGAATAAACATTGTGCAGCCTGTTAACTATGTTTATATGACACCACATTGTATGCCTTACAATACAGCAAAATAATCACATAAAAACCGTACCATGTGAAGTAACTATTGAAGTGTTGCTAGTGAGTCACACTAGGCAGAATGGTTTTACTTCATTAAAAGCAAGGGAATCACACCTACTCCACTTAAGACCATCTTCTCGTTGAGGTTACCAAGGTCATTTCAGTAGCTTTGGAGATTTTAAACTCTAATTCAGTAGGGCTAACGTCCTAGTAATCACAGCATGAAAAGGCCAGCTCAGGGAAGGATGTTTCAGTCTGTAGAGCAGTTGTTCTCAAACCATGGGAAGACTCAAGCACCATCCAGCTTCAACATTTCTGACAGGCTAGCATATTCCTAAGCATGGAAAGGAAACTGCACTGCAGCATCACCCACTTCAAATCAGATGTTTGTAAATATCTGTATATTTACAAATGGTATATATGTAAATTTCCACACTTCATTTCAAGACAGGAATGGTTTCAGTTGAAACACTCAGCTTTACATTAAAGCAGAACCCCCAGGCTTTTCTGCATATCATAAATGGGGATTTTAATTGTCCAATTAACATTTGCTTTTTTAACAATACGTCATGATTTCTGGCATTAACAGCAGCACTGCAGCTCAGATTTCTCTGACAACTCTGCCTAATCTGCTTATTGAACTTTATTTTAAAGGCTTGATTCCATACTTGCCTCTTAGCATGTGTAGTCATTGACACCAGCAAAAAGTGGGTGTAAAGCTCTCCCACAACATAATGATAACATTTTACACCCACATTACCCAGATGTATATCACTACAAAGCAGCAGAGAATAAGGATTTTCTGTTTTGGAACAATATTACTAGATTTTGAGCTGACTGCTACAGGAAACTATTAAAACAAGCTCATAAACAATTAACAATGTGACATTCAGGTTTGTGCTGTTTTAGCAGAAGACAACACTTTGTTTGTAATTCATTGCTTATCCTGCTAACAAGAATACAAAATTTGCTAATCCATTTCAGTCCCTGCCTAGTGATCCTAAAGCATAATGTTAACATTCTTCACCTGTCTTACCACACAGAATAGGTATAATGAGACTAGAAGTATATACATAGATAAGACTATACATATACATATATATGCTAGCATTAACTGAGGATGGAACTGTCAGTGCAAGTATGGCAGCACCAACTGCAATATCTGCTCTGAGTTAAAGAATGGCAGAACTAAGACTGCTTTTCTCCTGTTGCAGAAATGTGCTTTTATTACTGGTCAAGAAGACAAACTCCTGTTTAGGCCAAATAGATCTTTTCTACTGACAGCTGAATTTATTTTTAGTTAAAGCCAAGCGATACCTTAAGGGAGTGAACTGTATAACAATTTTTGCCCACATCAGGTAATACTAGCTCTAGGATAACTATTCTCTGCAGTGATATTGCTATTGCTTATCTTCCCCCTGCCCCAGCTTGTATGAGCAATGGTTGGTTGTTGGGATCTTCAGCTGTATTTCAATGTTGTTCAGCTACAGGGGAAACAACTGCGACTTTTGCATGCAGTGGCCCCTGCACTTTGGATCTGCTCTCAGAATTCGTAAATATAATTGTTCACAAGCAAGATAAAACATTAAAATGACACATTAGTCCTAGCGAAGGAAAAGAAGCACAAAGGAGGGCATTTAATGAGTCTTGACATAAAGCTTTGTCATTCAAGTAGTCACACTGGTAGTTCTGCACTTCCTCTCTCCTCAAGTGGGATCCCTCATTGTCCTTTTAATGTTGTTTTTGAAAGATACCTCAGTTCTGCTTCAATTGCAGGTTCCCACAGTCCTTGAAGCTCATTAGCCTTCACTACTGGTGAAAGAAAGAACCTAGGAACTAAATATATACTGAATTTCAAGGAGGTAGCTATTTGTAGTGATGTTTCCATGCATTTATTTTCCCTTGCAGTGCCTGCATAACCACCCCCTCTGAGCTCTGCCCATTTTAAGTGCAAGCAGAGTTGAAAAGTACTATTTAGTCCACTTGAAGTGGCACAGAAAACTAGCTTCATCCACAGAGCTGAGCTTATATGTTTCATCACATATGGCATTATGCACAGCTTTAATTTTTGCCAAACTAAAAGCAGAATCCCTCAAATTTATATAGCATGCTTATGCCCATGCTCCAGATAGTGGAGAGCAAAATCTTCAATCATGCCTTATGTCTGCTCCATTTTAAAAACACATATTAGAGGAGCTTCCTGCAGATGGAGGACATCTTGGTCTCTGATTAGGGCTGGGAGAAAGTTGTTAAAAGCACATTTGACTTCTGTCTGAGATTATGTAACATTTGCTGCTATTCAGTAAAATTGTTCTTGCTAGTCAGAGGTACAATGTTAACAGCTGCTCTTCGTATTAAGTTTTATGAAGAATCCAGGGTAGGACACCAGTCAGGCAGAGGTCCAAGTGGTTGGGTCATTCCTGAAGCATTCAAGAGAAGTTTTTCTGTCAAATGACCAGGCAAGTGTATTAATTTTGGTAGAGAAAGTGAGTCAAAATTGTTTAATTGAGTATGACGGTGTATAACACCTGGATCAAGAGTTTCAAAATTTCCATTTGGTTTCACAGTGAAAATTAAAATGTTGTGACTTTTTTCTTAAATAACTAGGGAAAAAAAGGAAAGAAAGAAAACACATTAAGCAAAACAGTAAACAATTTTCATTTTCCATTGCCTTTACCTACAGACTTTAGAGAAAGTTTTCATAAGGGAAAGCCCCTTCTACTTTGTGTTAAAGAGGGCTGTAAGTGTCCCTTTGGGACAAAAAGCTATAGTTAGTTGAAATCAGTAGTAGTTCTTTAAAGGAAGCCAAGCCCACACAGCAAAGGGGAGAAAAGAACAGAAATTAGGAAGAAAAAGAGCTTCTATTCTGGTGCATCTCTTACTTTCAACTCACTTGCACATGGAAAAAGACAGACCCAGCACATGGTCTTATCACAACCACTCCAAAACCTGGCAAACTCCTAGCAGCGTCTGATGATTACAATGCTGCTTTTAGCTGCCCTTTTAGTCATGGGTTCACAGCAGTGAAACAAGACATACCACAGCCTTAATCAGCTAAGTCACACCTCCTAGGAAAACACACACACACAAAGGTCAGAAAAAGACCTCTGAAAGAAGGGTAGGAAAGAAAATGGACACATGAGATAGGAGGTGATGGTGAAACCCAACTGTCGTACATTATATATATTCCATTTGGTGTCATGGATTTAGCTTAATTCAGGGGAATGATAACACTCTTCAGTGCCTCCTCAGTAGAGCTTGGACAGGACATCTGTCAAGATTAGATGATAACTGTCCATCAGCCTCATCTGTGCCTTCACTTCATTTCAGCATTTGTAGGCCCAAAGAATCAATGACAAGGGGAAAGACAGTGGATTTACTCACCATGTTTAATTATTTTAGAAAGATCAGTCAGTCATGTATTTTGGTTTGTTTTTACACAATGGAGTATTTTACATATTGTGCTTTTTCATTATTAAAAAGAAAAAAAATGTCAGTCTTATTCAGACATGGCAAAAGCAAGCAGATCATTGGAATTGTACTAGAGGAAAGATTTTGGAAGAAGGAGAGATAACCATGTCATTTCCTTAAACCTTGCAACAGTCAGTAACTGCATTTTTCAAAGTACAAAAACCCTATTTTTCTCAGTTTTCTTAGATCATCAGATTTGCCCTGTAGCATACAAAAGCCACTAGTTTAAAGTCCAATTGGATTTACCCTTGATTTGTTCTTGATCCCACATAATCCTGACATAATAAAGATTAGACCTAGAGATAGTAAAGATTTTCAGTCACCCCAGCATTATTACCAGTTGCAGCTTCCTCACTATTTTGCTGAAATTTATTTGTATCCAACAACTTACTTCGGGATATTACTTGATGACACAGAAACTGTGTGTCTTGCAAATTTTCAAAACTGGTTATCAAGTTGAAATGATTTTGCTTTATTAATTTCTTGCTATTAGTTCTTCTTAGTATGCTAAAAAAAAATCCCTTTAAGCATGCATAATTCAGGATATTATTACTAAAGATTTTGCAGAATACATATTAGGATTTTGTTTTCACACAAAGGGCCTGCTCCTACAACTCTTATTCTTCTGTATGGCTTTGTTATGATAAGGCTGCAAAAGTGGGACTTTTGTAACATGATGAATCAAAAGGTTTGTGAACAAGTTTTTGACTCGTATGCAGCTGACAAAATGTACAAGGATTGACTCATGTGCACAGACCATGCCCCAGAAACTGGGTGGCCTGTCTGAGATATGTCTAGAATAGACTAGTTATTTTCCTTTAAAAAGCTATACAAATACATGAGCCCCATCTTTTTGACCAGAGTATGAATCACACAAACAACATACTCCTGTAAAAGCCCTCTCTCACTACATTTAGTGGAATACATCCAAAGTAGATTTCTCAGGGAGACTGTGCTCCCATCTGTGGTGATGTTAGCAGTAAAAAATACCTCTTCATATGTTTGCTGCCCATTTTCTAAAATGAAACAAAACTCAGTGCATGACCAGGAAAAGCAAGGCAACTAGCAAAAAGGCAATGCAACAGCTACATGCAGGTATGGAGCAGCAGGTTGCATCTATGGGGTGAAGCAATGTGCTCTGTGGGGAAATGAAGCAATGGGGCCCGCTCTGAGCCACTTGGGAACCACACCGGCCAGCAGCACCATGTCTGCCAGGTCTGCATCTCCTGGGACGCGCAGCGGGGCAGCAAGAATTTCCTGCAACAGTGCTTTCACAGAGGTCCTTTTCACAGAGAAATGTACAGTGACAAGGGAAGTGATACTGGCCCTGGATACCCAGTATGCCTGGGATTTTTTTTTGCATACCATCCCAAACATACAGTGGTCAGACTGCAAAATTATGTTACAGGTAATTTAATTACACATTAAATGTAAGTTGGAAGTATATAGATACACAGGACTGTAACAGAGCCATTGTCGCTGAAGATAGCCAATGCCATAAGAGGAACAGTTAGTAAAGGAGCATCCATGAGAACACTGTTGCATAAACATACCTAAACCCATTATAACAAACAAAACTTTCAGCACAAGATGAAAATTTCAGACATTGCACTGTGACAGGGGGGAAGACCAAGAGACCCAAGAGGATATCAACAATGCATTACTCCCTAAAAAAGCAAGGAGTTTATTAATGAAAATGCTAAATGCTTACAGGACTGAAGAAAGTGAGATGCACCTCAGACTTTCAAGAACAGTAAAAAAAGAAAAATCGCCATCTCCTTGCCAATCAGGCCCTGGGAAGGTGAGAGGAGGCAATTTCCTTTCTGATCCAAACTCTGGCGTTTTTTTCAGTTTGATCCTGAACAGTCATAGAAAACTCACTGTCCAAACATCTGATGTTTCTTGATATTACCATGGGTAGCAATTCAACCTTGACCAGCTACACATCTCTTGTTTATCTAACAATGTTTTAGAGGAAGGAAATTATAGAATTAAAGCAGGGGAGTGAGAGGGAAATGTTTTCCTCGTTATAGGAAAGAGACATCAGAGCAACATCCAGGAACATATATCAGGAAAGTACCAACCCCTAGGTTTGTACAGCACCACATGCATTTCCAGTGGGGAGTGATAGCTCCGAGCAAGATCAGGCACATCCCTGTTATACCATTATGGCATAATTCTGATATAATAAATGTCTCCTGAGATGCCCCAGTAAGATACGTGCTCCTATAATAAGATAGCAACACCTTCCACTATGATTTTTATTTCATCTGGAGCAAACTGCTCATCTTGGCCAATGAACTGTCATCTTGCCCCCATTTGCTCTTTATTTTCCTTAGAGTGCAGAAAGAATATCACGCTGTCTATTATACTGTTTCGGAGAAAGACAAACAAAAACTTTTAAGAAAACCACACAGAAAGAGAGGTTTGTGTTCCATGGGCTTGCACCACGATTTTCATTGTGAGTTATAATTTTCTGTTCAACTTACAGTTTCTAGAGTAGATCCACGGGCTGGAATATAAACAGTAAATCATCTTGGTGTCAGCCATCATGTTCTCTCATTCCTTAATTTGCCAGAGAGGAAAAAATGTAACAAGCAAATCATTGTAAGAAACCACGTGTAAGAAAACATTGTAAGAAATTACTTCATGTTTGTGCCTTGTGCTTAATTTCTTATGCATCAGTGCCAAGTGAATGCAACATACCAATATTCTCATGTGCTCGTATTTAATAACAGTAGGCACAGGAGTAAGTGCCTTAGCTCTGTGTGTTATAGAAACTAATGCGTCGAGACCTGATCCTAGGAAAACGCTGTTCTCTGGAAGAGTTAGTTCAGATACTTCAGTGCTGCCTCACAAGTTCTGAGTAACCTCTACTATTTTACATAGTAGTTCTCCTCAACACTGTAGTATCCAAGCATCTCCGAGATAAGCAATAAGCTCCTGACTAATATTTGTCATATTCAATTCATTTGAGAGAATTAACTCTCCTCCTCTCTCTGTAGGACGAATAGCACATGCAATTACTCTGAATGGGTTTGACCATTTTTTAAATACAAGCATTGATTTAAGGGAGTGAGTGTGCTGTGCACTTGGAGTAAGAAATTGTTCTATCAGCCCCTGGCTCCTAGAAAATTCATTTCAGAGGATCAGATGTGAGCCCAGAACATGAAAGCATTTGAAAACAACACTAATGTCTTAAGGTGATGTCCTAGGGATAGGATATCTGCAAAGAACAAAACATTTGTGTGAGTTAGGTAAGTAGTAGCTCTGTTTGATCAAAGTTCAAATTTGAAAAAACAGTTTATATAGGCAATGAAATTATATAATGCTTGACAGCCAAGCCAGGAGGAAGTTCCTTGCCCCAGCAAACTCTCATGTTCTTAGGGTTTGCATCATAAGAAGCAACAGTAGAGCTTGATGCTTAAGTAGTCCTTGAAGCAAAAGTTATTTGACAATGGGAAAGCATGCTACTGTGTCTTGTTTGACCATGAGTCCTACACCACTTACCAAAACACTGAGGCAGGGCTAGAGAGACACCAAAAGAGTAGGAGAAATAAAAGTGCATAAAAGGAGGTTAGATAATATCAAAGGACGAGGAAATCACAGAAGCTTAGATCTGAACACACATTTTGCTTGTAGAATGAGTTTCATTGTACAGATGGTTACTACTTTTTTGTCTCAAAATAAAGACCATTACACTGTCCATGCTGGCTTCTGCTCAACAAACACATTCTGTTTCTTTCCTACCACCATAAATTTCCCATTTTACTTTAATATGAATTTTAAGATGTTTGAGCTTACATAACCCAGTCACAGATCTGAAAAACTACAGCTGAAATGTAGCTCTGCGCTGTGCTCTGGCCCTCCCCCAGAGAGAGCTCTGGCTAGGTGAAGAGCTATAAAATTTCCTTTAGGTGACCAGAAGGCTTGTGTATTTGTGTGCCTCCTGTCTGGTAATATTCTCCAGACACTCATGCATGCATTTAGGGGTGGCAGTAAACATAAAACTCAAGAGCTGAAATCTAGAAGTCTGCTCTGCTAACTGATGGAAAGTTTCCTTCTCGGTCTGGGTCCGTTGGCTTTTCTTTCCCTTTCAGTGTTACATAAAACAACCTTATAGGTTTAATTCCATTTAGTTGTCAGCTATAGTGGATATTTTTAGTCCAAAAATTTCAACACTATCTTGAAACAGTGTTAAGCTAAGGACAGCCACCGATATGAACAAGTGTAACTTGACCCTATTTTTCTAAACAATATAGATACTGAAACTCTTAATCTCTCATGCTGTATCCATGTTTTCAAGCTAAAACTTTGAAGAAAAAAGAAATTCAGTAAACATCTTGGAGTATACAAATACTGTCCCTGGGTAGTTATCAGAGAACAGAATCCACTGTAGAGAAGATGACAGATGACAAGTTTCTTAAACATTTTTAAGAAATCCAGACTTGGAAACCAATATACTAAATTATGTCCTTGTCCACGACTGCTTCTATGTTTGGCTCGGGTAGAATTCTTTTTTTTCTCATGTTCACATGCCATTCGCTAACTTTTGTTAAAAGAAAATACATTATTTCACATCGACTCTATAACAACAGAAAGACACATTTAAAAGAATCATGGTAAATACACTAATGCTATTTAGACTTCTGGCAATCTTTATGAAAATGCTGGTACCCAGATAGATACATCGTGTGTAACAATGATGCCTACACAAATGCTTGAATTTGTGATAAATGATGCCTACACAAACACTTGAATTTGTGGTAAAATTTAAGCCATGTAAAAAACAAACCTTAATTCTATGCTGTCCCTCACAGTGCTGGCTGTGCCTGCTGCCCCACCAGTGCAGGGCTTGGAGGGAGCTCTGCAGCCACCTGGGGCAGAGCAGCACCCTGAGAACAAGCTGCAGGAGATAAAAAGATCCTTTCTTTGTAAGAGCTCCCCAGAATCAGGTGAATGACAGCATTTTTGGGTCTTTTGTTTCTAGTCTGAGGAGGGATGAATACTGACAAAGAGAAAATTTTCATCTATAGGAGATGTACTCTTTCACTTTAATGGAAGAAAATTTAATCCAGTTAAAAGAAACCTTTGGATGCAAAGCAGCCCTAGTTCCTTCAGTAATATTATTCGGTATTTAAATAACCAGTTTATCAAGAACACAAAGGCCTAATTTCAGAACTGAATATCAGGTGGATATGCTATTAACAGCCTAAAGGGAATTAAAATCTGAGCCTATTTAAATGACTGTTGTGATTAAGATGTTTGACTGTCCTGTTTCTTTCCTTCTTGGACTTTTTTAATAGGTCCACAATATCTCAGCGATTCTATCTAGGTGATAGGACTATCAAAGTGTACCTTTCCACTTTCAAAATGTATCTTCTAGGGATGTCACTCTGAAGTTTCATATAACTGTATAAAATTTTTGCATACATATCTTTAGTATTTTTATACCAATTACTGTTTCAGATTGCCTGTTTTGTTCTCCCACTCAATATAAATACTTATTCATTATCGCAGTTTAAATTCTACCTGCAAAGCCTATTGATTTTTAGCTTTTACCATCTTTAATTTTGTTTCTGAATCATCAGCTGTACACAAATATATATTATTACATGCTAAAAAATCCATTATTATACTTTGCTTATAGTAAGAATTGCTTCTAGTTGAACAGGTATTTTTGGTGACTGGTTTCAAAATCATACTAGTGTCATGGTTTAACCCCAGCCAGCAACTAAGCACTACGCAGCCGCTCACTCACTTTCCCCCACCCAGTGGGATGGGGGAGAAAATCAGGAAAAGAAGTAAAACTCCTGGGTTGAGATAAGAACGGTTTAATAGAACAGAAAAGAAGAAACTAATAATGATAATGATAACACTAATAAAATGACAACAGTAATAATAAAAGGATTGGAATGTACAAATGATGCGCAGGGCAATTGCTCATCACCTGCCAATCGACACCCACTTAGTCCCTGCGCCGTGATCCCCCCCGCCCCCACTCCTCCCCAGTTCCTATACTGGATGGGACGTCCCATGGTTTGGAATACCCCGTTGGCCAGTTTGGGTCAGCTGTCCTGGCTGTGTCCTGTGCCAACTTCTTGTGCCCCTCCAGCTTTCTCGCTGGCTGGGCATAAGAAGCTGAAAAATCCTTGACTTTAGACTAAACACTACTGAGCAACAACTGAAAACATCAGTGTGTTATCAACATTCTTCTCATACTGAACTCAAAACATAGCACTGTACCAGCTACTAGGAAGACAATTAACTCTATCCCAGCTGAAAGCAGGACAACTAGATATCATTTTGGTTAGAAATAGTAACTTGTCACATACTGAATCAACAACCATATTTCTCTAAAATTGAGAAGGTGGCTGGCTGGATGTCCAGCTTTGATATTAAATACCCTCTAGTTAGCCTTCAGAGTAATTTTCTTAAACCGCTTGAATACCACAGAAAATGAAGTTTGATCAATTGCAAAATCTTACTCCACAAGCTTTCCAAACAGGTATGTGAGAAGAAGGATGCCAAGGCTTCCAGGCAGAATATTCAGCACTTTTAGTGTCTCATTTTCTGCATTGAAAAAACCCAAAACAACCAAACACTAAAATCAGAAACATCACAGGAAGCCAGAAGACCTACTGTACTACAGAAAAGTAAATAAACCAGATTAATAATATATTTTTAAGATAATAAAGCTGCAGACAGAATATTACAACTTTATTCTGTTCTGAAAGTGCAGGTAGAAACAGGCTAGTGATTTTTACAAAACTTTTTTCACGAATAACTGACCAAAGTGAGAGCTTTGTGTTTGGTTTACTGTTAGCCAGCTTAAATATATAGTACTGTAGAAACTGGCTTGAACGCTAAAGATGCCTAGCCTTCAAAATTTGCTAAAGACAACACCACAATTACAGCAATGCACTCACCAAGACAAAACTTTAGAGTTGCTCGAATTTTATACCATATCTTTGCCTTTCCAACTACTGATGAATAATTGCATAGTGGAAAGCCCCTGCAAATCTAAATTCTTAAAGAAAAATCTGATTACTTTAGTTCTCAAAAGTTAACTTAAGCATATTAAGTTTTCCCTCCCAGTAAACTTATTTAAGTGAAGTCTCCTTATAACTGCTTTTTCTCCTCATATATATCTTTATAAATATTATAAAGAGGTCTCAGAGTGACCCTGAACAGATTCTGATGACTGAGAAAGCTAGAAAGAAATGCCCCTAGTGTTTTTCCCTGGTCCTGCCTTATTGTCAGAGCACAACTCACAAAAAATGAATTGCAGAACTGAATTGCAAGACTCAGGGAGGTGAGAAGTTTAGCCAGAGCTTTTCAGCTGTGTCATCTGCAAGCACATAAGAGGAATCATATCATCTATAGCTCTCTGTATTTCTGAAACAAAATCAAGCACCAACTAAAGACAGGGATTTTAATCCTACAGATTAAAGAAAGATGTTGTAATTTAAATAGGAAGTAAAGGTATTATGCAGAATTAACTGATAAGGTTCTACAGCCTATAAAAGAGATTAGAGTAGGTGATGATTTTAATAGTCCCTTCTGAGCTTAAAAACCATGAAAGCCTTGCTCTGCTGTTTTTTCCAAAGCTGATTGTCAAGACTGCAGTGCCGTTTGACATTTTTGGACAAGTTCCAAGCTAATATAGATACTGCACAGATTTTCAAAACTTAGAACATCTGCTAAAACTTTTGAAAATATTGAAAAACTGGCTCCACATGATGTTTAAGGAAAGAGATGTGTGTAGTACCAAGATTTTTCATGCACACAGGTTTGTCTGTTCTTACTGCACTTGCTATTTTGCTAACTCCTAGTGTGTCCATCATGCTGGCAATGTTCATGTAAACTTGTTTTGCAGCAGCTCAGTTTTTATCTGGTCTTTGCAGCTTGGGGGACTGGGAGTGCTTCTCTATTTAATTCTCTGCTACAAAACCACAGAGTCTCTCCCAGCACATAGAAGCTATTTGAATGATGAATTACCCATTCCCTCTGCTCCCAGATATAACCATCTCAGTTACTTGGACAGCTAAATAGTTGTTGTCATCTCACATTCGTAAGTATTCTACTGTGGCCAAAAGTGGCAAAGCAGCAACACATAAATCAAAAGTTTTAATTTTCCATTCCATATGCCACAGTCTGCTAGAAGATTCAAAACAGACTGAAGAAGCTGTAAAGGAACACAGACCTTACAGCTGTGTGTGTCGGAGAGCAAATGTAGGCGTTTACCAGACCAGTTAATGTTGTGTTTGCTTAGAGCTTTTAGTGTGACATTTTTATTATGCTGAATGGAAGAGCAGTTCAGCTGCTGCCGTGAATCTCTCTCCAAGGAAGGGGGGTTTTTTCCACAGCCCATGGAGGAAGCCTAGCACAGCTACGCTCCTAAATTAGGTGTCCCAACTTACGCAATGTGACTACTCTTGTGCGTAAAATAGCACGCACTTACACCCAAGGCAGCCTTTTTGACATTTCAAGCAAATAGCAGAGCGCGCTCTCCCAGGCAGGCTTGTTTCATGCAGTGGCTGTGTTTTGCATTCAGTTGAAACCTGTGTGAATGACACGGATCTGCCAAAAAGTGCTCCATGGCTGTTGCCACCTGGGAGGTCCCAAAAAATCATGCGCTCTCTCATGCTAATATGATGCCCAGGTGCTGCAGTAGGGTTGGGGAGCATCAACAGAAGGTGCCTGCACTTACCCATGTATGCTAACGTACAGAGCTCCAGAAGAATTGACTATGTCTGGGTGTCATGGTTTAGGTCCAGCCAGCAACAAAGCACCGCTCAGCTGCTCGCTCACTCCTCCCTGCCACCCTGGTGGGATGGGGAGGAGAAAAAATAACAAAAGGCTCGTGGGTCGAGACAAGGACAGGGAGGGATCACTCACCGGTTATGGGCACAGGCAAAACAGGCTCGACTTGGAGAGAAAAAAAACCAAAACAGTTTAATTTGTTCCCAATCAAATCAGAGCAGGACAACAAGAGTAAAACCAAATCTTAAAAACATCTTCCCCCCACGACTCCCTCCTTCCCAGCTCAACTTCACTCCCAATTTTCTCTACCTCCTCCCCCCCAGCAGCGCAGGGGGATGGGAAATGGGGGTTGGGGTCAGTTCATCACACGTTGTCTCTGCCGCTCCTTCCTCCTCAGGGCAGGACTCCTCACACTCTTCCCCTGCTCCAGCGTGGGGTCCCTCCCACAGGAGACAGTTCTCCACAAACTTCTCCAACATGAGTCCTTCCCATGGGCTGCAGTTCTTCTCGAACTGCTCCAGTGTGGGTCCTTCCCGTGGGCTGCAGTCCTTCAGGCACAGCCTGCTCCAGCGTGGGCTTTCCCATGGAGTCACGGCCATCTTCGGGGGCCTCCCCCTGCTCCGGCGTGGGCTCCTCTCTCCACGGAGTGCAGGTGGGCATCTGCTCCCCCGCTCCCCTTCATGGGCTGGGGGGGACAGCCTGCCGCCTCACCACGGGCTGCAGGGGTATCAACCTCCTCCGGTGCACTTCCTCCCCCTGCTTCCTCACTGACCTCAGTATCTGCACAGGGGTTTCTCCCACATTCCAATCTCCTCCCCCATGGCAGGTTCCCCTTCTTAAATGTTCTCCCAGAGGTGGTACTGCCATTGCTGATCCGGTCAGCCTTGGCCAGCGGCAGGTCTGATTTGGAGCCAGGGAAGCTTCCAGCAGCTTCTCACAGGAGCCACCCCCGTAGCCCCTCCGCACTGCCAAAACCCCACCACACAAACCCAAAACACTGGTGTAACATCACTGTGCTGCAAAACCACTCTTCTCCCAGCAAAGCTGCCCAAGCTTTCAGCTCTGCCAGCAGCACATGACGACATGCCAGGGGAAGCTTTAGACTGGAGAAAGAAAGAGCTCGGACCTGACAGCAGTACGAAGAAGGTAAAAATACAGGAAAGGGGATAGTAGGATTCAGGGGCGAAGACTGATGTTTTACAAGGGGTGTAGGAGGCTCCAAGTATCTGTTGCGCAGGGCTGTATTTTAGGCAATAGAGCTGAGAGCAATTGTAGAGCTTCACTCTAGGCTCTGTCTATATTCCAACTTCTGCCCCACAGTCCTCCTTTGGTGCGTTTCTGTGGCAAAGAAACCGCTGAAAGGGAGATAGCCCATGCTCCAGCCGGCCCCATGAGGCTAGGAGGAGAGTAGGATGATGGGGTGCAGGGCATGGTGACCAGTCTGGGTACAGCCCCTCTGTCACCTCCCTCTTCCCCTGAGCCTGCCTTCAGTCTCACCTCTATCCCCTACGCAGCCCTCTGTGCGAGGAGGAGGAGGAAGCCTTGCTCCTCGCAGGACCCAGGGAGTAAGGGCACAAACCTGCTGAGAACCATCCTTCTAGCCCTCAACAGCATCGGGAAGGGCAGCAAATGCTGGCTTGGGGAACAAGGCCCCTTGCAGCAGCCCACATTTCCTCCCCTGTCCAGGTGCAAATTCAAACTAGAGCTGGCCCTCCCTCAAAGAGTTTCCTTCCTTCCTATGCAGTAGGTAACATTGATGGACCCTCTCTGACATATGTTGATAGGACCCCAATAGAGTAACATTTAGACGTGAACAAATTCAAATGTCAATGACCTGGACTTGGCTGAGGTTTAGTTATTCCAACTTTTTCTTTTTTTTTTTAACCATTCATGCCTGGCTCCATTCCCTGCTGCTGGGGGAAAGGGTGGAGAGAAGCCATGCGAAATGACTGGCTTTGTACTATGCTCCAAGTACACTATTTAGGGCTCATTCTCTGTTTCTAGCAAGTTATTCTGCAGCTAAAACTCATGAGATTTGTCTCCACAGTAGGGAGCTTTTGGGGTAGCAGTCATTTAGCCTGGCCAAAGATAAGTACCATTAAGATAAAATAAGCAAAAAGAGGGAACAAGTTCTTGCCTAAAATTAGGCAAAGTGTTGACAGAGGCACTGCAATGTACCATCCCTGTTACAAGTTTCAGATTTTGACCATATTATCTGACTTGCCTATAGCACAGAGATTGCACTAGATGATTCTTGCACAGTAATTGCAGATGAAAAGATTGATACCTTTCAGTAAATTAGTTGTATGTTAGAAAATCCTTACTATTTTAGCACTCGATGATTTGTTAGTCAGGTAGTTACCGTGACTGTAAAAAAATAAAGCTATGTCTTTCATTTCCCATTTGACCTACAGGCTTCTACAGGCTTCGTTCTGCAAGATGGGCAGGAGGAGGTGGGTTCCTCCTTGACACAGCCTGGGACACAAGCCCCTCAGTGCAGCCACAGTTGCACAGGAAAGCAGCACTGATCTTGGCATAGCTTCTCTATTCTGTACAGAGCAATTTTATTATACTGTTGTGTAAAGCAGAGCCCCTCCGCAGCTGAGCAGGGTGGCAGGTGTTTGATTGCTCACAAAAACATGACGCAGCTATTTAAGACAAGGGCTACGGAGTAGCATGTTGAATAGGGGAAGGATGTAGCTGTCCTCATTGAAATATGGCTGCTGCTAACATTTCTGCTCTTGTGAAAACCACTATGCTCATGCACGCTTCCATGACCACTTTTGGGCAGGACTTCATTTTAGATCTTATCAAGACGTCTTTCTTCCCACAAGAAGATTTTGCAAAACTTTTTTCTGCATTTACTCTTTAAAATAGTTCAGCAATTCTGAAGCCTTTAATTTTCAGTGCTTAGAATAAGCAGAATGCGACAAAGCTTTGAGAGCCTAAAATATTTGTTTACACAGTACTTCTTGCTGTTATACTTTATATCTCCCACAGGTATTTTTACTATGCTTTTTAATTCACTGCAATGCCATAACTTGGAACAGTCCTTAGATGTCGGTGGTTCGATACTGCATAAACAAAGTCAAGCGATAAAAATCAGTTTAAGTCAATTCCCCTTTTAGTCAAAGAAAAGTGTACATCCGGACTGTGGACTTTTCAGCCAGATCTCGTGACCACACCTTTCAAGCAAGCATTTTGGAATAGTTTAAACATCACCAGCAAACCAGGAATATGAACATCTGCAGGGTAAGTTAGGTGTCCTGTTAGTAGCATTATACCTTCCAGCTTAAAAGTTGACTGCTTCTTTTGCCGTCTCCCACATTCATGACCTTAACTACCGTGGAGTCAGGACTGCCATTTAGCAAACGACTTGAGCTGTGCTCTAACACGTATTTAAGCTGATGCTCACTCCTACCAAACAAAAGTAGTCCTCGCACCTTGCCCGCCTTTCTCTCCGCACGTGTCTTGAACAGTCTTAATTCACAGTAAGCAGCTGGATAGTAAAACAAGAGGAGGTTGCTTTTCAGCTGCTTTGGCTTCCCAGGCAGGGTGGGGAGAGGGTTAGTTCTGCAGCACATGAGCTCACTGAGGCACCTCCCCGCAGCCACAAGCACTGGTGCCAGCGGGGATGAGCGCCGGGGCTGGGGACAGGGCCAGGCACCGACAGCACCAGCTTCCAGGCACGAACACCACCAGTGGGCCACTGGCGGGCTTCCACTTGGAACAACCCGCTGTGCATTAGTGCAGTCTAAATAGGCATTTGGCAAGCCTCGCATCACCTCGTACAGCAGCATCTCCCTCCTTAATGTCGTCATTAATTCTGTACTAAACTGATCTCATTTCAAGTAGGAAACAAAAAAGACAGGCAAAATTCTCGAGGCAAAGGTGCAGAGAAACCTCAAGAGTTGTGCTTCCAGTGGATAGACCTTACCAACGGCATTCCAGTGCTTTCAATAGTATTACCACAATGCAGTGAAAATCAGAAAAACAGGATTAGAAGTAATCAAAAAAGAATATAAATCTGAACATGATCTGATCCAACTCAGTAACGTGGTAGGTATTAGAAGTAAATCAAGTCATCCTGAAACTCCTAGGAGTTTGTCTTCATTACTGAATGCAACTGCCGGGCAATCTTTCACATAATTCCATTATAAGCCATGGTGTTGCACTAGACATATATATGCCCCATTTTAAGAAACACAGAAAATAGAAGTGATTTTAAACTGTATGCAAAAAAAACTACTAAACTTTTATGATAATGACATACATGGAAATTAAAACATGCAATCTCAAAAAGAGAGGGTTTGGAAACAAAGGAACTCAAATTGCATTTTTCTGAAATAACTACTAACATAGTCTAAAGGTAGAGGGCTGCAGATAACACTGTTCAGAGGCTATCTGTGGAAGTGTGTTAAAAAGATGCCTCTTCTCACAGTTTTTCTACTAATATCTCAAACACCTTTATTTCTAGCCAGCTAGAAAAAGATTCAAACATTTATCCAACTTCCATATGCATGGTATGTGCATTTATTTGTCTGCTTGCCCTCTGATGCTGATGCCAAGCAGTTTCTCAAACGTGTACCTGACAATGTAGTGCATCCTATAAATTTGCAGTACTTACTGCAACATCAAGGACAACGAAGGAAACAACTAGAAGTTGCTGTCAGTGGAAACCAAATCTTTTTGGCTGATGGATGGTAAGAATTTCACAGTAAGCACCTTGATAATTAAAGTGTTGACAAAGTTATGTTGTTCTTCCTGTATGAATGACATATCTCGTTAATTATCCATTCCTTATATGGCACTTGGATGCTTTACACAATCAAATGTGGTAAGACTAAGCTCACACTCTATAAGAAAAATAAATCATCCTAATTAACATTTCTGTTGCAGGAGAGGCTGGTATTCTCTATTTCACAAGCAACAAAGAATACAATCCCCCCCAAAAAACATGTGAAGACTTACAAACTGTGCTTAGCTATACTCCAGAGACATAGTGTATAAAAGCTGTAAACTACCAAGCTGAATATAGAATTCTTACTCTCTCTAAAGGATATTCATGCTGATCCACACAAGCATTGGTGATTAACTACACTGTGCTCCTCTAGCCCTCCTTTATGGAGTGCAAGGATGTGCTTGTAGAACAGCACACCTGCTCAATTACATGTATATGGAACAAAATCCAAACTGTGTACACATAGTACTTACCTCATCTGCTCACATAAATACTGTCCAGTTATCTTTCTGAAAGCAGGAAATATTTTATGCTTATACATTTTTTTCCATCAAGAAGTTACTTCTTAAAGTTATTGTGCCTTTGGAAATAGAACGCTCGGTTATGCTTTGTGTGTAGTAATTTAACATCCACTGTTTGTGCATTCTAGAACTAAAAAAAAAATGTAGCAGATTTCAAATTTGGGGTCAGTAGAAATTTCCCTGACTAATAACACACAACCTACAGTGCAGTGTATCTGGCTTCTGCAGAGTAACTGGGTACCTGCATTAAGGAATGTTTCATTTTACTGTGAAAAGGCAGCGTGGTTACTCTGTACCAACAGAATACATTTTAAAGCCAGGCTGCTGCATTCTAAGATGGATCAGGTTTATATTACAAATTGGAGTTCAGCCAATGTTTAAGTTTTGATTAAAGGATCAAAACATTACAGAGACTACATTATCTACAAGTATTTCATAAATGAGTCATATTAATTGCTTTTAAAAGGCCCTTTTTGGGGCTCAAATTGGAACACAAATTGCAGGCTGGTAAGACATATCTCAAGTTCTCTGTCGCACGGTTATCCAGCTGCCGATTCCCCAGTCCTTTAAGCATGGTGTCCCCCCACACTGTGCTACGCTAGTTGCTTCTGCAGGCAAAACTTTCGTGATGGTTGGAGCTACTCTGTGGCAGCAGCTGGTCAGGAATCGCAAGAATGAAGAATAAAATTCACGCAAGCTATTAGAAGAAAGCGATCTGCTTTTTTGTGCTGACGGTTTTGCATGGTAGCTTCACAGTAAATCAAAAGAGGGGTCATACGGGAGCTGGATTTCACTGATCTCTAGCGATCAGACAGGGCAAGTCTGCATCGTCCTCCAAGCGCAAACTTGGCCCTTCTCCCCATGCTTGGGCACACAGCCACGCTGAAGCCGAGTGGACCAGAAACTCCGTGCATCCCGCAGTCAACATGCAGCCCGCTTCCCGTTGCAGCAGCGTTGCATGGCGAACACTCACCGGTCCCGTCAGGACAGCCTGGGCTTCAGCTGGCTCTGCAGCACGGCCGCTTGGCATCACGCACGCTGCAGCCAGCAACATGGCCCTTGCTCAGCGGGTACCACAGGCTTTCACCTACTCTTGACCTGCACCTAATATTAGGCTATTGAAACAGCCACGTTCTGCAGCTGGGGCGTGGGTGTGCTTTAAACACCCTTACCACGACTGGGAACGGGTCTGAGCCTCCACATCCCACTGCCCTTCCGAGACACCTACACTGTTCTGCAGCACAGCTGGGAGAAGTCACGGTGCAAACGTGTTGCCATTCACAGCAGGTCTCCTTCCAACCCTGATGGAGTAGCCCTGTTAAACACCAGCCAGGCAGGCAGGCTGGCAGCAAAGTCTGGTGGCTTTTTTTTTTTTTTTTAAATTGGTTGGAAACAAAAGTGCTGGGGTACTCACAGGCTGACTCTTGTTCTTACCTCTGCCATCAGAGTGGTTCCAGGGAATGTTTATCAGTATGGCGATAGGTGCTTTATATATATAGATACTGGCTCATCGTTACCAGTAGCACACTAGGAATAATTTCTGTAAAATATTCCCATGCAAAGACAACTGTTACAGTTTCATGCACATTACATAGCTGCAGGTGAAGAGTGTAACAGTTCATGGAAATACCAACTGGATTCAACTACCACAGACTAGCCTGGAAATTAGCATTTAAAGTTACGGTTGGCTGCTGTTGCGTTTTTGTGTTTGTTTTTAAATCCAAGACTTGCAACCATTTATATATGTAGAAGTAGAGGTCCCAATGACTGCAGTCTTAAAAAAAAAAAAAAAAAAAAAAAAACCCAAACAAAAAAAACAACCAAAACCAAAAACAAACCCCCCAAAACCCCCAAAAACCCAACCAAAAACAAAACACAAAAGCCAAAAATCAGAACTCTCGACCACATTGTGCCACAACTGGACCCAGAAAGTGGCCACAGTAGCTATGAGAGTTCAATCTTTGAAAGATGGAAGCATATCTGCCAGTCATGAATCCAGTGGCAGATTACTGTTCTTAATCTGAAACATTTCCCTATTTACGTGGCTGTTTCCAGGGCCTGACAAAGCAGATTATGACTGGAGGACCAGTCAGCTGTACTGGGGAGAACTACCAGATGACCAAAATGAGCATACTTGAATGAAGTGCCTGAAAGTTCAAGATCAGTTTTGGACAAATCTCACTTTCGATGAAGTGGGACTTTCAGCCCTTGAACAGCAATCTGTGGGCAGGTGCCTACTCTCCTTCAGTCATAGCTGAGAAACTATCCCGAAAATCTGCACGCCTCTTCCCAAAGCGCAGGAGTTAATGCCAGTGCTGCCTGGGGCTACTGCAAGGCACGTGCCTTTTGATTTTGCTTACACCAAAGGTGGAGAAGGGGGTAGTGAAAATTCTCTCTCCTCAGCTCATACCGATCTCCCAAGCAAACCTCCAGCAAAGGCATGCTGCTTGCCACCAAGGCGAGGGAGTGAGACCGAACACAACGAGTAGGCAGCATTCCCCTAACAGCTGTAATTGCAATACTTACATAGAAATCTCAAACATTAAATAATGGCTTTTCCCCAATAGCCATCAATGCAATAGGCAAACACTTTACAGCAAGGAAAAAAATCCTGCATCACAAATATTAGAAAGCTTGTGATGGTTGTGACAGACATATGAAGTGCTTCAGTTTCTGCTTCAGAAGAAATAGCCATGCTGCTGCACCCACAAACCATCCTATGGAAAACTTATTTCAGAGACAAAACCAAAACCACATGTGTTTCTTCTTAAGCTAACTCTTCTGGCTTTTCAGACTTACTAATGCAAAGAGCGACATTTAAATTCAGCAGCAGTCTCATGTTCAATTTCCTCCAATCCTGTAACGGTTATGAGCTTTGTAGTAAATAAAGTCATTCTTACCTGGGAAAGGGACAGAAAAACAGTCCATGCATTTCTAGCAATCAGCGAATGCACTGTTACAAGCTTTGGAGTATTAAGATTCCTTTTGGAAAAAGAAACCCCTGTAAATCAGCCAAATAGAGATAAACATCTACATCCTTCACACCCTTACTTGGTCTCCTTCATTTTCCAGCGCCCTCAACTCCTCAGCCAGGAATGCTGAGGATACCAGCTCTGTGCGAGGGGTCACTTTTCTGGCTGCTCCAGCAAAAGCTCCATGGGCAAGCACTGCTGCTTTTCATGCCACCACTCCAAAGGCTCGAGAGATGAAGTGGTAAGTGCCACGGCTGCCTTACAATTGCTGGCAAGGGGTGGAACGCATTGTTGCTGCTTATTACTTGTAGATTCCCAGATCTACAAATTTGAACTGTGAAACTAACCGGTAGCCCAGAGGCAGGAATTCGTTTTACCATCCTCTACCTTCACACTTCATGAAGAAAAGCAGCTGCCAATAAAGGCCAAGATGTCCTGTGGGCAGATGGCTTAGAAAGATTCCCACCAACAGTAAAGCTGAGTGAAAAGCACGGCCTCTTCACAACTGGTGGCATTTCCAACAGAAGATATCAAAATATAAGTCTGACTTCCAGGCTACTTGGCATGATTGGAAGAGAACTGTAACAGTCTGGAAGCCAAGTAAAAACTCAAGTGGCAAGAATTGAAACAGCAGCAGCAAAAAATGATGAATGAACCTGTCAGTTCCAAAGAAGTAAGTATACAGCCCTTAAAAGTACCATGAGAAAATGAAAAAACCTAATCAGTTTACTTTTAATCAAGGCATATTGTACTGACATATCAAGAGATCACATGAAAAGATGTTTTACATAACATCAGGAATTTCGCATCATTACAGCCCTCATTTCAGCTACAAAAGCAAGAGATTTTTGTATACTTCACGGTGACATTCCTGGAGAGAAACCATAACACAGTTCTCAAATTTATTCAGCTTGATTAGCAATAGCCATACTGCAGCAGCTGCCTTGCCATTGCTCAGCACTTTGTGCACACAAACAGCATGAAAGATGTGACAGTACTGCAATTTTGCTGATATTTGTAGAATTACGTAACATGAAACATATATTTAAGGAGGAAATTGAACTAAAAGGCAGCTCTTCTTTAAAAATGGCCAAATGAAACTCCAGTAGTATACAGAAAGTTAGCACAATGTATATTCACATGACTGTCAAGGACTATAAAGCTCAAAGTCTCATCAAACAGCATTTGTTTTAAAATCACAAGAGGCTTGAAATCATGAAAATGCTTTTGGAGCATTTGCCAATCCTCATCTGCAAAAGCAAGGCACCTTTACACCTTCCAGCATTCAGACTGCAAACCAGAATCAATACCCATGCCGCTGGTTCTGTTTGGCAATCTTGCCCAAACGTCCCAGAGATGGACGGTTACAATTGATCACGCTGGACCCACAGCTGGAAAGTTCATCTGTTCCTGGCTTGATAGGGTATCACTTTCTGTCAGGTAAGTGTTGCAGAATGAGAGTAAAAATTCCTTTCATAGTCCCAGCCATCTATTTCAATGAAGCCAAGGCACTGAAGGAGGTTTAACAACACATCATGTGAGTCCTCAAGTGTTTTTGACTGAATTTTCTTTCCAAACTATTGCATCAGGACCGATCAAAGTTGTGTTTTGGGTAAGTAGTATTTTTTCCATAGACATTAACAGCAGCTGGATCAGACACTAGAACACCTGCCAAGAGGTGTTCTAGCTCACTTTAGCTCCCAAACAATGCATATGACAGCAGACAGATATGCTTATCAAGAACTGAGAATAAAAGAGTACCATAAAAACTCCTTTCACGCTTTGCTCCCTCCTCCAACATACTTGGAGCTGTGAGGAAATGCAGGCTATTTGGTTCAGTTCACCGAGTGGTAAAAAAAATGCATCAGTACCTGGAGACTTTTTGAGAAAAAACACGTGTTTTACAGTTCAGTAACCTGAAATGTTCATCTACAGTGTGGTGCTTTAAACCCTTCTGGAAAAATAATCCCGGAAATGCACATCAAAATCTTCAACAAAATCCACGTCAAACACTTCCTGTGGAATAACCAGGAATTTGGATGCATCAGCAGGATTCAGCCATGGGAGAAAATAACACAAAAGGAGGAGGCAAACCATGCAGTCTAATGCCTAAAATGACATGAAGTGCTGCTTATCCAACATCTGAAAGTCCAAAATCTTCATTTAGCCTTAGCTGACTGCTGACTCCTGTCTTACAACATCTTCACCTAATGTTTATCTGAAGAGACAAGATGATATTCAGGAAGCACCTTGTACATTTTTACATCATATTAAGTTTTGAATCTCTTCCTTTAGTGCTTCTCACCATCAGCATATAGATGGTATTATAACAATTGAATCAAAACTTTTATTCCTTTAGCTGCCCCAAGATGTGAGGAACAATATTTGGAAGAAAATAAAAGTAAAAAAAATCAAGTGCATGAATTTATTTCCTAAATAAAGCACATAAACATGGTCATGTTTTTGTAAGTAGCAAACTACTTGACTAATGAGATTGGCCTGCAAACCCTTGACCACATGAGTAAACTTGTTAGATCAGGTGTTGATAATAAAATCTGAACTTATGGGCCTTAGAGAAACAATGTATTTCTTTGCTCTACTATAGTATTCTGAAGAAAGCCATCTATTTGGTTACAGAAAGGTTTATGAAAGCCAAAAATATAACAGCAGATAGCTACTGCAACGTCATTCATTATAAATGCCCGATTAAGCAGAGAGGACCTTGTACAGTATTTAGCAAAGATCTCATGAGTAGCGATTTCCTGAAATAAAAGCAGCTGAGTACAGACAAGATTGAGACAGCAGCTGAAAACCCATCCTGACCAACGACAGTAGCTAGAGTACACGTTGTACCAACGCATCTCTGAAGAACAGTTTGCTAAATAAGTCTTTTGGCCGTACAGTGCAGCGTTTTATCTCTCTTACTTCCTGTGCCACCGCTGCCCTAATCTACAGAAAGATACGTACGTATTTGTTCTCACAAGGTCGTACCAGGAACCGACGTGTGGAAGGAGTCCACCAGCCACAGAGAACTGGCACCTTTTTAGACCTCATATTTGCACTCCACTTCTGAACCTCAACCTAGATTTCCAATTGATGGCCAGACTAAAAAGAATAAAGTTGTCCACTTCCTGGGAAGAGGCCATTTGGCAAGAAACTTGCCAAAGTTCAAAAAAACTGTATGCATTTTTCTTATTAAAAAACAAAACCACCAACATGTGGCACTCACAGGCCATTAGAGAACTCCGAGTTACATCTCCACACCCGTATGGTGGAGCGGGAAGAAGGGAAAAGAGTACAGACCAAGTATATGAAAGAGTAAAGTAAGAACAAAGCATCCAATGGAAGTTGCACTCCCACATACAGAAAAAATTGGTCTTTTAAACACCTTGAGTAAGGAAAAAAAAATAATCCATTACATCTACACACCCAGTACTATTTTATCTCCTAGGCTGAAGTAATTCTCAGGTCAAAACTGCACTAACATCTATGTGCAGATACAGAGTCGATGCAGGGTTTTAACATCTTTCAAAGTCCTGGAAAAAGCAGAATGTTTTATTTTCATGTATCACAATATTCTGCCAGAGCTGGGGAATGCCAGTGTCAACTGAAAATTCTGTCAAAAACTTTCGTCTAAGTAATGATCCCAACAACTCCCAAGAGGTGGGTTCCCCCCCCACCCCCCGCCTTTTTTCAACTGCTTGTTACTTAACCCTGGAACAAGTTCACAACCTAATTATTATTTCCTCCTCCTTCTCTCATTAACATGCAAATATAAGTCATTAATCCCAAGCATGCATTAAATTAATGAAAGCTCCTTAAAAATTGTTCTCAAATTGCATTTCTTATACTCTGATGGTATACATAAGGTAGAGGCTACAGCCTTTATTTTCCTTTACTGCAAGACTAACATTGAGAATACCTGTTGGGTTTTTTTAAGAGACATATGTTTGCCATAACTCTTACATAATCTTCCAGCTCCCTAAAGAACCGCCTGTTCTTCTGAAATTAAGTTACCCTCTGTGAATCCCACACCACTCTAGCTTCTTTTGTTACTTGTAGGTAATCCTACATGCACAGAAATCTCTCCAAGTAGTGGAGCAAACTTTCCAGTCTCCTAACTAAAACATTTTATCAGCTATTTCTAGACAGCAGTGGTAAAGCCTTTTAGATCAAATGATTAGTGTTTTATAACGGAGTTTGTACGCAAGATAAATTTTTCATCATAA
This sequence comes from Haliaeetus albicilla, assembly GCF_947461875.1. NCBI lineage: Eukaryota > Metazoa > Chordata > Aves > Accipitriformes > Accipitridae > Haliaeetus > Haliaeetus albicilla. Next base: position 31,339,601 of record NC_091495.1, read on the forward strand.
AATAATTAAGTCATCAGCTACCTAAAGAATTTCAGAAGCATTTGTTATAACAGCAAGGCACAGATAAATACTCTGCTTCATCTTAACAACTCATACCATTAAAATACTTCAGCTGAAAGTGACATTAGTTTTATATAGTTTTATTGTTATTAGCTTATTGTTAATTGTGGGCTTAAAACAGTACACTGACAAAGGATGCAATTAATACACGTTTTGGTTTTGCTATCTAGATGAAAACAACCACATAACTAAAGATGCAGTTAAGACATAGGGAATTGTTTAACACATCTCATGCCCTTCTCCTTAGCTGTTACGAATTATTTACATGCGTAGTATAAGGGTCCTACAGGCAGAGCTATGAAGCACCATTTGTTATTAACGTTGTCCAACACTTGCCAGGCAAGAATTCCTCTTCCTGGAACAGCTGACTGGTTCAGACTTTAGAAGAGTCTTATTTAAAACCTTCTACAACTCCATTGTGGCAGAACCTACAGACAACCCTGACATGCAGCTGAGGGGGGGGACTGCCGGAGGGAAAAGAAGGAAGAGGAGGCTGAGGAGATGGGGTAGAAAAGACCATGAGCTAAGAACTGAGCTGGGGTAAGCCTGACTTTCCACACCCTCCACTGACTTCATGCTCCTTCTGTAGGAAGGAATGGTAGAGACCGCCCTGGCGCAAGGACTCTCCCTGCTAGCCCGATCGGGAGCTTTAGGCAGGGCCCACGCTGGCGCTGTAGCAGCAAACGGGGCCTTTCGTTTCTCCGTCGTCATGGCAGCTTCAAGCCAGCAAGAATAATTACCAGCTTGCTTTTGCCATCCTGGTTCAAGTTGAATCACAAATCCAAAACACCAAGTTTGGTAATCTCAGCTGAGTTCTACTTTGCACAGCTATTTATATCAGGCATGTGGCATGGTCAGAAATCTCAGGATATTCAGCCATGGTGGTATTAATAGAACAAATGAACATGGAGGCTTACTGCACTGGTTTTTCAGTTCTGCTTGTAGCTGGACAGCATACAAATGATGTGTGAAAGCAGGATAAACGTGTTTCTGTTCTGTTCACAGTGTATCCTCATTTGAAACCTGGCACCAACAGAAGCCTGACAATCAAATGAAATGACTTTGTAGAGGGGTCGAGCAGGCTTTGCCATGACAAGGCTATGATAATTGAGGGCACAGGAATTATTCCTCCAGTGACTGAGAACATGTGCTGCTGTTTCTGTATGGAACCACCCTCCACTAATTAATGAAGCTATATCTTTTCTTGCTCTTCAAACTCTTTTAAGACACTGAATCTACTTTTTCATGGCATGCTCGGGCAAATCAGTCAAAGACTTCAAAGAGCATTTTGTGAAACCCAGTCACAGTTACTAGTAAACTAGCCCCTTTCTAAAAAGCAAGGCCCTTAAAGACCTCTCACTATTACCCTCCATTTCTGGACATCACTTGTGTTAAGAAGCAGAAATTAACTGTAAAGGGTGTACTGAAGTTCACACTGTTGAACAAGGAAGCAGAAGATTCTCAAAAAACCGCTCAAATACTCGGACAAAAAATAAATGTGCATTTTGGTTTTTTTTTTTTTTGAGGAATGGCCTGACCTATGGTAGCACCCTCACCCCAAAATAAACTGCACTACAATCTTCCCTGGAGTAACAGCAGCACTGAAGCAGACCTCATAACGAAGGGGCAGGTTTAGGGATAGTATTCCCTCCTGACACTCATAAATTAACATATGTGCCTCAAAACTTAATCTCCGGGGAAAAAAACAAAGAAAAAAAAATCAGTATCCAAAGTGAATTATTCATGATAATTAAAACAGGACTGTTTACAAAGCATTCTTAATTTTTCACTGTCTCTTACGTTTGTTAATAGTACTTAGAAAAGCACCGCAAAAAAGTATTCTACACATTCTAAAATTGTCAGTCTTTCCTGGGCAGCATCCACTCCATTTCATTACTTCAAAGAGGTATATTCTTACCATGGCTTTTCAATATAGCTTCATCAAGTGAAATAGTCTTACCTGGTAGAACTACGAGAACCTTTTCCTTCACAATTTACCTTTGTTCTGCAGAGAAGAATGAAGATTTGTCTTATTCAAAGTGTCAACTCACAATTTAAAGTAACAAACTTTTAAAGAAATTGTCCTTGGTAAAAACATTTGCATAGCAACAATGAGTATTTCTTCCAAAGACGTTCTCACAATGACGAGTTTTGCAGGCAAAGATGAAGATTTTTCTCAGTATATGATGCCATGTGTGAAGGGATAAAGTAACTGCACACTATTTGAAACCCTTTGCTTGTACAAAAGGCAACACCACCACTGCTACACAGCAGTGCACCCACTGCTCTGTCAGTCTGACTCTGCTAAAGCTGTATTCACTGAACTACGTGCTACTGATTTCAGGAAAATAAATAAATCAACCAAGCTGTACTAGTCAAACTTTGACCTCATTCACACCATCAAAATTTCAGACTATAAGGCACTCTGCTTCCAAATACAGGAATATGGAAGAGTGGTGGAGAGGAGATATTCCAAGCATTAAATTGATTTGCAAAAGTGCAAGTACCAAAAAGAAAGCAAAGAGGATTTCAATTTTTACAGGCTACATGTTTCAGGAACAAATTCTCCTTTGTATTAAGAATTTTTTACTATATTTTTGGCCATCTAAAAGAGCGTTCTACTAAGGATACAGATTCTGTTCCAGCAACAAGAATCAGCTGATCAACAAGGACATGTCTCAAGGCACTTCATACAGATGGGGGTGGAGGGGGGGAGGCAAGGGGAAAGATCCATTTAGAAATTATTTTTGTAAGTCATTAAAGGATGAGACATTCTAAAACATTCAGTTAAGAACACACTCAACTACTTAAAAAAACCCATAGCAGCCTTGATAATTCCAGATTCATGGTACAATGTGCATATTAAGACTTATCTGTTCAGACTATTGCACACATTTTATTGTTGTCATTTAAAGGATTCTAGTAGGATAACACCATTGATAGCTTAACCTTTAGTAACCTGTTGAAACAAGATGATTCTTTCAGCATAAAGTCAGATGAAGACATTACAAAAATTATATAGCTATTAATAGATTACAGATAAACTATTTAAAAGAAAATTCTCTTTATAACATTGGTCTTTACAATTAGAGACCAGAAAAATGAGGGGTTTCTGTCATAGTATTTTATTAAATTAGCATTTAAATAATACCCAAGACACTTTGCAGAGATTATTAACAGCTATGAACAATTAGCTCACTCAGTTAAATCTGAAGAATAAGCCTACGGTATTAACTGTTACTTATGATAGTATTGCTACTATTTGCTTTTAAAATCCAGGTACCTGGGAGCTTAAAGAGTTTGTAAAACACTGAAGTCAGCTCCAAGCTTTCTCTCTGTCTCTAGTAACAATTATGCTTCTCTCGTATTTTTCACATACAAAAGATTGTTTAAATATGAATTAAGCCTCACAACATAACCATAATGTAGGAGGTGCCATTACCCTTTATACAGAGTAGAAACAGATTGTGGCTTGCTGAAAGTACAAGGAAGCATGAGGTGGACAACTCCACGGGCTCCGTCATCCCATTTCATCTTCTGTCATAATAAAGCATCTCTGATCCTGCTCTGGCACATTGTATTATTTTGATAGTTCTAACTACAATCATAATCACAAAGTAATTTTAAATCCTGGTATTCTTCAGGGAGAACAACATAAGTTCCCAATCACAAGACCTAAACACAGGGCAGACAGATTTTTAAAAAGGAGATATGTTGTACTTCAGTTGTTCTTGATCACTCAGCATAAAACTTTTGCTGACTTTACAGAAAAATCACATTGTATTTCAGTACTTGGACTTGCCAGAACACATTAAGCCAACAAAAGTCAGTCAAATTCTGTTCTATGTATATCCACAGACAATGGAATAGAAATTCTTGCCCCCAATTTCAAAGCCCTCCTGAGGGCAGCAGAGCTTTGCAGCTTCCACTTCTCACCCTACATCTAGCTGCTCAGCTAGAGTATTTGTGCAAGAAATAAAAATAAATAAAAGTATATTGCTATGACTACAAGATCTGCAATGCATTCATGATCCCAAGCCAAGAGCAGAGTGCAGATCTGAAGTGTTAAGTTCCTTGATCAAAAATTAAAAACAATCAGACAAGCTACTGGGATGGATGGAAGAAAGCTGTTTTCAGTGGGAAGGATTTTCTTGTTCCTTCTGGTGAATAGACCATCAAAAGAAAATGTTTGCCCACAAGTGTCACAGTTGTTCAGTATCATATCCCAAAATGGGTCCCAGCCATTTCTCCACCTCTGCCACAGACAAATTTTTCCTCAGTGCATAATCTTCAACCTGCAAAGGGACCACAAAACATGATGAAGACCTGGAAACTCCAGCTTTACTGTTTACAAGATTTTTTGGAACGTCTGCTCACAAGGTGTTTTTGAATGCTGTAACACTACCACAGTGGACAGTGCAAGTTACCTGATCTTTACATATCTTGCCAACAGCAAAATATTTGGATTTGGGACTGGAAAAGTAGAGGCCAGAAACTGCAGAAGCAGGTATCATTGCTAGTGATTCCGTTAAACCAATTCCTGGAAAAGAGAATGAGAATTTTCTTGTTCTCTGAATTGATAATAAGCATAAACTCAGAACCTTTTTTTGTTGGGCAGCTTCAAACGAACTCAAAAACCAAGCAGCTTTTAGATGAACTAAAACCAAAACCATTTTTCACTTGTTAACTATTAAAAAAATACACATAGATTTAAATATATTGCAGACTTTCATTACAGTATTACTGTAGAATAACTGTACAGTTTGAAGGAAAAATCTTAGACATTTTGGCAAATAAAATGGGTAACTAGAGGTTTTGAAACACGGGAAGGTATTTTTGGAATTGTGGAAGTAGCAGTGAAATGTCTGACACATAGAATAGCAGAGGAAAATAAATGGAATTCATTCCTTTTTTAAGAGTTACCATCTCAAGGTTTCTGTGGACCAGGAAATACACTGCTGAATTGGCTTTTTTCCTGTTTATATCTGGAATGTCTTCTTGCAGCCATAAGGATGCTTGAATTTTTCTCTGCGCAGCAGAACCCTGTTTGCATGCAATCTGCTAATTAGGGACATAACTCCTTCACCAAAAGCACTGGCAGTATTTTGCAAATTCTTCCCCGAATGAGGCAAAATAAAAATGGCAATGAAAAGGGGAAGACCCCAATTCCCAGAGCCGCTTCAGTTTGGTTTTTTGTATGTAGCTCTGCACCACCCAATTTAATGTTTTGTTGGCATTTCAATCTTTCATTTGCATACAACCAGTCTAAGAATCTTAGTAAAGTAGAGGTACCTGTTGTTTCCTCAATATTTGCAATTTTCCACATGGTGAGTTTTTCTGTATGGTCAGGCTGGCTTGGATATCCAGGTGCAGGGCGAATTCCCTCATATTTAATTCTGCGTAGGTCAGAGAGATCTAGCTGCTCAGTACTACAGTAAGCCCAGAATTCCCTTCGAACCCTTTCATGGAGCTCCTCAGCAAATGCCTTGGAAGAGAAAGCAAAGATTTTTTTTCTAATTTGTGTAGACTGATGCAATAGCTATTTGATGAAGGCAAACAATGATAGAGACTTTCTCCCCATTCACTTTTTAATTTTTAAGGGAGCTCTTACCATAGATGAGAAATTTGATAGCATTAAAATTCACGTACAAGACTTATTTTACTAATTCAAGTATTTTAGTTTTTTCTCTTATTGGTCAACAGTGATTTTTTGGTTGTCCTGCTTTAAAATCCTACATACTCGAAGAGGTAAAGATGCAGACAAGTAACCGGAAAAGACCAAGTTCATTAGCCTATGGTAGTGATACATCATTACAGCACTGAAGTCATTAGGTTTTGACTATCTGGGTGTCTCGTCCAGGTCTAGCTATGGAAGGCCACATCATTCTTGCATCCATGCTAAGTATCAGATGTAAGTAAGTGCCACTGCTCTTTCTGGCAGAGGACCTTTCCTCTAGCTGAAAGTGGGCAACAGCTTTTCTTAACTGCTCTTACAGCTTACACTATTTTGCCAGCAATGGTTGCCTTCAGGAGAAATTTCCACTTCAGTAAGTATCTTTAGGTGGCATCTAATAATAATTTCTAAAACTCTGTTATAGCTTGAAATACACAACTAGAGCTAACTCCATTTGCATTGCACTGAAGTTGCTGTAAGTTTTAACACGGTTACTTAGGTGTAAGCATGGGGGCAGGCAGATGGGGATACAGGGGTAGGAGGGAAGGGACAATATTTTCTAAACCACTTCAGTTAGAGCTTTAAGAGCATAACATGTCTTAGGCTTAGACATGTTAAGTCAAAAGCCTTGTACCCTGGATATAGCTGCATGGTTACTGTCAAAAGCAGAAGGCATGTCTGCAATTCAAGAATATAATCAGTGGGTCACACCTGGGTCCAAATACATTCTCATGTACATAAAACAAGATTTAAAGATAGTTCTTTTTAAATAGTCTTGTTTTAAAATCTACTGTATTCTACAAATCATCAAAACCCTCATAAAGAGCTCAAAGATGCTTTTGCAGGTGGAAGATACGGACAGCAGAGTCCCCTCTGGCTCAGAAAAGGACTCTCCTCTCAAGACAATTTCAGTAAAACCAGTTCTCTTTCAGATTCAATGCAGAGCATACGTTACAGGCAACAGCCTAAGTTTATGCTAGAACTTGAAAGAGCAACCCGTCAAGTAAATCTAGTACACAGTCAGAAAATGTGCAAGGAAACACGTGATAAAACCTCATACCTCTGCCAACCGATCACCAAGAGCCTTTACCATTATGATGCTGTATTCATCATCCTGTTTCCTAAATTCATTGCATAACTCATCTACACCAAAGCAGGCCACAGCAAAGAGGCCTAAGTAGTCACAAATGCCAGAATCCAGTGGTGCTATGAAGTCAGAGAGGCAGTAATAGGGGTCTGTGCAGGCAGAGTCCTTTTCAGCCTAAAATAACAAAAACAATGCAATAAATCAGAACATTTTAAAAATATATTAAGTATTAGTGCACCATGAATCTAAAGACCACTATTTTTAAGACTAAAGGGCTTAAGGCATTTATGACAAACACCTGATTAGTTTTTGAGCCATGATGGCTTTCTTATACTTGAATTATAAGAAAAACACGTCTCTCACTCTGAGGATGTTTGGATCACTGAAGAACAAAATGTCAAAGAAGAGAGATGCTGTGCTGAACACACATATAAAGATGTTTTGCTTCTATTTACAGCTAGTAAGATTTAACAGCTTATTCTGCACACAAAGTATTACGAAATAAGGAACGCTCTTGTGCCAACCACTGGGTAAGAGGACGAATTTTCCATCTCTACCATTCACAGATTCCACATTTGTTAGCAAAACTGACAGCTGATAGTTCACATCCCAGTTATGCAAACTGCAGAATTCTTCAACAGCTCCCATTTTAGAATGGCTGTGAGAGTTGATAAACACTCCTAGTTTCTTATGCTACAAACCATGTGCTCAGTAACCCAGACAAAACAGTGCCCCAGGTTAAGGTTTACACTAGCCACACACAAATACAAACAAAATGCATCTATCACTACTGAAAAGTTAAATCCCTAGCAAAGTTCAAGTGGGTTTACGCAAATAAGAAATATCCCACTCACTGGATTGTTTTCCAAAATGACAAAAAAGGGAATAGAAAGAGGTGACTGAATGCTGGCCATAGCACCTAACAAGAATTTTTACCATTGAGGATCATATCAGCATATTCATTGTGGGAACATGACTGCTATTTAAGAAGTAGCACAGCTCTTCTAAATCTACCAAATTTAGAGAGAGATAAAAGTTATTTCATAGCTATTACTTAGCTTAAGATTCCTCTCCAAGTTTTCTTATTCTATGACAATATTTTAACAGTGCCTTCCACCCGCTCCCAACTGCAGTTTCAAAAAAAACCAAATAAAATACCACACCCCACACCCCCCCCCAAAAACCCGAAGAAAAACAGTCAACTGTTTCTGTAACCTCATAGGTTATAGAAACTAGGGAAAGTCCCATAAAACTGAAGAAACATCCTTTTTCCACACAGGTGAACTCTGTGTTAATTTTAAGGTTCTTTTGTAATGATTACAGTTAAGGAAAATACTAAATGCATATCCAACTTTCAGATTTACGTCACATCCTTAATAGTGTCAATGTCATGGAGAGAACTCTGTGTACTGAAAGGAACATTTTATATAAGGAACAGGAGACAATTATTCTCGTCTACTTTGCTCTGGTGAAGCCTCTGCTGAATTACTACGTACACCAGCTGGAAGAGATGCAGCTAAAATACATAGAGTCCGGAAGAACAGTACCCACGATAGCACAGAGTTTCATGGCCTTAGTCTTTTAAACTTGTATATTCCCAATTTATTCAAGCTTTTCTCAAAGGTTAAGGAAAATAACAGTATTCCACTAGTAAAAACCATTACAAGACCATCAAATCAGATATTCTCCTTGGAAGAACCCCGGGAAAAGGCCAGGAAGAGAAACTATAGTAAACTTGATTTACATGGGATATCAAAACGTTTAACTAGGTTGTAAGGCCCTGGAACAGCCCTGCCTGAATGCTTGTGAGAACAGTTTATATAAATATGTGCCATGGATTGTCAAGATACACTAGATCCATCTCCATACAACAGATTATCTGTTCCAGGGAACTAGGACAGATAAAGTCATGTATTTCTTAGTGCAGTTCTGCAATATTGGCACAGGACTGTCCTCGTAGAACACTGCACTCCAGAAATTTAAGTAACTGTTAAATTTGTTTCTGCCATGTTTGGTGACTCCAAATATGTGAACTATGAAGAAGCTGAGTCAGAAAGTAGGGAAGGAGAGGCAGAATATCTTGAAAATGTTCAATCTATCAAAATAAATGCAAATCTAGGTAAGTATGATTCAAGCATGATAATGATTGTCTCAGTCGGAATTAGCAGCCAACTAATTCTAAACTGCCTCTTCATATGGGGAATTTTACATAAAAATTAAGACTGTCAGAAACACTTATCTCCATTGAGCTTTACTTTCCAGGTATTTTGATTGTAAGTGTTTTTAACCTTTAACACATTCAAGCAGAATTTCTCATCTAAGGCACAATTCAGGGGTATTAGAGAAATAAGGTTCATTAAGTTCTAATTTAGCACACAGGATCCAGGTGATGAATTTATACAGCGCAGTGCTTTAGGACATCTGAAGTATTAAAATGAAGACAGAAAATGCACATCATGTCTGAAGATGTCAAATCTATAAAGCATTTTGTACAACTACTACAATGCAAAATACTACAAATGCTACAATACAAATACCTGAGTCACCACTAACAAGATCTTGTTATTACTGAAAGAAATGGCAAGACAATGGCTGCAGACAGATTACAACCACCATTTTCTGCACAGATTTTAATAGGGCACTTCGGTTACATTCTTGCAATTCAGGGAAAAAAAAAAAAAATCACTTTTGTTAACAAATGTTCTGTCATTGTACCTGTTGCCTCAAGCCATAAAATTTTGCTATTGGTTCCGAAGTTCCCACTGCCTCTTCTACAGCATATAAATGGATATCATCCTGAACACTTTGAGCTGGCCAGAATCCAATCACACCTCTGGCTTGTAATTTCTTTTGATTAATCAACATTTTCAGTAGATTTTGAGCATCATTATAAACTCTCTTTGCTTCTTCACCTATCAAAAAGAAGAGAACCCTTTAGAAAAGGCATGTTTTCACAACTGGCTAAATGGGTTTAAGAATTGCTGAAGATTGGTTCATTTTCCACATAATTCTCTGATGACTGCAACAATCTGTCTGCTACGGCAAACAGAAAGATAGCAATGTGATTATGTCTATACAGCTGTAACAACATACATCTTGGAAAACAAACAAAAAAAACCAAACCCCAAACATTTCAGCCAGCACCATTCTAGTAGAGACAGAGAACGCAGAATAAAATGAGCAACAGAGAACATGTGTGTGCACCTACATTACCACAGAGCAGTAGACCCAGAACATTGATTTTAGTGTCACCCTTGCATTTTCATCATGTATTTTAAGGCCTACTGAATACTTTCAAAAGGAGTCAGAGCCCTCTTGCTATCTTCACCCACAACAGGGACACAATATATTAAGTGCTCTGCTGCCATTTTCTGTCATTAAAATACCTCCCTGTGTTTTGGCAGGGAGTGAATTCTAAATAAGATGATTGAGCATTTTTCCCCACTTATTTTTCAGCCTCACATGCCAACACTTGGTTCATTAAGTGTTGCTTTAAACAAATTATTTCAGTGACACTAGATTTCCATGTATTTTTACTATTCCTATGTATTTCAAAACATTCAGAATCTTAACACAGCATGGCAGGTCTGTTTGTTAGGATTATTTACATGAAGTAAATTCAATTTCAACACTCACCTACAGTTTTATCATTGAAGAGTTTAGGGAAACCCCGATTGGGATACTTTCCCCTAAGTTGCCAGATATCAAAGAATGGCTTCCAGTCAATGTATTCTACCAGCCTCTTCAGATCATAATCTTCAAAGACTTTTGTGCCGATGAATTTCGGTTTAACTGTAGGAATCAGAAGTACAATGTGACGTGATGAAAATAATTTAATATTGCTCTTGTATGTGCAGCATAAGTGATGCTCACCAGCCTCCACCACTACAAGGGACCTCTTCAAAAGTAATTGTCTTAGAATTCTTGTCATATCGTTCCCAAGTCATACCATACTCTACAGTTAAAATGTGATAAAGAAAAGCATAAAAGGCATATAAAGTCGAAATAGAAAATTTAAGGCCTTTCATTCTTTCATATAAATCAACACTTATTAGCTGCTGGACTTCTGAACTTAATTCATTGGCCAAAATATTGGCCAAAACAGAAGATCAAAAAACACCTACGCAACTTACCAATACCTAACATATTTTATAAGTATACACCCTTCGTATTTACAAATCCCACTTTCCATACACAGACATATTACATGCTATGGTACTGTAGAATAGTTCTGTAAATTAATATGTAATTTTTAAGAACTTTTACAACCACCACACACTTGTTCAGATGCATGTGCACAATTGAAAAAGCAAGATGGATCTATGTTATGATGTAGCCACAAGCTTTGCGCTTGTTTAATCTGTGCTATTCAATACTTTATAACACAACTTTTACTAAGATGAGCTATTGAAAATTAGCATCTTGAGTCTTGTAAATGAAGTGACAGAAAGCAGCGAATGTCACTGCAGGATGCAACTTCTTGTGGAATGCTGTTTATGCTTCTAGTCTCTAATTTAAAAAAAAAAATCAAAGCAAACTGGTGCAGAAACTGATGGGGGAAGGGTAGGAAAAAGTGTAAGGAGGAATTCGATACAAATGCCATGACACAACGTGTGTTCCCTAAATATGGTATAGGAAGCTTTGCAATATAATGAGCCAGTATGACATTATTTTGCAAAGCAGGCATCAGACTTATCTTTGATTATATGGTGTTAAGGGCAACTCATTGTTTTAGGATTTTTTTTTCAATTTTTTATCAACTATTAATTTATATTTTAAATATACTCTGAAAAATATAAAGCAGAAATAGGATGTCAAATTTATACAAAAAACCCCCCTCTGCTCAGACAGACACCAATTTACTCAAGTTGTTACACTACTGTATCCTGAAGTTTAATGAAGCATAATCTACTTAAAAATATATATAAAGTAAATACGTAAAATAAAATAAAGGAAGGGCACAGCAACAACAAACAACAACTTTTAAACTGACCTGGTTTATGGCCTGACAACCAGTCATCACGGAAACCTTTTTTCCTAGCTTGCTGTAGAGACAAGTATCTTCTTTCCTGAATGGACATAAAGGTCAATTTCACAAAGCCAGCCATCTTTGAGGCAGATAAACCATAACTATTGACTTGGTGGTAGAGTTTTACTCAAAATAGTCTTTGGGACAAATCTGACAGCAGACAATTTCAGTTCCAACAACTCCCAGTTCACAAATGTAAAGTAAGATTACATCACAACCATACCATTATTTTTTTCTGTATACGTCTAAGGAAACTGGCTTACAAGATTTCTAGTTCCTCTGAACTACAGCAGAAGTCCCTTTATTACTTCAAAATACATGAAAATACAGGTACAGCAAGATATTCTCCTACTGCCTGCAAAAAGCTTAAGATTGCGGTGACACCACCATCAGTGACTGCAGTACACCTCTGGGCAAATTACTGGCTCTTCTGAAAGGCACAAGAAATTTACAGCAATTTCAGTAAGGCCCACGAATTCACTGCTGACCTCTGCTTAAAGGAGAGTGCTGCACTCGCTGATCTCAGCTTAGTGGGCTGGTTCCCTGTGCAAAGGCAGTCTTAAACTTGGTCAAGCCAAATGTCCTCAGCAGGAGGCCTCAAGCTTTACCTTTCTTTATCAAGAGACCAGGTAAAAGCCAGATGACTTTCAGCTTTCTTCTGTGTTTATTTACAAGGATGGCCTCAGGAGTCATATGTTAATTGTTTCCTAGTCTTCCTTTGCACAGTCCATCCCTACATTTCATTGCTTCCTTCTCTTCACTTTCCTCAAATGGCAGCCTCAGCTCCCTAACCTAAACAATATGAACCCATCAGGAAAGCAAGAGAGTGTGGCTTAGTACCAGCAAAAGCAACCAGTGTCATTTTAATTACACCAGTGTAGCTCCCTGTTTCCAGCTACTGCTCCAGGACACCATTGGTCTCCTGTAGATTGGTTAAGTTGACATGACTGCCAGCTCCATGGAGATGTCCTAGATACCACTGATTGCCCATTGAGGACAATCAAGAATTTGCCATGCATATGTTAGACTCATGCAGAATTTTTCCTTATAGGTTAGAAAATTTGATTTCATAACCACTTTTGAAAGTTTTTCACCAATTCTACTGCATGTTTTAAATCAGAACAAATATACCTGAAGGTCTTCATAAGGAGCTGAAACAGAGTAGTGAAGCAAGTACAAACCACTTCAAACAAGAAAAGAAGCTAAATCAATTACATTTGTACCTTGAGAGACTCATAGTGTTCTTGTCTAATTTCTTCATATTCCTCTAATATTTCTTCAAAGAAATCATCCTTTACATTTTCATCTAAGAGCTGGGAGCACTGAAAAAAAGGAACGAGAAAGCACTAAGTACATACTGTAACATACGACAGTAAGGACAGAGTATGAACTTCAGACTAAGCCATCTGTCTTTTCAGACTCTCTTCCAATTACACTTGACAACACTAAACTAAACCTTACCACTAATCTGCAAACTAGATTCAAAACATATTTAAAAATATGATTATTACTGAGAGCACTGCCCTACCACACAGGTAATATTAGCAGAGCCAAGTCTGGTTCTGGAAAGACCTGAGAGCAGAATACTCCAAAACTTTAGAACTGAACAGTCGTAGAAACAACACACAGCTTGCCCTACTACTTTACAGCAGGTATTTGCCAGCTAAGACTACCCATTTGTCTGATAGAGAGAGCATCCATCCCAGAAAACTCCAGCCCCATGTTTCATAGTACTAATTTTGCCTTCACTAACTTCAGAAATATATCCAAAAATAGAGAGAATAGCAGTTCACATCTAACCCCATTGCTCTTCACTATTAAAAAAAAAAAAAATAAATCTCAGAACTACAGTCAAGGACCCAGAGTGAATCATGTCACTCTCACTAGAGAAACGGGCATTTAAATAAAGGTATGCAGGAGCAATAATTGACACAAGTCAGATAAGATAACCATGTGGCAGCAAAAAATAACTGAAGCAATAATAGTTTAAAAACTGGCCTCTATCATGCCTCTTCAATTTTCCGCCATAAGGTTAAGCCTTAGAGGAAAGGATGAGAGGCACAACAGAAAAAGAGGGCATATATTTTTTGCATGGATGAGAAACTATAATTTAGAACTTACAACCACAACACTCTTGGATGCATCCAGGACATGAATTACAGGTGCGCTATATCGTGGGGCAATTTTAACAGCTGTGTGTGTTCTTCAATGAAAAAGAAAAAGAGTGAGCATTTCACAACTGGAAGAACAAAAACAAAAACAAAAAACCAAAAAAACAAAAAAAACCCCACCAAAACAACACAAAAACCAGACAAAACCCCCACTGAAATAATTTCTGACTTAATGCATAGACCAGAACTTCAGAAGAAGAAAGCAATTAATCCATCTGCTATGCACGGATAATTAAACACAGATTTTAATAAGTACATAAACACTTTTCCTCAAAGAGTATCAGAATGCTTCATAAATAATATGCCAACTCACATTCCCTCACTGTCTTACCAACTGACTGAAAAACAGCAACTCATTAGTTTGAGTCTCAGAAAATTTCAGTGAGAACTAACAATTTTTTTTAAGTCTTTTTTGCTCATATTACATTTTTCCCTCCCACATGCTAGTTTCTGGGGCTATGGATTGGCATTAACATGTTTCAGTGATGATTATTCCATTTCTATGATGCTCTACTTCAAAATTGGAGGCACAACCCGTCTACTCACCTGAAGAAGGAATTCTGCCAGTGGTCAACAAATATTACAAACTTGCACCTGCTTGGTCAGTCAAGTCATTCACATAAAAAACTCCCAATTCATTCAATTATTTAGCATTTACTCATATTCCAGTCCTCATTGAAATACTTCAGCATATAATGAAGAATCAATTCTACATTATAGCACTTTGTTGATCAAATTAAAGTTTGGAGTCCTAAACTGAGGCCTAAGCTATCACGTGAAATGCAGCTGACTGCCCTTGTCGCTCAGAGTCCTGGCAAACTGTGCAAGCAAGTGCAGGGACAAAGACCCCGCAGGCCAAAGCTCAGTTTGCCTTCTCGAATGCTAAGGTCAAACACCATTTTTTTAAATTAATTTAAATCAGAGCCCAGGAAGCAATCTCCCACAGCAAAGATAAGATCTACTTTTTCTTCAGGCTCTGTGAAATATTTGAAGCACTTGGACATGGAGGTTACTGATGATTGTGCATCACAGCTGTGTAACCAACTGTCCAGGATCTTCTTAATTTGCTTCTAGGCAATGCAGTTTTGATCTTGGCAGCTCTATTTTTTAGAAAAAGATATTGTATCTTCTATTGTGATAGGAACAGACAAAGGAAACAAACAGGGCATGGTCCTACAATGGCACTGTATCCACTAATACATACTAGGTTTTGGATTTTTTAAAAATAAACATTACCACAACAAAACTTTCACTAGTATTTCTCAGCATCTGCATTTATCAAATCAGTATAGTAAGAATGCAAACATCATAATTATTGTAAGTTATGAAGAAACTGTATTACGTAGATACTGTAGACAAAACCCAGCCTCTCTCTCTTTCAAACTGATCCCACTTTCCACCATTCCAAGTACTTATGGTCTCCTTATTCCAAATAACAATGTCTACTTATTACAGAGAAAAAGTGCAGATGGTTCTTCATTAGCAACATCTGACATGTACCCAACCTTTGAGAATGCACATGACGTTGAACTTAAGACTGCAGAAGTAAATTAAATATGTATTACCAATCCAATCTTCCATAAAGAATACCTTTACTTGACATAGATTTTATAGAAACTGCATGTGTCTGGGCATATGTGTAAGTATATATTTATATACAGTTCAGATGAATAAAATTATTTATGTATACAATATTATACATATATTCTTCAATAATTTCCATATTCAAGGATAAAACTAGTGCTGCCTTGCTGTTGGCTGCATTCATCTCTGTGAATAAATTCTACAAAATTGTTTGATGCTGGTTATTTGACATCCATTACTAGGCCACAATGCCCCGTGTACAAACACTGAAAAGATCTGAAGAAAAGGCTCTCTTAAGACCTCCACTTAGAATAAAGCCTTCCCCCACCCCCCTCTTTTTTTTTTTTTTTTTTTTAAATAAAAAACCCTCCATGCTTGTTCTCAGTACCAAAGCCATAGGAAAAAAAGACTCATATGGAGAAAGAAAAAAAGGAAACAGTTAACCTTGCATTATAACTACAGGACCAATAAAGACAGGTAGTGATCCTACTCTTCACTGTCTGTCAAATTATGAGATGATTTGCTAAGGCCTTTTGTATTTTTTTATGGAATACAATGGTTCTGCTGCAATCTGTGCTGCCCTGATAAAGAAAGCAGCACTGCTAACAGCATCTAGTTATGCAAGAAATGACCTCTGCAGTCTTCTGAGCTGTCACCTACTCAAGCATATTGTACATAAACCAGTTAGCAAAGTGTGACCCAAGGCTGTTACACATGCCCAAAATACATTTGTGATAATGTTAATACTAGGTGTCAGTGAGCTGTCAACACTGGTCTTCAGGACATCATAGCAGCTACGTTATTTCATTTGAATGGATCTGAGAGAACAAGATCTCAACAGAAAAGCTCAGTCTATCAAAAGGAACATGGTAACTACTTCAAGGCAAGCAGCTAGAATTTATCCCCCATCAGCCTGCTTGAACAGGACTGGGGGCTCAACCCAGCCAGCACATTGCTGAACAATGATCCAGGAAAATACATTAACTTTCTTAAAGATAATAGCTCCCTGATGTCAACAGGACCATTTCTAGTCTCAAAATCCTGCATTTTCAGAATGCTTTGGTGAAAGAAAACAAATCATTCAACCCCTTAGAAGAACAGAACTGTATTCATATGCATATGCGCATGAACTTTTTAGAAGGAAATACAGGACTTCCACATACAATATACACTTGCAAAACACATAACACTCACAAAAATGAAATGTTTAAGATGATCATTATTTGTTGTGTCCCAGTTACATTATACCTCTATATTCTACAACTTCTGATACAAGGACTAACAATCAGTCTAAGTAAATACGTACCAGTATGCATGTTGGGGGAAAATGAGGGAGGGAGAGAGAAATGACTACAAATTTTCTTTTTCCCTGGTTAAAACTGTTTTCATACACATTCCCCATCTTCCCAACTGAGATATCTTACTTAGAAGTAGTTGCTCCTCCGATCAGCAAAGGAATCTTTATTGCCAATCTCTCCATTTCCTTGGCAACAAAAATCATTTCGTCCAAAGAAGGGGTGATGAGACCAGACAGGCCAATTATATCTATTGCAAATTTACAAACACACATACACAAAAGGTTTAGCAAATCCACTCTAGAAAGACACAGAAATTATTACAGAAAGGTTTCTTTCATATATCAGATAGCATCATGTGTCAGAAAAGCGAGATAAAAAGCAGGGTAGTCAATAGTCTAGAAGCGAGGTTTGACCTAATTAGAAAGTGAAAGTTTTCCAAGAAAGAAAATGATTCCAAATCCCCAGTTTAAGATATTTCTCAAACAGTCTTCACAGCTGCTGAACACCTACTGCTCTAGTTTCAGCAATAAATATACAGTACTTCTGATTAGCAAGCTTCAAACCTCAGAAGTTCAGCAATGAGGAGGGAAATAAGACAAAATAATTATAAGCTCTGCTCTTAGAAACAGCAAATGCTTTCAAACTTCACCACTTATGTTCCACACTATTCATTTGTTCCAAGAAGCAATAGACTGTTTCAAAGCAACTGTAACTTGTTTCAGAAAGTTCATTATTTATTAGAACAATTCATTCCTGATTTCACACTCACTGATCTGGCAGGCTGAATGCCAAGATCTTTTACTGATTTAAGACCCAACATGAAGTTATTTAACCTTTCCAAGTCTCCATTTATCCATCTGTAAAACAAATACTAAAACACCTCTCAGAGTTGTCCTTTTGATACAGGTTTTCAGTTCCTCAGGCTAAGTTTCATGGAAGTGCCAAATACTAAATAATTGCTATTGTTAATGCAAAAGTTCTGAATTATCTGAAGATAGTCTGAACCAAATCATAGGCAGCATAGGAATGCAACAAGTAGCAATAAAAAACGCAAGTGAGGTTTAAAAACCAAACCATTCAAGAGTACTAATGAAATCTCTCTATACCTGCTTTGTTCTCAACAGCAGCTCTCAATATCTTATCACATGGAGTCATGACTCCTAAATCAATAACTCTGTGAAAAGAAGTGACATGACACAAGATTCTTTAAAAAACAGGTCAAATTTCTGCTAAAGGGCAAATACATTGCTCTTACTGTAAAAGACTGACCTAAAATTGAAGTTAAAATTGAGATTTTTGTTTGTTTGTTTCCCTTAAGACCTCTATTGGGAATTTTAATATAGGAAATACCTCTGGGTCTGGCAAAATTTTCAATACATCAGAGTTCCAGATGACACAGTAGATAAGAAAATTCAAGTGTAAGAGGCTTTTTTTTTTTTAATTTTATTTTAAATAATTTTTTTGTGGTTGTACGGAGTCTGGCTAAGATGGAGTTAATTTTCTTCATAGCAGCTGCTATGGTGCTGTGTTTTAGATCCCTGACCAAAACAATGCTGATAACACACCAATGCTTTAACTATTGATGAACAGTGTTTGTCCAGCATCAAGGCCTTCTCTGTTTCTCACTCTAAGCCCCCAGAGAATAGATTGGGGGGTGCACAAGAGGCTGGGAGTAGACAGAACCAAGCAGATGAGCCAAACTAACTGAAGAAATATTCCATGGCATATGATGTCATGCACAACAATAAAAAAGAAGAGGAAGGGGTTTAGCAGGGGTTAGCCATCTTTTGCTCAGGAACTGGCTAGGCATCAGTCTACCTGTAAGAGGTGGCGAGTGATTGCCTTTGCATCACTTGTTTTGTTTTTTTCTTTCTCTCTTCTTCCATTTCTCCTTCACTTATTAAACATTTTTTAACTCCACCCACGATTTTTCTTGCTTTTATTCTTCCTTTACTCCTTCCCCATCCCACTGAGGTTGGCTAGGTGGAAGTGAGTAAATGGTTGTGTGGTGCTTAGCTGCCTACCAGTGTTAACCAACAGCAGTGGCATTTCTGAAGTTATTTGGGCAATACAAAAAGGTTTTGTGGACATCGTATCTTATGTCAGGAACATAAGATGATTCACATTAAGGGTTTTTTCGTCTTATTAAAGCATACATTTTATGAAATGAGACACTGCACTTCCCTTGCTAGCATTTTATTCCTATTAACCCTAGCCATTGCCAAGGTTTTTTTTCTTCAAGTACGCCACCCCAGCCTGCTAGCTTCATTCAGCCTCACTCAAACTCGTGGTGACAGAAAACACTATGGCTTCAGTTCAGTAGGTCTAAATAAAGCTCAAGAAAGCCTGAAACCAATTAACAGAATTTCAAAAGATAATGAAATGGAATATACTGCATATACACAGCACTGCTACTGGCTTCAACCCTTTGTGTTTTAAAATAAAGAGATCATCTTGGCTTTTTTTAGAGCAAATTGCAGCCCCACGTCAAAAACAAAACTAAAGGAATGAATGGTAAGACAGCGTTCCAAAGCAGATTTAGCTTTGCGCAACATTTGACAGACACTTGACAAAGGGCTCTGATGGAAACATGACCGTTCATTCCAACACTGTTGCCAACCTGCTGCATGTACACAGGCCTTGAAAGAGCTGACTTTTCTTGAAGTTCTATCTGTTGAAGCTCAGAAACAGGACAAGAACCTCATCTCTTACTTAACAAAACATACCCCAGCAAGTTTTTAAAACCTCACAGTTAACAAGCAGCTTGAAAAACACACTAAAAGGTTCATTCGAATCTTACAAGACTTCCTTTTTCCCCAACAACACAAAACGCACACGTAGTCTTGCCTACTGCAATTGTTGTATCTGATTTTTTCAGATGCTATACTTGTATGTTTAAGGCATTATACTTACCATATTTAACTAACATAAATACAAAAATTGATGCTCTCATCTACGTTTCAGTTGATGTTAACTGTATTCACCTCAGATGCGAATTCATTAGGAAAAAAGTATTAAAGGATGAGGCTATACTCCCTCTTGCCTCCCCATTGGTAATAGCTGGTATGATCCGTGTTCCCAACCACAACTTGGGGAACAGAGGACAGTTCCCAAGAAATGCTCACCTCTTATTCCCACAGCTGCAGCTAACCTAATATATTAATTAGCTAGCCTTATACAGTTCTGTTCCCAGATTCCTAATGTTAGCTTCTTTACCTGAAGTTGTTGCAGCCCAGAACGACTCCCACAATGTTCTTGCCGATATCATGTACGTCTCCTTTCACAGTTGCTAGTACTACTGTACCATGATAAGGATCCTGAAAGTTGAACAAATAACACAAGAGTTGAACTACTTGGAAGCCTCTGTATGTTTGCACAGATCCTTTAACAGTGCAGTCCTAATCCATGACTCCTATTGTAGTATAAGTAATTGCAAAGTGTAGTAGAGGTAATATAGCCAATATTAAAAACTATTTTAAAAGACCCAGGTAATAAAAACTTGCACAAGAATTATTCTTGCAAATTGTGTGCATGTTATCAAAAACCCCTGTGTTTAAAAAAACAAAATAGCAGATCAAAAGTTTCAGATCTGGATAGCATTTTGTGCTGTGCAATAACTGAACTCCTAAGATACCTCTGCTCCAAACATAAACCTCACTAAGAAGAGTTTAAATGGATTAACTATGCAATACAAAAGGGTATGTTTTGAACTCATAATTACATGCCTGTTTGTGCATCAAGAACAATCTTTCAACGCAGTGCTGAGAAGAATGAGACAAATTAGCAAAAGCAGAAGAGACTAATATTTTATGCAACACAAATAGCAAGGGAGACATTTCAGTGCAGTGATCACGCTACTTCAGACTACCCAAGCTGAACAAACAGACTGGAAAAAGGATCTCCTTGAAGAAGGGAAGCTGTACTGTCATAAACTGGTCCTAGGCTAGACAGCATTCAGCCCTGACAAACAGGACCTACCAGCAGGGCAACAGTGGAACTTGCTATAGCAATTCTCCACCAGGACACAGGCCTTTGCAATACATTTTTAGTTGTATAATCAGTGTCACTATTTGGAGCAACTCCAGTCTATCACAGTGCCATGTTTGAGTTGGTGCAGGATCAGATGCCAGTAACAGACTACTTAAATTCCACAGAATTTAAATAAAGTGTAAACCTGAGCATATTTTATGTGAAACTACAAAATATTTTTCTGGCCAGTATTTCATCTCCTTTGCAGATGGCAGAACTGGAGGATTAGATCCTTCTGTGAAGGAAAAAATGGAAGTCTGCAAGTCAGCCATCTCAGTACAACAATAAAAAAATTTGCAGCTGAAAATATTCTGCTGGAACTAAGAGAAAACTGGGGAAAGAGACTAATCAAGGACTGGGGGAAGAACAAAAAGTGCTGCACACATGTATCATACCCAGTAACTACTGATGATTTAACTAGTGACTGATATCCAAGAAAAAAAAAAAAGGTAAAAAAGAATTTGTACATGAGAAGAAAGAAAATCTGTGCTGGGCAGCAAACAACATGGGCCAGAGCATACGCCATTTTAAATAAACTCTATTTAGGGCATACTGTGATTTCGACTGTCTCAAGCAAGGAGGTCCTCAAGTTCTGGGCACACATCCAAAGGGCTTCTTTTTTAAAATCTTGATAGAGATCCACAGCCACAGCTATTTAACACTTTGCATTTCCTGGCAGTCTGTGACTAACGCTGTCCTGGAGGTTACAGTAGCCTGGGTAACACCAGACCTAACAGCCATCAGAGTCTGCAAATCATTTTCCTTCAAGTCAACATCTAATTTTGGAGATAGATGCAGCTGTTTTTTCCTCTCTCACCAATTCTCTAGACAGTGACAACATTTTTTTGAAGAGGAAAGCACTACATCCCTTGCCCAGCAGAAGGTAGAGGAAGCAGGAAGACAGAAGCCCTACTCTTTCCCTCCTGCTCTCCTTAGCCACACAGAATATCTCACAATCGCTTCAGAGTACTTGCTGTATTTTTTAAGAACCTCTCAAATTCCACTTCACTTCCTTTTAGCCAAAGAATTAAGTGCCAGAGGGTTCACATAGATCCTAATCTAGTGCTCATGGAAGCAATGGGGTAATGATTTTCAGTAACTTCAAATAGCATCAGAACAAACCAGAAGGTGCAAAATACCGGCACTGTCATCTGAATTAAAATAAAAAAGAACAGCATGAGCAGGAGAGAGATGACACATAGAAAGGTGAGTCATGACAGCCAGAGAACAGATCTGCTTGAGCTACTGGAGAGAAGACACCTTTTTATCCAGAAAGGGCATGAGAAAAGAGACTAGGCATTCTCCTTCTTCCTTTAAGATTAGTCAGGTTTGATTATATCAGGTCATTTCTCTTTCTAAATTATTTGCTCTATTCATCACATTTATGCTGGACAATCACACAACAGATCCACAGCAAATGGAAAGACACAGCGTAAGAAGATTTCAAGGGAAGAATTAGGAACCATTCAAAAATCCACAGAAGGAAAACCAATGGAAATACACAAATATCACAGTTTAGAGACATTCTGCTATTCTTTTTTGTTGTTGTTGCTGTTGTTGTGTTAAATACCAGATTCTGATAATAGCTATTGTCTCTGAGAACTCATGAAGACAAGGTAAGGTTCCACAGGACTAAAGAAAAGCAAATATACATCAAACCCAAATTTGACAGTCAGACAAACACAAGAGAAGAAAATTATTTAACAACCAAAACTGTAACCACCTATCACGTTATAAATACAGTAGGAAACAGCAGACATGAGTATTTAAAAGGGGATTTTGTCCAATTAATCTGAACTCTCTTTTATACAGAATAGAATCTTGTAATTATAGAGAAACAAGGGACATCCTATATCTTCATTTTCCAATGCTCCTATCACATATTCCATAAACCAAATTTGGAAGAAATTACTTCAGGCATATACACAGGTAGTTGGTAAAACTATTCTCAGGCATCAGCAACTGTTGGCTGTGAAACAGGAAACGCTATAAAGGAAAGGCCCACGAAGATCTGAAAATCACTGGATATTTTCAATTATATATATTACATCAAAAGTAGTCTTCAGAAAACTGGTGGAAAAACACAGACATGAAAAGACAACTATGTTCAGACCCTGTTTTCATAAACACATGTCCCCTGCAACTTGGTTGTGACTACACATGCAATGAGCATACTGTTCTATCATAACAAGAGGTCTTGAAGTCACGATCTATGAAGAAAGAGGATGGAAGAATATGTTTATTTAGCTGGGAGAATGGTCAGGGCTAGGGGAAAGGGAAGAATAAAGAGAAATACAGTAACAAGCTTTGAACATGCAGAAGGGAGTTCCAGAGTTCACTGAGGCCAGAAGTAGTAGAAGCAAATGGCAAAATTTGCCATAAAGTTAGAATTATCATAAATAAGTAACACTAGAATTAAATGCCTACAAAAATACAAGAAATAAGTAACACTGGTATAAAGGACCTATAAAGGCTTATGGCATCCTTCAGGAAACTTGCGACAACAGCTTAGGTACACACCAACCAAAGTTCCACAAAATCTGCACTTTATGAATTTCAGACCTACTTCAAATTATGCCAAGATTGTCAGTTTCCATATGACTGCATCAACTTTCCAGCATGAAAGCTGAATACATGTCATTAGCAAAAAATAATTTCAATTTTTGTCACGGCATGCTATGAAAGAGTTACAGCACAAAGCACTGTGTCTTGCCTCTTCCTCCATGCTCCCTCCTTTGGCTCTCCTTTCCTCTCTTTCTTTTTCCATATAGGGAATAAGGTGGCCAACTGCTTTCTTCATAACTCGAGCAGACTTTATCACCTGCACAGATAAACAGAGTAGGGTGGGGTTGGGGGGGGCGGACACAACAATAAACATTAAAGATCAAGTATAGGAATAGCCTCAGATTTCTCCCAGCTTTCTCTTATACCCATTCAAACAAAATATACCCAATAAACAAAACTTCATTTGCAAGCCAAGATTCCAGCTTTGCAGAGCATTCTGTGTTAGCAGGCTGCTGGCCCTACTGGACTAAGGGTCTACACATGACACTTTCACAGTGCAACCTCTCAGACCACTGGCAACAGAATTAGAAGCTACAAACAGGCACAGAATTGGAAGGTCCTAAACACAGCAATTTTTATTTGGATCTTTTTTCTCTCTTGCTCTTTTTCAAGGGCCCAGACTGAAAACCGCATAAAGTAAGTCAAGTTCCAAGGTAACAAAAAAAGAGGGCTGCTTCTTAGGAGCACCTGAATTTTCACAATTCGTGTGCTATATCTGAAAAAAACAGCCAGTATAAAATGTAGCCGAAACATTCTACAATGCTAGTTTTTGCAAAATAGGAAAACATATGAAAACATTTTCTCATTACCTGAGGCAGAAACATCTTTCCAGCACCAAAAAGATCACCAACGATTTTCATGCCATTCATCAAAGGCCCTTCAATTACATTGAGAGGTCTAGGATATTTTTCCTGATTTAATCTTGCTTCTTCTGTATCTACAGTGACATACTTCTCAATGCCCTGGGAAAAAAAATTGAGAAGCTTTTATCTTGCTGGAAATACAGCTTTTATTTAGTTGCCTTCTCCCCCCAAAAAATCACAATTAAAGTACAAACAGATACTTTAGGTACTGCTAGTCTTTAAGAATACCTCAAATGTCTATTTAAAATAGGTTTTCTTAGGAAACAAAACACTGTAGTTTTTAGGCATATAAAGTTATTCAAAGCAAGAGTCCCCAGCATTAACAGGTTGGTTTGTTTTTCTTAACCATGTCATAAGAAAAAACAAACACACAAAGATTGCGCTGAGTGGCACTTGTGCTGACGAAGCAGTGCTGTTAAAGGACTAGAAAAAAACCTCTAGAAAGTAAAAGCAGTATGTTACAAAGTAAAACCAATATGTTTCTACCAATGCTAGCAGAATAAAATATTGAGGGTCAAAGACTTCAACATGTGAAGTTTAAAGACAAATCACCACAATTTCCTCTGTTATTGAAGCTAATTAAATATATTATTCATTATTAATTAATAGCTTTTAAAAGAATGGCAGTTGAAGAATTTGTAAAGCCAAAAGTGGTCCCTTACATTCTGAGCTGAGATCATGTCTCAGAGCTGATGGGTAGGACAATTTTCTGCACAGACTCACCTTTATGAGAGCATATTCCAGCCTCTCCTCCACAGAGGTTTTCCGCCATTCATCAGTCTGTACAACTTTTCTTCCTCCTTGGGAATGATTCTGAGAAGGAAAGACATCCATAGGAGCTTGCGAGCATAAAAATTACAACTACAGACTACTTTTAGAAAAGTGAAGATAATTTCAAGTACTGACCCATAAAATAATTTTAGATTATTCAGAAGTTTTTTTATATACATGCAAATCATATTGCAAACACCTCTGATGCAGTACAGACACTTAGCAGCTCTACATCCCAAAGAATATATACCTCAATGAAGATGTAAAGAAAACAAAGAAAAAGTAAAGAAAAAGAGGGGAGCAGTTTAATAATTTTCACATTCTTAAAAACAATGAAATGACTAATCTTAAGGGTTTTACTTCTGGGAACATAATTTAAATTGATTCCTGGCCCACACACTACATTTCATTTTAAAATTCTAATTAATTTGGCACTAATTCAGTTTCTGCTGGAATAGGTTATCTTATTCCATACCACAGATGTGTTTTCAACCAGGCAGCCTACAGAACTACTGTTTCTCATGCACACAGGCACACTCCCCTTTGCTATGAATGCAAAGGTCAAAAGGGCTTCACAATGCAAGAAAGCTTGTAAACACCCACCTGAGGAAGGCTCATGGAAGAGCACCCTATCCATTACTTCAACCACCACACTTCAGGCAAGTAATTTCTTTTCCTCCCTCAGTTATTCAACATAATCTGACATCTTTCCATCCTTATGAACCTCCTATACTTTTGAGTGCTCATCAGCATGGGAAAAGTCATGGAAACAAGATCTCTTTCATGGGAACAGAAACCAGAACAAGATTTCATTCATGTTTATACAAATGTTAGCTAACTACACAGCTTCTCATTGCCAAACCTGATTCCCCTCATAGGTCTAGTTTGTAGAAAGGGAAGGAAAGAAAGAAGAAAATGTTGCCCAGAGAGGTTGTAGAGTCTCCATCCTTAGTTGTATTAAAAACCCAACTGGACATGTCCCTGAGCAACCTGCTCTTGCCAACCCTGCTCTGAGCAGGCGAGTTGTACTAGATGACTTCCAGAGGTCCCTTCCTACATCAACCCTCCTGGGATTCAATGAAAAGGTACCAAGTGCTCCTCAACCTCTGGCCAGGCACTTTAGCAAGGGAACCACTCCAACCTAAAAATAATCCATGAAGCTGTAGGGTGGACATGCAGGGACCACAGTGGCAAGCACTTCATGCAGATCTTTAAAAACAGTTTGATTATACTGCATGCTGAGGATGAAAAAAAAAAAAAAACCCACGCCTTTGGAAGCGCAACTCCCATTGCCATAAATGGGACAAAGTTTAAGTTTGAGAATGTCTGCAGCTATACATTTTATGGAAAATGTTTTTTAATCTCGAACTTCAAATGAAGACTGATCTCCTAAATCTGCAAGGGTTCCTCATTTTTCCCCACAGGTCTAACATTCAAGCAACTGGCAAGGTACATTACTATTACCTGAAGGAACTAGGAGAAAACTTCGCTGGCGCTCTATTAGAGGTTCAATACTTGAAATGGGACTGCACATTCTATGTTCTTTGTGCAGAATAAACTGCAATAATTGGAAATAAAAAGAACATATGCACTTACCGACTAACGAACACACTTTTGTGTTTAAAAAAAAACAACCCTTTTGACAAAAGAACTTAGAGCCACTCAATTCCACTATATAAGAGGAAGTTCTGAATAAATATTTTGAAATATGCCTCGAACTCCAAAACCTGATGTAATAATCCTTCTCATGAGCTGTAAGTGACTATCTGTTTGGACTCTCACATCTGTTCAGAGCCACAATGAAACCCATATCAGGATGCTTACCTGCAGTGAAAGCCTAAAAGTTGTAATACTTTATGTTAAATTTTAATAGAGCTTTTAAAGATGTTTTGAATCAAGAGTGTCTCTCTTTTTTGCAGTTGGGAGCTGGTTTACTCCCACAATAAAACTAGCACCATGAATAAGAGCAGAGATTCCAAGAGTAGCTTCCCAAACTTCTAGACCTACAAGGAGTCATCATCCACTTCCATTTCTACTTTTCATGCTCCATTTAAATTCACATTCTGCCTTCTGCAGAAACACTGCTTAAGCCATCCCTTTCTAATTCCTCTTCTCTTTTTTTCCTTCCTCTTTATGCAACCCTGAATACCCTAATGGTAAAACTCTGCTTATACAGACAAGATCACTCCCAGGTGAATTGCTTAGACATTTAGAGCACCATATAAAATAGCCTAAGCACAAGGGATAGGGAGAGTCTTCCTGTGCTGGTTTTCAACATGTTGCCATTGTTCCTAAAAAGCATGCGCCACCATGGAACAAACTACAAACCAAATGAAGCTGTGCACAGAAATGATACCTCCAGGAGCTACAAGACAGGCATGCAAACTTTCTTGTGCTCTTAAATCTGAGAGCCACCTAACCCAGACAGATTTTTGCTGTATGTTCTGTTCAGAACAGGATTTCACTAGTCATCTTATGGTCGATAATCTGGAAACCTTCCGGTGTGCAATCTTTGTCTTTTATCACCACCGCCATTACAGCATCTCAAAAAAACTAAATAGCTGATCCTCACTCTTGACATGAGTTACATGAACTGAAAGTCTATGGCACAGCCAGGAACCACAAGCAGCTGCTTCACCTTTTACATATACTCCAAGCAAACCATCACCACTAGAGAGATAGGCTTACTCTTTGTCTCCCACAGTGTACTTGTCAATGAAGCTCCAGCACCAAGATTTGCTTCAGTTGTGTGTTGGCCTTTTCTGGTCCTTGTTTGGTTGTGAAGGGGTTTTTTTTGTTTGTTTGGGGGAGTTTGGTTGGGATTTTTTGCTTCTTATTGGTTTGGGGTTTGTTTTTTTTAAAAAAAAAAAAGAACACCTATGCAGCTTGGTCTCCTGAAGCATATGAAGAACTCTGGTACAGGATCTTTCAAGGCACCTATGAAATTGTAGAGGCTCAATCTATCACACAGTTCACATTTTATTCTATATTAGTAACTAAACCACCTGTAGCATTATTAGTAACTTCTAACACACGCTGTTTGACATGTGCAGTTTATAGGCTGTTTTACCTATCATCAGCAGGGAGGTGTTAAAGCCCAGGTGCTAAGCTAACTACTATTCAAAGCTTAAAATTGGAAGTTACCTGAGCATAATGTAAAAGTTTCTCTGTTGCATCAGGATCTTTGTTCCAGATTAGATTCTCACACAGCTGTAGCAATTCCTTGTGGATATCATCATACACTGGCAGATTCCCAGCATTCACAATTCCCATGTCCATGCCATACTGAAAAAAAACATAGAGAATCCTCCAGCCAGGGCTGTCAGACATAACGCTGCACATCTGCCAAGTGCAAACCTATGGAAGCCAAAAGTACATCATACCTTAATCGCGTGGTAAAGGAACACCCCATGCATTGCTTCTCGAATGGCATCCATTCCTCGAAACGAGAAAGACAGATTGGAAAGACCTCCGCTTATCCTGGCTCCCGGCAGCGTTTCCTATAAGAATTGCACACAGATTTTTAGAAAAGTGCTTTCCAAAAAGGAAACATAAGCAAAGCAATCAGTCCATAAAACAGCTGGCCCCTGAGCTGCAGTGCATTGGCTATGCACCCTTTCTCTCTTTCCTGTTCCAGATTCTTCTGGTTACTCAAATTCATAAAAAGCAATTCAAATCTCTGTAGAAAAAAGATACAAGTAAAAGGAAAGATCCAGCCTAGTTATGTGTAAGCAACTACCATGGTTTCCATAGTCATAGGTGCTATTCTAAACATTATCAGTCCTCCCACAGCAGCTTTCCAGATTTTCCCCATGCAGACCTACTTATGGCTCTTCCATCCCCCACTCCTCCAGAAACAGGAGCAGCCAACCTGCCTGCTTGCATATCTCAGGAGCAGGCTGTAGCTGAGCAGCTAATCTCAAGGGTGCAGCTTCCCTTCCAGAAGCCCTGTGGTGACAAAATAGCCTGTGGGGTGTTCAAGCCCCAGATTGCTACTGACAGAGCATCTCCAGACCAATCAAGCTGCCTTGTAAAACACAACAGTGCAGCTTCCTTGGCTGCATTTAGGTGATGTTCTTCACTGCTGTACTTCTTTACACACATTTTGGCTAAACAAAAAATGAGGTTACTGCAGAAATTCCTGCTACAGTAATGGAAGTTTTATTAATTTAAAAAGGCAGCTTTCACGTACCTTCAAAGAGGTCCTTTTACCTAGAATATGAATGTGATCGTTACCTCATTTAATTAATATAGTATATTTACAGTAGAGACAATAGATTGAAATATATTTATAGAACTATTTGAAGTTCTTCTATTGGAAATACAGCAATATTGGGGAATGGCTGCACTTCAGAGAAATAGTCCCCCTTGCTAATTTAAAATGCATATCATTTTGCAGCAGTGTTTTGTTGTTGTTGTTTGGGGGTGGGGGGAGTGTTTTTCTGTTTTGTGGTGATTTGGGTTCTTAAGTAAACTCAGCAAAATACTTCAAGTTAAAATAAGCTTACAACTCACTTTTATAGTTTTAGTAGCATTGATAAAATTCATAGCATACAGATTATGTTCTTCCATTCCAGTTCCTATGGTCAAAATATTAGGGTCAAATATTATATCATTTGGATTGAAGTGCACTTTTTCCACAAGGAGGTGATAAGCTCTGGAACAGATTGCAATCTTGGTTTCTGTTTCTGTTGCCTAGTGGAGAAAAAGAATTCTGACATGAAACTTGCATACAACACAAAAAATAAACTCCCCAGAAAACATTTACAGTTCCAGTGACTCAAGACTGAGAGTCTGAACATCACGAATATTAGAAGAGGATTATATGCAAGAACTTTGTATTAAAAATATCACCACACCTGTACGTGGAGTTTTGACTCAACTCATTAAAAACAATTTTGTTCCCCAACATTTCATCATCCTATGCAAAGTTTAATATGTGTTTTTTGACATAACTAAGTTAATACACAAAGATTCCACTGTCATGCAAAACTCAGTTTCTGAACTAAAAAAAAAAAAAAAAAAAAAAAAATCTGTGAAGGAAGGAAGAGTTCAGCATGGCTGAATAGCAAGAGACATGCCCTTGTGCTAGCAGAGCTACACTTGGAGCAGTACTTGGATTCCTCAAACAAATAAGCATTTCTTATGCTGCTCACATCAGGGTCAAAACTATTGCTAAGACTACATAGACCTCTTTGAATCACCTGCGTCAATGAAACAGAACAACTTTGTCTTGCACAAGAGTAAGAAAGCCTTGCACTCCAGACGAAAAATACCTCTCCTTTAAAGCAACACTCACCTGCCCCATTTCATCAAAAGCCATGACAACCACAGCTGCTCCGTATAACTTAATCTTCCTTGCTTTCTCCAAAAAGTCTTCTTCACCTTCCTTCAGACTGATGCTGTTTACAATGCATTTCCCTTGGCAACATTTCAAACCTGCTTCAATCACTGAAAAATTTGAGGAGTCAATGCATAACGGTACCTGTAAGTAACAGAGAAGTAAGCCAGGGGAATACATACAAGTTATGAATTAGAGTTCCACATGCTGTTTGCCCATTTGGACATAAAAATGCACACAACTTTAATCAGCATTTATGAATAAAAAGTTTCCAGATGGTATCTGTAGATTCACTTTGCTTTAAATGCAAAACTCAGAGCAAAATAACTTAAGAGCTTCTATGGCAACTCCATCACATATCTTAGAGACCTCAACTTCTCCCTGTATTGTCTTGTGTTTCTGAATTAGATACTCATTTTAAGAGAATGCACATTGCAGAAGTATCTTTTAAAACCACCCCATATCCATAGCAATTTTAAGTCTTGTGGAAAGCAACACCGTTACGCACTGCCAGTATATAGACAGATTATGGCTCACAAGTGCTGCAAAAGGAACCTGCATTCAGCTTTACTAACCAATGAAAAGGACTGGCATATATTTAGCTGAAATCAGATAGAGAATGTTAAACCTCTGTTTGCCCCAAAGGCCTTCCTCATTACATTACCTTTACCTGTTTGGGGACACCCACATCTGCTTATTAAGCACCTAAACTGGTTACTAAATACATCAATATCAAAATTTTCTGAAAGGCAATTTCCAACTCAATAAATGCTCTTTATTGTGCTTCGGAGTGGCTCAATTACAACCTTCGCAATATCAGGTTCCGAAGAAATCAAGTTACAAAATCTGGTCATTGCAGCAGGGCCATCCAGCATCCCATCATCCATATTGATGTCAAGAACCTGGGCCCCCATCTCAACTTGCAATTTGGCTACACTCAGGGCTTCCTAAAGAAGAAAGTCAAAAACCAAAACAACAATCAATAGAAAAAAGCCTAGTCATTCTCAGGATAACATTTCACTTCTCCAAAATAAGCATGCAGCCAAAAATTTAAAAATTCTTAAGACATCCCATAAGTGAATAAGGAAATGGTCTGTGACGTACAACATACAAAAGTTGTTACTATGGCACAACTGATAACTAATTTGTTCACAAAACCATGACACCAGAGACCTAATGTGCTGATAGTGTCATTGATTTTAGACAATTGGTCATATGCTTAATTGAATGACTTAAGATTTGCATGGCAACAAGGATTTCTGACTGCACAAGATTACAGGAGAACAATCTCTGTGATGGTACAAAATGAGGGTCTTGCATCACAACCTCTGCTGTTTCATAACACAGAGTGCTTAACTTTTTGAGGTTGTTCAACATTTTTTTCCAGTTGCAGAATAATCACCAAGTGCTAAGAAGGAAATACTAAAGCTTTCCCTCCAGCCCACATAATTATCTGAACACCTATGTCTGTTCACTTTCTCTTTTTTGTCACTCTGCAGACTGAGGAGACAAAAAAGAACAAGGGTTTTAGTTGCCCACAGTCCCTAATGACCTGTGTTTAAAGCTTTCTTTATTTAAATAGATCTAACCTGCTTCATGACTTCAAGAGTTTAAAAGTCAGATTTCCTAAAAAACAAACTAAGGCTTTAATTTTGATTGCATCAACTAGAACAGCAGAGCATACTCTGGGGCAGAGTCTTAGCTCTCAAGAACTGTCACTTTACTATTTGTTTGAATGTTACAGTAACAATTTACATCAGTAAAGAATGAGCTCTCCAGCCTTTTCATTTCTGCCCTGCAGCTGTTTCAAGAAAGCAATTACCTTTGAAGCACCTTTTTCTGCAGCAACTCTCACGTAGCATGCTGGAGCCAGTGATCAAAGTATATAAAGATTAGATGCAGCCATAATACTGACCAGGATTGGAGAAGGGAGGGAAAGAGTGAGGGCTGCAGTGCCACAATCTATCCCAAGTCAGATGTACCCCACATGTTGGAAGGAGGGATTACACCCACTTTCCTTCCTCCCTCCCTCCTCTGTAAATCCACCCATAGATACAGCACAGACCAGGACATTTTCTAAACCATCATCAGCTGTGTAACTTAATTCAAAATGGAAAGTCATGTCTCCTGTAATACTTGTCAGAAAAAGAAAAAAAAAAAAGCCCTTGTAAAACCCTTCTCACAAATGTATTAGGAGCTGGTAAGCGCAGAAACAAAGGACAGTAAGAAACTAAATTCTCCTTGTTTTCTCACTCTTGTAACTGGTATAGAATAGTGCTTTGTGCCAGCAAAACAAACAACTAATAACACAGTGCAATGGAGCAATGAAAAATCAGAGCATCAGCTATAAATATTATTGTTAAAATGCATACTTCATAGTTGCCTGCCATGATGAGTTTAGCAAACTTCCGTGATCCTGCAACATTGCAGCGTTCACCAATATTAACGAAGTTGGTGTACGGCCCAATCCTGAATGGCTCCAGACCTTAAAAAGATATTTTCCAACATATTTTTAAAAACAGAAAAGAAAAAACTGTGTAAGAAATACAAAATCCCTTTTCTAAACTGTGAAATAGAGGTGTCTCTCTCTTTAAGAATAGTGATTTCTCAGCATATCATGATGTGCACAAATCTAATGAGTAACTAGCATAGAAATGCAATGAAATAAGTTCCAACACATATGCCAAAGGTTTCTATCCTTCCTCAATTACAGTCAATAATTTACCTGACCCACAAAGAGAACAATTTGTCCTATACAAAATGTTGTGAAGCTACGATTCTTTGGGCATCTGTGTATGCACATACACACCTTCTCTCAACTTCCAGCTACATTATCTCATGACTCTACCACCATCAGAGAAGCAGACCACTGAATTGACTGACAAACAAGGACAGCTCTTAACCACATACCTAAGTTCAGAGAAACAAGCCAAGTGGGACCCTTGGGTAGCAGGCAACTCAGAGGCAAACAAACCTTACAGAAGAACAGAATAAGCTAATGCATGAAACCACAGGCCAACCATGCTTTATTTAATTTATGCTAAACTGATTTGACTTTGAGATTAAAAAGACCAAAAAGAGGGTACTGTTTTACTTGGATACATGGCCCAAAGGCTTAAAAGAAGGCCTGGCTGAGGAACATACAGATCCAGACTTTGCTAAAACAAAAGACATTCTAGACCCTGATGTATTGCTGGAACACTGTCCCAGTAGGACTGGATCGAGATCTGACATAAGGCAGCTCTCTCACAGCAGGTGAACAAGGATCTCATCCCAGCTCTGCCATCAACTGTAGTCAAATTACCTGATCTCTTTGCGTTTGACCCTCCCCTGTTGCAAAGTGAGGATAAAGACACTCACTCACAATTACAAAGTGTCTGAGAGTTGTGGAGTAAAATATGCTGGCTTGGTTACATTATACAAGACGGTAATAAAATGTGCCATTAATCCTTTAGCTGAAGCAGTAAGATTTAGATCTCGTTACACATCCATAAGCTTGCTGGATTGAAGTAGAACCAGAAACTCATAGTGCCATTCTGATCAGTAGAAAACAGCAAACAAATTTATAATGGAAGGTTACATGAGTTATGAAGCTCAAACTGTTACACTCCATTTTACCCGACAGCAGCATGTATCCTTGAGAGAGAGAAGGTGGAACACGAGGCTTACAGAATTTCACAGCTTCGGCAATTTTCCTGAGTTATAGAAAGAGGAAAGTAAAGGTTTTGATTAAAATTAAACCACTCCAGACAAGACTCAAACAGAATATACTAGACATATAGCTATATTTCCAATTTAGCCCTGTAGCAGACAAGACTAATTAGCTAGTTTCACTTTGTGTGGCCAAAGGCAAAAACATACTCCCAGAAGATCCTACCACAGCTATTTGCAGGGAATGTAGAAAGCTGAAGATTTACCAAACACTGAACGTGAGATACTATGCCAATGGAATACTTGATGGATATCAGAACCAGTCCTCAACCACACTGGCTCTTACCATATTTGTGATTTGCTGAGCTAAGCAATCGCTGATGATTGTAGAAACAAACAAACAGACAAAAACCCACCACAGGACAAACACTGTTCTATGCTGAGACATGCTTCTCAGATGCTGGAATGACTCATGGTGTTCACGTTCACTTTCTCTTTGCTCCAGTCAGCAGCGACACACAGTGTCCTCTACACGTACACATACCACATCTTCGCAGTTTCTATCAGGGTAAAAATGAATCACAAGGGCCCCTTCTCTTTCAAGCCCAGGTGAAAAATGGAGATTTTTCCACTGACTTACTGCCAGTGAGAAAGATATGAAAAGCTCCTTCCGATTGGCCAGGACTAGCACCAGCTGTACAGCATTCCCAGATCTCCTGTTCAGACATTTCCCCCCCACATCCACACACCTTCCTTCCTTCCTTAAGTTTCACCTTGTGGCTAAGAGTGCCAGAAAGAGAAAGACCATATGGCATAAGGGAGCAGAGATGGGAAGTCTATTCTATCCAACGGTAAAGAGGGAAGGGTAATTCCAAAACAATTTTAGATGACAAAACAGCAGAGGTATAATCCCTGTTTGAACCATGCCTCTACTCATTCTTCATGATACACAAGGCTATGAAAGCCAAGTTATTTCTACTCCATATATTGCTGCTATAGGCATTCAAGTGATCCATCTTTTCAGGAAACTCTAAGACAAGCCATGGAATATTGCACAGAAGCAACACTTAATTTACTTCCCAGTGCACCTAAAGTTGTAGCTCATGAGGTACCTGATATGTGCTGGTGTGGTACCACAGCAACCTCCAACTATGTTGACCAAACCATCCAAAGCAAAATTCTGTAAAAGGGAGGGAAAGATTTTTGTTTCAACTTAATAAAGGTATCTTTTATATATAAATGTATTTTTTTAGATATATTTTTTTTTTCTCCATATGTTAAGCAATTCACAGGGATCGCAAGAAAAAAAATTAAATTATAAAACAATCAGTACTATTTCTTCTCTTTAGGATTTGTTTTGAGACATGGATTCCCAAGGCTAACCATCAATTTCAACACCTAATTTTAGGAAACTACATTTGAAACTGGCCTATTTTATACTGAAGCCCCAGATGAAAACTTGGATGAGTATCAAAGACTAGTCATACTGTATTATAAAAGGGAATTAACATGCAGCAGATACTGTGGTCTCGCTGACACACTGCAGCTCCAGCCACACAGTTCTGTCTTACACAGATCAAGTGACATGTGGAAGGACACCCTGCACTGGAATGCCACCATCAGTGGTTCCTATACACACAATATAAAAAATCCAAATGACATACAGAGCCATCTGAGGGGAAAAAAAAAACCAAACCCAAAACACAGTACTGTAACAAATACGCATAAAATACAAGCAAAGAATTCTTGTCCACTAGTATGTCAGATATGACACAGTCACAGGAAATATTTCCTACCTTTATATGCTTGGCAGTCACTTCTGGAGTTTCATCATAACCACCAAAAGTATTGGGAAGACCTTGAAACATAATTTTTCTAGTATTACAATTTGTTTAAAGCCCACAAGAACAGAATTAAATTCCACAGAAGACATATGTAAAGTAGCTACACTTGTATGAGGACCAAAATGCCTCATCACCCTTGCAATCATTACTCAATAGATTATTAATTATGCAAGAGAGCATTCTGGGTTCACTATCACAGAACTAAGAACACAAGCTAATTCAACTCTATTATTGCTAATGAGATGGAACGGTTTTGTTACATTTCATCTGCCTGTAAGTATAGAAACGTGCACCAACACACCTGCGTTGGGGTAACAGATGATGTAGGCTGTTGTACATTTTCCAATTGTTTCAATGAACGGTCGCATTTCAACTGCCCCTAAAGCACAATTTAAGCCGATACTGGAAAATAAATTTTCAAAAATTACTTTGAGGTCAAAACACCTTTTACACACAGAACAGATGAATGTTAGTGCTGGCAACTGCTAACTCCCGCAATCATCTACAACAAAAAAACAACCTGATCTCCAATTTCTTTAACCATCATCATCAATACAGCAGGACTGTGCCAAAGAAGAACCCTTGGGTGGAAGAAAAGTGCAAGGGGGAAGGGGGCTGGACTGAATTGAACTGGGAACAGTAAATCAAGATTTCATTTCAAAATCCAGGAGGAAAGTGGCAGCATTTTGACAGCAACTACAGCAACGCAATGGCTCTGTATTTTCTAGGTAAGAGAGAAAGCAAGTGGAATCAGAATGACAGACTGGAAAGGAGCCTTGTGCTACAGGAAGAAGTACAGAAAAGGTTGAAAAAAACAAGACCTGTTTCAAGCCGCTAACTCATCATTTTCTTTTAAAATTGTACACAAATCGTGTCAACCTTGGCAGAAACCAAGTGCCTCCCCCAAGATGCATCATGGCAGCACTAAGCTTGGGCAACTGAATCTGCTACATCTTAGTAACAGACAGCACTACAGCAAAAGTATTTTTGCATGAATAAGCTTCTCAAACAATTTTACCAGCATATGAGGTACAATCATGTTTTCTTTCATTCAATGACAGACACATAAATGTGACTTGCACTCAAAATCTCTACACTGATATTAAAAAGGGAAATTTCTCCTTCAGAAAGTATGTAAGAGATCTTTTAAATGTGTTTCCTGATCTCTCTGCACCATTCTAGAAACCATCTTACGAGTACTGCAAAACTCAAGAGGTGCTCACAGTGCTGCTGGAACAGGAAGATGTAAAAAAGCTTTCTCCTTTCCTGGAATAATGGTCTCAGAGAGGATGCAAGCTAACCCACTGAAACAGGAATGGATAACAGCCACATCTCCCAACTAACTGAGCCACAGAGGCTGCCTCAGAAGTAGCCAAGTTAATAAAGAGCACGTATGCCCACTTAGTTTCCCAGAGGTCAAAAGCAATAAAGCACTGCACAGGACTGGGAGCACAAAATGATTTTTTACTTTTCTGCTGTTTCCAAGGAGGAGGCAGGGGCTTGGTAACTGCACAAGTAGCAGCAGTAAATGCTTGCAGCCAGATTCACTTGTTGGACAGAATGACAAACCTTGAGATTCGAGGGGCTCACAGCAACATCCAAAATGGGGGCCTTGAATATCACAGCCACATACCAAGACCAAACAATACACAAACCCGTTCTTCCAATAACTTAGGGGTGTTTGGGTTTTTGGGGGGTGGGCATGCATGTCTGTTTCTACAAACAGCCAACTCTACTTTTGACGTGCTTTTTCTACTGCATCTCATATAGGCCATTATATTTAAACAGAAAAACTTGAAAAGAACCCTTTTATTCTCATTTCCCGATACAGTGTTTACATACATTTAGATCCTTCATACAGATCCCCCGGATACAAACAGCATGCACAGGGAATACACAATTAATTACAGCAATGAAGTTCTGCAGTTTATTTCAAAGTGGGGGCTCATCCCTCAGGATTTCCGAGCAAAGCAAGGTAAGAATGGTTAACAAGATTTCCTTATCAAATGCAGATGAATGCAATATATTTCCTACTGTTAAGTCATTCAATTTACAAGCTTCCAGCTCATACTCCCCACACCCTCTTTTTAAGCTCTACTCCTATATGAGGCAGCTTCATCTCTTCCATATTTAACATCCATCTCTGGTTCCAAGTACAAAACTCACCTGTCACTCTCTTTAACACACCTTACCAGAGAGATACTGTAAAAGCAGCCAGTATACTCAGCAAACAAGCACTTCTTGATGTTCTCACTTGACTTAGTGGGTACTGGCCCTCCAGAATGCCTGAATGATTACTCACTACATGAGTTGCTGAGAAATATATCTATGAGCATGACACCATCCAAGCTTTACCTGTTTCAAAACTGCCAAGTCAAACTAAGCACAGACATGCACATTCATTCAGAAACAGAAAGTAGCTTCTGTGGCCAGTCTCATTTCCCCACAGCACTCAACAGCATCATGAAAGAAAAAATATGAAAAAAGCAAACTGTTAACCATGACTTAAAAGCCAGCAGCCTTGAACCAGATTCCTGGTACACTATCACTGCTACCCTAGTGTAATAATCATCACACCCTCATCTTAAACATCACCTCTCTCCCTTGCTCATTTCTTCGTAGCAGTCACACATCCACTCCTGTGAAAGCTAAGGCTGCAGAGTGCCCTAGGGATGAGAACAAACACCACATTAGGGCCCTAAACTCAGCGTATGTCGTCTTAATGCTACCACAGTAGAAACAATCACAGGATCCGAAACAACACGAAGGGAACTCATGCCACATCTGAGCACTTTTCATAGCGAGCAGCTTGCCACACATCTTTCACCACTTGCTAAGCACAGTTCACAAGTTTCTCAGCTACTACCTGTATCAACTGGACACAAAGCACACACTTTTTAGGGGGTCTCCAAACCAAACTGACTTAAGGACAACACATCACCCTAAATAGGATATACAAAACCCAGATGGAAACATGTGAACACATATAACATGATCGCTAGGATACCACTATTAATCAGCTTTTTCACAACCGTAAAGCCACCCTGTACCAATTTGGCAACAGAAACAACATTAAATGCAATCTGCTCCCACAATCAAAACCCTTCTGCCACAGTGCTGTATAGTAGCCTTCGTATAAATGAGAAACAGGCCCTAAGCATTCAGACCCATAAAATAGCTTTTATGAAATATGGTTTAATAAATTCTTGATTTCTGCTCCAGTACCCTTCTCTCCTCTTCAGAGGCAAGAGAGTTATGAGCAAGATTATCTGAGACAGACTCATGCCAAATATGGATCACTAGGCTGTGATGCTGAGAGAAGGAGTCAACTACCACCCTGTTCCAAGAGGCTCCATATGTTACTTCTGGAGCACCGTCTGGTCTGGGAAAGTGGAGCCTCAAGGGCAGTCAGGAAAGCTGTGAATGCAGTCTTCTGCTTTTGTGTCACCGAGATGACAGATTGTGCGTTTTAGCTGGAATTTTTTTGTAAAAACAAACAATGGCTTGTCACAATGTGCATGGCATGCACTGCTAACAGTGAATTAAATGTTTTAAGTTAGAATATTCTAGGAAAAGAACGGCTATTTCCGGTGTAAGTTTTTGTGTGAAGAACCAACCTGAGAAAAGAAAGGGTGAAGAGGGAAGAGGAGGCAAGGAGGAGGTAGAATAGGGCATAGAAACACAGAAGAATAGAGGAAACAGGGAATGGTATTCAAATTAACATGCAAAACCTTGCACAATGACCAAGATCTTCTATATTATGCATTTTCACAGCTCTTAAGTCTCATATTTATTTCAACTTTTTTGCCTGAACAGAAAAGAATGCAAGTAAATGGAGGCATCAGGAGCGCTCAAAAGAACTCACATCCTTGAGAAAAACTGTTACATTTTTGTAACAGTTTAGTAAAAAGAACACTGGAATGAAATCCTACCATTTGCTCTTTCAAGCCGCGCTGAAACATACTGAGCTGGCACTGGTTCCCTCTAATAAAGAGATGTAAGCCCTGCCCACACCAGGAGTTAGCTCCTTGCACAATTTGAGACAGTAGGAGATGGCAAACTACAGTTTCAGACTTTTTTTTTTTTTTTAAATTCTTTGACCTAATTGTTATTTCAGTGGCTGTTGCAAACACAAAACCCCAGATTATTTAGAGCAATGTTTTAAAAATTCATCGTTCTTTGGAAACATAATTTCTGCTGACGGAACGATAGCAAAACATGTTAGCAATACATGTGATTAAATATGATCACAGTTAATATAGCTTCCATTTAGCTGCAAGCAAAGGGTTAAAATAGAAAGGAATCACAATCTACAGTTAACTTACTAAGAGAAAGATACATTTCCTTACCAAAGTGGCTTACTGTGGGAAACACTAATGACAAATGCCTCTCCTGTCTGGCCTGAGAGGGTACGTCCGCTCTTATCCACAATGGTTCCAGAAACCTAAATACCAGTTGAACACAGAGAAAGGAAAAGAATTAAATTAACAATAAAACCAAGAATTTAAATGGCTGAACTGCTAAGTCAAAGCAGCAGGACCTGTGCTCCACTCAAAGTGATGAGGCTCAACCCAAACAGAAAAATTAAACTCTTTCCTCCCTGTAAGCATTTAAATATTTATCTAGGGAAAAGACAAACCTTTGACCAGTTTTCTTTCCCTCTCCCCCCTCCTCGGGGGAGAGAAAAAGAAAAAAAGGGGGGGGGGAAGAAAGAGAGAAAACTACCATGAACCATTCAGCAGCAAGGTAGCACTAGTACCATGGTATCATTCTGATGATGGCCTCAGAACCAGTCTGCAGTGGTTACCTGTTTAGGCAGCTATCAGCAGTCACTGCTCCTCTCCTATCCTCTTCATGGTCCCTACCTCCCCCTTTATGTTATTTCAGGTCTCAGGACTGCTATTAGGTTGTTTGGTGGTGGGTGGTGGTTGAAGGGTAGGAGGACAGGAGAGGGGGGGCTGGCCTTAAAAACCAGTTATTCCTTTTGCCACAAGGGAACATCAGATGTTGCAACTTCATAGTGGAGATAAAAGTCTTAATCCGTATAATCATACCTCTTTAGTACTACAGAGAGAGATGTGCAAATAATAAATAATTCCTTGACCTCCAACAAACAACTACAAAGTTGAGAATTCAGGTGGCATTTGAATGAGCCAGGAAAGCTTTCCCAAGTCTACAAATCTTTATTCCAGAAGATGGAATGAGTTTAGAAGACTCCATGAAAAGGTAAACCCATTATTTACTCCAAAACATGCTTTAACATTGATGCTGCTTTCCTTCAAACTACTCAGTCAAGGGAGGCAACCAGTGGAATCCTAGAGAGAGCTGTGCTAAGGGTTGTACTTCTCAACATAACTGAACTGGAAAGGGACCAGAGAATGAGGCAACCAAGCTCACTGACCACTCCGCTCAGAACAATGAAGACAAAAAGTCAACACCACGTAATCAGAAAACTGTCAATGCTAACTGACTTGAATGATAAAAAATTAGAAACTCATTGCTCATCAAGTAGTGAATCAAAGTTGTGAACACAGGAAAAATTCTACATAATAACACCTACAATCTAGTCTTTACTGCTCAAGAAACTGAGTAACAAAAGAAAGTTTTATGAATGCAATTTCAAAGCTCACTAGCAGTAAAGTAAAACATCAGGAACTACAAAGAAAGAAACGGACAAGGCAGAGAACATCACTAGGCTTTCATACAAATCCCTGATGTCTGCACTTTGACTGCTGTATGCTATTCTAATTCCCCTCTGACTCAAGGAAGGGAAAAACAAAGAGGTGAGAAGAATA
This sequence comes from Haliaeetus albicilla, assembly GCF_947461875.1. NCBI lineage: Eukaryota > Metazoa > Chordata > Aves > Accipitriformes > Accipitridae > Haliaeetus > Haliaeetus albicilla. The sequence goes on from NC_091495.1 coordinate 31,381,363, forward strand.
ATGAATGAACAGTATGGAGCAGCTAAATAGACAAGGACTCTTCAGGATGAAAAAGATGACTAAAGGAGGTTTTCACAGAGGACTATAAATGCCATGACTATGCAGCAAAGGGAATGTGGAACAGCTGCTCACTGTGACTTTCAAAAGACAAATGGCAAGACACAAAAGTAGTTATCAGATGGAAAGTCCAAAAGTAAGCAAACTTTCAAACCAGCACATTCATCAGCTGTGAATGTTACTGACAGATTATTTTGTGGATGCCTGGGTCCCATACAGGTTTGAACATAGATTCAAGGAAGGAGTAAACACATTCAACAAAAGGGTACAAACGGATACAGACTGCAGATCAGAAAGCCTGGGCTGCAAACAGCAGAAAACTGGAAGAATACATCAGAACTTTCAAAACAAGCTTATTCTTTTTCTATATTCATTCCTACACATTCATGACTGCCTCCTGTCAGAAAAAGACGTGTCAGAGAAAGAATATGGAGTTAGACCTTTTCTGACTTCAAATAGTCACTCATATTCTACTTGAAAATATGGCAGAATTTGCTTAATTTCATCCTTGAAGCACTGGTTCTTATTACCCTTAAGACACCAAGCCTGAAAAATCATCATCAGACCTTTTCCTGTGGAAATACACAGAATGAATATACACTGGAATGAAGTCATTCCCTAGTCTTCAGAGTGATAAGCTGGACAGAGGTACCCAAGGCTGCTTTCATAAAGCTCTTCACATAAAGAGTTTTTCCTTTCACAATTATATGAACAAAGTACATTTCCAAGACACTTATTTCCTTCATTTCAAACACTTTTATCAACTGCCATCTCAGCTAGTTCACAAATCAAGCTTAAGTATATGTAAAATATTAAATAAATAATATACACTTACAAATATGGGTCGAGGAGCATACTCTTCCTCAAACAACGTCTGGAGTGCAAAAAGAGCTGCCTATAGAAGAATAAGTTGCAAAATATTAATGGATGTTTCAGGAGTTCTTCAGTTTGTTGTGCTTTCTTTGTTTGTGTGGGTTTGCTCCTTTGGGTTTGGTTGGGGGGGGGGGGGGGTATGTATTTTTTTTTATGGCTGTTTATGCATCTTGCTACCTCATATGGCCTGGCAGAACTTACTATACTCAAGAGGTTTTACCCTCAGCTTTAATATCTTCCAGATATTCCAAAACACGTTTTGGTAACAAGTAGAAAAGAAGTACCATAGGGTAACCATATAAGACCAAGATTACTCTGAAATCCAAATCACATCAGCATGTACTTCTCCCTCACATCTGCAGCACAACCTCCACCCCAAACATGGTTGTATGTACTGTTCTCAGTACACATTCGCTGCCCTTGAATCTGTTTAGACATGCAGTTTGCAAAGGATTCTAACCACCACAAATTTTAACAGTAAGGACTGCAGTGACCCCTTCGAAGGTCCTTAAAATTTCCTGCGTCCCTAGGGCAAGAAAATTGCACGTGAACATGAGCTCAGTACTATGTTAAGCCTACAGGATCCTAGCCAAACTGCCATGATGACTGGTCCAATCTGCAAAGGGCAAGTCATACCACTGCACACGTTAATCAGCTGGCAGCAAAAGCCTAAAGAAATGCTGTGTGCATATCCAGTCAGACTTTTCCATGTAAAATTGCAAGACAGTTTTAAGCGCCCTAACAACTCCACTGCCTGCACTGAGCAATTATTACATAAAGAAGGAGTTGTAAAAATCACATTAAATGTGTCATATTTCAACAGTTTAGTCCTCCTATTTTACCCTTCTAATCCTCTACTCCCAATTATTCTTTTTTAAAGATGGTGACAGAGTATCAGAGTTCCCAGAAAACCTACATCTTAACATGACTGTCTCACAAGCCTTCCCACGCCTATAATCAGATACACTGGACATTCCCTCTGCAGTGTGCATCACAAGCATCCTTTGGACAGACATGCTTATGCTGAACAATACAAACATCAGATGCATTTGGAGATGTTTTGCAATACAGCAGAGCTTCTGGGAATAAGAGGACAGCTGGCACAGAAAGTCAGAAAGATATGAATGGCACACATTAAAAGGCAAAGGAAAACTCTGGAAAAAGCTGATTAAAAATCATCTCCTTACATTCTACCTGTTTGTTATGAACTGAAGAGTCTTTTCATGTATTTAGTAAACAGTAGCTGATAGCTCTAAGAAGTACGATGTTGAATTTCCTTAGGTAGTACACCAACTACTTATATTACTGAGTATTTTTTTTCCAGGTGTCTCACCTTGGCATTGGCTGTATCAAATATGGTTTCCACTAACAAGATATCAACTCCTCCATCCAAAAGTCCTTTGGCTTGCTCCTTATAGGCTTCAACCAGTTCATCAAAAGCTATAAAACAGGAATGATGTTAATTTCATCTGGAGGTATCTCTTTCAAAACTATCACCTAAGTTAAATAACTTGATGATTATAAATACTTACTTATGTTCCTGTAATCTGGTCTCTCCACAGATGGTGACACAGAGAGTGTCCTGTTTGTTGGACCCATGGCTCCAGCAACATATCTCCTAATTCCTAAACCAAGACACAGAGGGAAAAAAAAAAGAAAAAAAAAAAAAAAAAAAAAACAAAAACCAATGACAGCCACGTCAATGTAAAAAACCTCCAAGGACACAAAGACACACATTTCAGGGATTAAGAACTATAAAACAGGAAACTCCTGTCTCAAATCAAGAGTTTGATCAGCACAAGATTACCCAGCACAGCTGACTTTTTTGTTTTAATCCTATCCAACAAGATGTTCAGTGTATACACACAACACAGAAGAACATCTACAAAAAAAAAGCAATTGGCTCAGTTAATTTCTCTTCTAAGTATCATTTGTCTCTGCACAGGAAGCTTCATTCAATTACTGTAAATGCACAGCATAGAACTGTCCTGGCATTTTTCACTAGATAACCTGATTTGAATATTCTGGCACGTGTTCACAAAAAAAACCCACACTTTTTTTTTTTAAAGCATATTTCAAATCTTGCATTTTTATTGCATACTATGAATCACACCAGTAAGGTGTTATCTGGACAGCAGCAACAGCACTGTTAGCTTGAAATACAGTTTGATGCCAGAATACAAGAGGAAATTAAATAAGCTTTGAAAGACAGCATTGTCTACAGCAGTGCAAATGAGCTATCACCCTCTCACATAAAGCCTGGAAGGTAAAAGACTGCACATTTACAGATGACGGTCACATACTAATAAGCACTTTCCAGTAGCTGCTGAGTAAAGTCAAACCACGAGACTTACACTAGGAGTAACTGGAAATCCACATTTACCTACAACCAGCTATCCTAATTCTGTAGTACAAAGACTTGTGCCATACAAACCTTAGTAACTTATAACAGTCCCTGCTGAATCTGGTTTCTCTAAAACACATCTGGAAGACGGGTATCTCCTGCAGTCTAAAACAGGCAGGCAGAGGACAGCCATGGAGAACACACTAAGGACTAGATCCTGCAGACATGCTGAAATTAGCGTGATATGAATAGAGATGTGAAATTGCTACTGTGCCTAAAATGAAAAGTGTGCATGTCTGCAAGTTATGTCCCTGTGATGTCAACATCAAGCTATCCTCTAGTTAGCAACATTTCAAAGATTGTAGCAAGACAGTCAAAACCACAAATGAATATGAAATTAAAATAAACATTGCTTACCTGTCTGAGCAGCTACATCATCTGCTGCTTTTCTGGCCACCTGTGCAGAGACTCTGTTTAACCGATATGCCTAGAACAATTGCAGAAAATTAGTGAGTAACCTTTAGTTCAGTACAGCATAACTTATCCTCAGAGAAACACAACACTTCCATTCAGTAGCTTGCAGTACACTCTGAAGGCTCCCTAAGCCATACAAGTACATATAAGCACTATTACAAAACTTCAAAAGGAACAGCTTTATACATCTCAGCAAGACAGTTACATGGCAGGTCTCATCCCACGTATGCCCCAGCCTACAGCTGCTAATTGTAAAATTTCATTCTGTAAGGTAGTAATTAAATCCTGCTGAAGTCAACAGAAGCTGAAGAACAGGACTTTGAGGACAGAATTAACCTACTTTTAAATTCACTTTTTATTCAAGTAGCAAATTTCCAAGTATTTTCTTTCACATATTTCTCAAAATCTCAAAACAACACATAACACAGAATAGGCATTACAAATGCAAGCTTGAAAGGACTTATACATAGACCAGCACAAACAACATACAAATAACATCCAGGAAATAAGCAGCTCCATTGTGGCATCTGATAAGTTGGAAGGACTGAAGTAAAATACCCCTGTTCACAGAACTGAGACATTCTGTGAATGCTCAAACAAAATCTAGGACAAATTATTATTGCCTGTGCCTTCATCAACAAGAGGTACACTACGACTGTCACACACAGAAAGTACAATTGTCCCCAGCAGCAGAAATGAGCTACAACCCCATCACATGGCTCAAGAGGCAGCATGCAGTCAATAAACACAATACCAATGGACTCTAGGACTGAGCTAATCTTGGCTGCTAAGACAAAAATTTTGATTAATATTCTAATATGTAAATAGTGTAACATTCTTACCAAATGCTCAAGGCCATAGTCAGCTTGTGCAACTCGGGTGCTGCTGAAAGTGTTAGTTTCGATGATGTCAGCACCTGACAGCAAGTATTCCTGCAAGACAGGAAACAAAAAAACTCCAAGACCTCCAGAACCGAGATATGGAATGAAAGCAACCCAACTGCTTTGTCTCAGTTGACAAAAAGTCACAAATCATCTCCTAATTCAAAGCAGATCAAACTCTGAAGGCCTTACTCAAAGGCACAGGGCCAAAGCAATAAAGTGTTCCATGTAACCTATTTTCAGAGTTTTAGTGTCAGCCACACTTTCTATTAACAGGTGACATTCACAGAGTCACCTCCATCTGAGTCCAGCACCTGGAGCACATTCTAGATTTTTGCACAGCGACACAGTTGGACCTAGTCCAATTGCCATGAGCAAGCAAGGGCTGCTGTGGGCAGACTCAGAAAAGGCACCAGTTAAACAACAACAGAGGATTAGAAAATTTAAACATTCTAAAGGGAGCTGTACTGCACAAGAGCATACTGAGACAGAATACAAGCTTAGTAGAATTATATTTTGTGCAGATCACATTTAAAGTTTAACTAATGGCCCAGATTCACAAAATAATTAAGCTTTCTGCTCCATTTTGGTTGTCTAACTCCCACTGAAGTAAACTGAAATCAATGCAAACTGAAATGTTTTTGCAGATTCTAGTCTGAGTTTTTATAACCTCTTCTCCCTCCCGAACTCCTCATTTTGATCAGGTTAACCCTTAGGTAACGCCTGCATATTCAATTAAATTAAGACATTTGAAGTGCTAGTAAGTCAAAAATACTCACATGGCCATTAAACATAAACCACTCAGATTTTCCTATAAGAAGCAGATGAACTCAGCAGGTTGAACAGGGCAAATAAAGTCTTGATCCAAACAACCGCAGAAAATAATTAAATTTGCTTTAAAACATGTTTTGCTGCAGACTAATATGCTTTCTCTCAACTCCTCCTGGATACATATGGAAATACCTATAAATAGCTACATGGGAACATACAAGTTCTTACATGTACACTAATAACCAAATAATGAAGTTTCTGAAAATCATCTAAAGAAACATGTTAAATGTGTACAGCTTTGTACTAGCTTTTGTTTAGTTCAGATCTCACATTTTTGCAAAATCCCTTCAACTTTACTGTCTACTACCACAGAAGGAAATAATATGCTCAAAGCAGGAAGATAATTTTTGCCTTTGAAAATACATCACCTCTCTTACCACTGAATCTTACTTTGCCAGACAAGGTACAGCTAACATTTACTTCTCAAGTTACTGGTATCCATGAGATGTGACTCACTGGGCCATTAAAAAAAAAAAAAAAAAAAAAAAAAAAAAAAAGAACAAACCAACCACCATACCTATAGTGGGATTACATTTACTTTGTAGATATATTTTCATCTATTATTTCAAGTTCTGTCCAAATCTCAGAAGAAATAACCACTGGTAGCTATAAAATATGAAGTCACCACCCATGGCTCAGAAAGCACATGACCCAAAAGTTGCTGCAGGCATGGGGATCACCACAGACTTGTTCTTTCTTACACTCTTCCTGAAGCACCTACAACTGGCCATTGGAGGCATGATAGCAGGCTACTTGTTTTGACTCAATACATTCTAAAGTCACATCACTATTGCTCTGCTAAACCTGCAAAATTCAACTGTTAAACCAGCTTACTCGATTAAAACCACAAGCTATTATAAATTCCAAGGTTCACAACCAGTACAGCTCAGTTGACCATCTAGGGACTGAACTCAGCCTACAAATATCTCCTTAAATTTTTATAGGTCGAAGACTGGTTCTTTCCAACTCATCATTCTTAAAAACCAAAGAATGACAGTTAGAATGTAAATATAAAAATACAGATTACATACCAAGTTTAACAAACATAAGCCAGTTATGATTCTAATCAATGAAATACAGAACTTTTTAATAAATAATTGGAAAAACCTAGAACAGATGCGAGACTTCAACTGAATATCAACTAGCTGAAATGCTATTCAACGTTCCAATTATTATGGTACAACCTACAAATGTCCGCAACTCAAGAAATACAAGACTTAGAAAATTGTTTTTTGAAGTCTAATTGAAGATAGGAAAATAATGAAATCTGTTTGCAAATTTCTAACGATCAACCCTAGACTGTTTTATTCCCTGGGCCACACATTAATATTCCAGGGAAAAAACAAGAATATGCAAGTACATACACTCATTAGGAAGCCCATATACTCATTAACTATGGAAAGGCCTGCTTCAGGCTGCCACATTTAACAGGTCTCTAATACACAATTATAGAAACACGCATCTAGAATTCAGATATGTCCTACTTAGATGCATTTCAAGTGCTGGTTGAGGAGGAGAAAAGGAAAGAATAATTAAATAATTCAGAATCTACAATTAATAGAAATGCATCAGGGACATAAGCCAAAAAGGGATTTAAAACCAACACTGCCTGGGTGACATCAGGAACCAAGACACGAATGCTGTGCTCACACAACCAGAACAGTCAAATCTGCTCATTCTTTTTCACATGGTTACCTAGCTCTCTCCTCCCTATCCCCAGAAGACACAGGAGAGCCAGCAGCCTGTGGCATGGAAAAGGGGAGCACAGAGGCCAAATTATCCTTCCTTCTCTAGTCAAGAGACAGAAATCAGAACCACTTACCTTGTGTATGTCACAGATTATATTAGGTTGAGTTATACTGAGAAGGTCATTATTGCCTTTCAAAGGCCTGAAATGGTCTTTAAATTCATGCCCTCGGAAATCCTCTTCTGACAGCGCATATTGCTGGATCATGGTACCCATGCCTCCATCCAAAACCATTATCTGCTTCTGCAGAACTGATTCAATTTCAACTTCCATGCTTTTCTGGGGATCTGCTTTAAGAAAATAAATTCAATATTCAAGCAGTTTTGAAATTCCCTAGCTACACACTTGTGCAACCTGAGCTCTTCCCATTTAAGAATCAGAATAAAATAACTAATCCTCTACTGAAATCAAACAGTAATTGGTTTACTTCATCTGCAGCTCCAATCACCTGATGTCAGGTAACAGCTGCATCTATCTAAATAGAATTAGACTCAATTGGTCCTTCACCTAAATACAGTCACCTGCACACAGTCAGCTGCAGAAAAAGAGCGTATCAAAAGTTCACAAGGGCATAAATCAAACCGTACATAAACTAGTCCCCAACACTGAAAAGTGTGATAATATCCACCACAGCAACATTTGAACAGCAACACAGAGCTACCTCTTGGTACCAGATGCCATACTCCCAGTGGTCTGCAAGTGCAAACCAGAAACTAGTAAACTTAATTTAAAAAAATATTCTACTTTAATTGCCTATACCACAACGATAGAGAAAGAGAAATAAACAGAGCAATTCTGTGAAAACAATTCTCAACTGAGTCTCAAATTCACCTCTTTCTAGCATTAGAGTAGTAAATAATGATTTTGCACTTCTGTTAGTGAGCAAACTACAAGATACACAGGAGATAATAGCCAGGTTTTACTTTCTTTTGCACAAACACAGCAAGATCTTCTTCTGCTTCACAACAATGCCAGAAGATAACAAATCAAGCAAATCACATGCTAATTGTAAGATACTGGACAGGATAAGTCTAACAATAACTGAAACAGAAGACTGTAGAAATTTTAGAGCTATCATTAGGAATGAAGATGCAATATTGTCATGCTTTAAGATTCCAAACAAAGCCCATCCCAAACATTAAACAAAAAGCCAAAACCATAATCTGAGACATTTAAAAAAGAAAAAATAAAAAAAAGAAAAACACCACCACCACAAAATCCCCCAAGCCCCAACAAAAGTAATCCTACTTTTCCTCTTCAGAATGTACGGAGAATCATTTCAGAACAAAGACACGCTTACATGCATATAGCAAAATAATTAAACAGCCTCTTTACCAAAAACCCAATTTGTAAGTGGGACCCCCACTTATCTTTCACAACCATGTAGATGAACGATGTGTTATTCTTCATCTCTCTCCTTCACTCAGCTTATGCTTACTCCCTTTGAGTAAACACCTATTTTGCATTTTGGTTATACACTATCATCAAAACACTTGTAAAAATGAATGATTTCTGAAGCACAAAAATATCCTTACATCTCATTACAACTTACACTCAGTAGCACTTAAAAATCAGTGGCAACTGCTAACTGATTTGACTTTTTTCCTTCTGCATTCTTGCAATGCAACTTCTGTTTTGACATCAGTACTGTTCAAAAAGAATATGCTAGAGAGAAGATGAGGCCAAGAGTAAAGTATTACAAGGTTACATTTATACTAAGGCTCTGGGAAAACAGCTCTAAATCAGATGTAGTCTCAGCAAGAAGAGAAGCCAAATAAAATTTGCTCTATAACAAGTATGAAGCATTTGAAGGGGGATTAAAATACAAAAAAGTGAGCCACCTTCATTTCAAGTTGAAAGTTTTAACACCCCACGGGCAGGCTCAGCAGGTTCTTATACAAGAGCTTAAACCTACTCACGCTAAACCATCAAATTATTCATGAAAATAAAATCAGACCTTGAGCTAAAGGCTTTCAGAAGCAAGACCCAAAAAATTGTATCTGAAAGTACGTCTGCAGTGCAGACTCCCATGGAGCATAACTCATGTGCTTTGCAAGAGCTACAACCCAATGAGACATACACATTAGAGCTTGCTTCTGCTTTAATGTAGCCTCCTAAGCAAACTCCTTGATGCTGAGAGCCACAGCCCAGACACCTGAGCCAGGCCAGACAGCTGACCCAGGCCATCAGAGCTCCCCCAGCACCACTCCTCCTTTCTATAGGCTTCTGTCCCTTTTACCTGTGTGCTGATATAGAGAACAAACTGCTAATTGCTTAATGATTGTCTCTCTCTGTAACTTTACATACCAAAGACTGGTGCTCGTCAAGGATTAAGCCTGTCAGAGACTGGTACTTGGGAGTGATGAGCAAGAAGGAACCATGAACAATCACAAAACTTAATTAAATGTTTGATAAATTTACGATCTTGTCGAGAAGGCTCAAGTAGAGGCCTTGCTTGAATAGATAGGGCCAGAAAAGATAAGAACTCCTGCCTTTGTTCTCATCCTTGTAGATAATTTAGCTTAAACTAACCATATGGTTTTTACACCACTAATGAGAACTTAGATAATAAAAGCACTAACGAGCACTGATGTATTAAAACATGTAAAAGACCATACTGCGCAGAATCACCTGAGAAGGGTCAAATAGCAGACAAGTGAGGAAGACTATGGAAGACCACCAGAGACCTTCAATGTGCCTGCGTAAAGGACATTTGCATATGCTAATAGTTTCCCGGAAAACTAATGAATATGTATAACATTTCTCGGAAATCTAATGAATATGTATGTAGAACATGTATTTAACCTGCACAATTAGACCCGACGGGTGTGCACGATAGGTGGAGCGATCCCCCGTGCATCCAGCGCTGCCAATAAAGAATACCTACTTAATAGTTAATCAAACTATTGAGTCAATTTCTCTGAATCAGTGCTTCCCAACTATCTTATACACACTGGGAAGCAAACAAAGATTTACAGTTTGGTTTTCAATCCTGCAACTCACGTAGTCTGTTTTGCTTTCTCTACAGCTTGCCTCGCTGAACAGATGCCACTTCAGTGTACAGTTTTCTGCTCATAGAAGCACAGATTTCTGCCTCATCTCTGCTCCCAGCTCTGCAAGAGTCTTATTTGGAAGAAGCTTTCAAAATCTGTGCTTCTACAGCAGCATCTTAAAAAGCTGCAGGAAATAGGGTGGGAATCATGAAGGTGGCCATCAGTGCCAGAGGTACACAGCCTCTACGTTTTACAAATGGATGGCATAGCTCCAAGCCCACCAAACACCAATTTACCTGTCCTTGCTATGGATAACACTTGACTCTTCTTCCATCAGGAGCCTGCACTACTTGAAGCTGTGCTCTATCACACTGATGATGCAATTTTCAAGTTGGAAACAAAGTCTGCAGACAGGTCCAAAAAGACCCCATAAATCAGAGAGGATCGATTCATAAAGCCATGCTAAAAAGTGCTGAACTCTGCCCTTGGCAGAAATGCAGGGAGGAGGCTGGGAGTCAGCTCTGCTAAACAAGTACCATCATCTTAATTCAGCATTCAACTCACATAATTCCCCTCTCCAGCACAGACAGGGTGCAAGAGGTGCTTATAGAATAAATGAAAAAATATTTGGAGAAATTCCTAAGCAAGGAAAAAAATCAGGTCAGCCTTTTTTATTTGGTTGGTTGGATTGTTTGGTTTACAAACCCCGTTCCCACCTCTGCTTAGCCAGAAGTTGATTAAAAATTTGTTTTATAAAGATCACTAGTGAGCTTTGGGAAACAGATTCCCTCTTCCATTCAGAAGTGTCCAGGAGACAAACCGCCTCTATTGCTGTAACAGAAATAGTAGCAAACCAGCAGTGGTAACAGGACCCAGGACCAATTACTTTGATTTTATACTCTACTGAAACTTAAAATAAAAAGCACACTAACACAGATTGTTCTAGGGCTGGAACTAGTTTAGCAGATCATACCAAGACAGAACAAAAGTGACCCAACAACATGGGCTTAGAAGTCAATGGGATACGGAACGCAGAATAAAAAATCCTAATACCCTACTTCACTTCCCCAAGGTAAACACTCTGGCTTGAGATCACATGAACAGGGGAATTACTAGTCTTGAAAGGAGAAATTATATCAGCTACAACAACTTTTACCCCTTGCAGGTGTTTCCAGAAGGTGTCCCTCTGGTACAGCTGTTCACCCCTATAGTCATTCTACCACTAACAATTACAAACTTTGCCCAACTGTAACCTTCCATTTGGTTTGGCGACCAAACAGCCCAGGGGATAAGGCAAGATGATGTTCTTTCATCTCCTTATCCCAATCCAACCCACATACAGGCCATATGTGCAGAATTGAGGGGATAAACGCATGTTCTCCACAAGAAACAGGACTTCCAAGCCTGCTATTTGCTTAAAACCATATTTTTCTGATGTCTGCAATGATTCTCAAAAGGTAGTGTTTATTATTTATGCACTTCTATTAAAAATTTATTCTTAGTATAAAATAGTCTGGTATACAAGTACTTGGAAAGGAATAAAGGATTACAAGTTGCTTCCAAAGCTTGTAATAAAGCATCAACCCAGCTATGACAGTATTACAGTATTTTCGTCACGTTAATTTGGAAGAACACAAACTGAAGAACTACAAGGAGCTAAGGCACTTACGGTACCCCCTATTTCGTAAGTTGACCAGGTCCTGTCCTAACATGCAACAGGGCCACTCCACATTTGCACATTAATTCAGCAAACCAGCATTGCTCCATACCAGCTCCAAGCACAAGTTTCTCCATCATTCAAAGAATTATTGTGCAGCACACAGAAATTACAACAATAGTAGCAAAAAAGGACGCTCCTGCTATCAGCCTGCCACAGACAGCTCATGACAACCTTAGCATTACTTGCTGTTTAATTTATTAAATCTTTTTCAAGTGGATGCCCTCTGGCAACATTAGGAGTTTCATGAACTGTAGCAACAGATGGCAGACAGGTCCTCTACAACAGTGGGCAGCAGCACCCTATTGTGAAGTTATTTGTTACCCTGCGTATCCAAAGAGAGAAGCATTGGATCTGACCACTTCACCTTGGCTACCTATGTGCACCTTGCTGGCATTTTCCGGGTCGGCACCTGTCTTAAGAACCATTCAGGTCTTCTATACCAGACAGACAGACGCTTGTGTAGCCGATGCATTTACAAAGTTAGCTCGAAAGGGAAACAACAACCACAAAAGTCACTGAAGTCTCAGAATAACAGAGTTGTGCCCGCCATCTCTAGCTGAACACACAAATCCCAAGCTCAAAAGCTTCTTGTGTCATAACTACAGCTGTCCATCTCCCAGCATTAAACTGTTCACAACAGATTACTAGATATTCACTGTGGGCAGTAACCACGAGGAAACAAACCAGCCACCAGACCAGCACAGTCTCACTTTGTGGCAAGCCCTGCCACTGAAAGGCTAGAGAGAAGCGCTTCGCCCAGCTTCCCAACAGCCTGCTCCCAAACGCCAGTCCTTTGCATCACTGCCAGATGTACACACCACCATCTACTGCCTTCTGCCTGTTCAGCGGGGCTCCACAAACACCCCCAGCATGCAATTTTTGCTTCCATCTAAGCAGAACTTTTCTCCAACTGCCACCACTTCTCAAGCCGCTGCTGAAATACCCTCCCATGTTTGCCATTTCAGCCAAACCCATTCAGTTCTGCAGCAGCAGGACAGCCGCTAGCCACGGCTTAACCCCAAATGGCAGGGGAGAAAGGGCAGGGCAGGTCAACGTCATCTTTGCTAGAGGAACCTGGAAAAACCTCAGGCCACAAAAGCCGACTACGGAGTCGGCGCTGCACACAGCTCTGCAGCGAGGAGGACTGCAGGCCTGTTTAACAAGCCGAGGGATGCAAGCCCGGGCTGAAGTACAGGCTCAGCAGCAGGCATCCCCTCAGACACGCTAAAAAGGAAAGTGCTTGGGATCTCTGCAGGTATCAGCACCACCGAAAGCAGCCGCTGACAGAACAGCCCCTTCTAAAGTACCGACAATGCCAATTAGCAGCTAATTTTACTTCTCCCCTTCCAACGGCTTCTGTTTAACCCGCGAAATGGCACTTTTGGCTTAGAGCCCCCGAGCAGCTGGAGCACACCCCGTCCCCACCACCACGCTGCAGCCTCTCCCGCAGTTGCTCCCCCCCCCACCCCGTCCGGCTTAACTGTGTCCGACGGGGGGTGTCCCAGCCCCCTCCGGACCCCTTCTAGGTAGAGCGAAGCCTTGCTCCGAGGGACCGGCTCTGCACCGGAGGGGCTCCCGCAACAAGCGCCCTTCTTCACTACCGCCATCGACACCGCGCTTTCGGGTGGGCGCGACGCCTTTAAACGCGCGCCGAGCCGCCAAACGCGGCTTTTACAAAAGTCAAACGCTGCGGAGTAACTGTCACGCCCCCCGCCAGCACCGCCTCAGGGTGCCACCGCACCGGCCTGGGTCCGCGGGCAAACGCCCGAAGCTGAGGGGAGGGCAAGCTCGCCGCCGGCTGCGGCAGGACCGCCGGCCCCCCTCAGGGGCAGCCCCCGCCGCTGCCGGGAGAGGAGCAGCGGCTCCCCTCACCCCTCCCGCCCGCAGGAGGCAAGGGCCCCGCCCCGCTGCCACAGCAGCGGCACGTGGCGGGTGGCGGGCCCGCCGCGGCCGCCTGAGGAGGGAGAGGGAGGTGGGGGGGGCGCCATCTCTCCCGCCCGCGCCCCCCCCAGCCCGGTGCGCGCGCGCGCTCACACCACCCCCACCCCCCAGCGCTCGCGCCCGTTACCCGGCGGGTCGGCAGCCGCCGGTCCCGTTGGCGCCATGCTGCCGAGACGTCACCGCCGCCGCTGCGCGCCGCGCCGCGGGGCGAGGGGCTAGGTGGGCCGCGCGCGAGCCGTGAGGCGAGCACCAGCGGCGGGGCGGCGGCGTCACCACCCCCCTGACGCGCGAGCTCCGCCCAGAGCGCGGGCAGCGCGCGCGGGCTGCACCCGGGGCGGGGGGGCGGCCGTCGCTGCCGTTGGCCTGAGGGGGAACGGGCGGCGGGAGCGGGAGGGGGGGGCCGGGCCGTGTCGTGTCGTGTCGTGTTTCCCCCCCCCCCCTCGCCTGTCACACAGACGCTGCCTCAGGGGAAGGCTGCGGGGTGAGGGAGCTGTCCCTCGGCGGCGGGCAGCGCTCCTTCGGGCCCGTTGTCGGCCTGGCGGGCCGCCACCCGGCAGCCCTCTGCCCCGGTGTCGGCGGGGCTGGGGAGCGGAGGGAGCCGCTGAAGCTGGATCGGCAGCCGCAGTAGCAGGCTGAAAACTCACCCGAGGGGCTGGTGTGCTTTCCCTTTGCAGCCGGAGGACGGCAGCTCTTAAACTTGCGGCTGGATGGGGAAAGCAAAGCCTGGTCTTCTAACCCCTAACGTTAAGTGCCGATAGCTTTAGATGCCCCTGTAGTTACTGGGGGATGATTTTGCCGCCTCATCTGGGATGGAGGGGCTGGGGAAATAAGTCTTTCAAATGCCAAGGACACTTGGATTGCAATTAAAGACTTAGTGTTGAGCGGAAAGAGATGTAAATATGCCTTACGTGAGCTGGAAATCAGACTTGCCAGTGATGTATGGATGTATGTTACTGGCATGTAAATCTGGAAACAAGTTTATGCTAAAGGAATCGAGCAAATTAAGGCACGGTTTGCTTGAGAGTCAAACAAAACAAATAAAACTTGCCTTATTTTGACACAAGAGTTTCACTTATGAGGATACATCCTTTCAACTTCTTATCTGAGGACTCGCATTTTAAAAGACAGAAGTACCTGCCTGTTGCAGCTGCAGAGCAGCCTCGCAAGCATTGTTCCGCTGTGCGTAGCGAATGCTTGCTTGCCAGGAGTCAGAATAGCTCAAGGGAGTAACTGCTGCTTTCATTTAGTGTTAGTAATTCGAATGCCAGTAATAAACATGAACAGCATCATCATTCAAACCAGTTCAGTGTTCAAAAGATGAAAAGAAGAAGGAAGTCTGTAAAATAGATTACTGACCAGCCTTTCCAGTTTTCCTTGGCTGGTTCAGTAACTTAAGCAAGCAAAGTGAAGATGCAGAGGCCGCTGGTTCTTTGTTAACAGGAATGAACTGAGTTTGCTTCCCTCCTTCAGGCGCCTGGGCCTCAGCTCTGTGCGGCAATGGTAAAACCTTTTGTCAGCTAAGAGTATGAGTTGCTACATGTACCGTACTTAATAATGGCTTCTGCATTTTCCCTGGAAAATTTTTAGGGAACTCAAAATGAGTCAAAAGCCATTAGTGTAGATGATTCCTGGAGGCTAAATGCTTACTCCTGAATTTTCTTTTGAGACACAAAAACAGTTGGTTACAAACCTTTTGAGTCCAATGCAATCTAGGAACTTTTATAATCAACTGTCACTTTGGTCAATGGTGGTGCAAGTACATATAAAAAATTGAGGTTTATGTTTAAATAATGTATATGTCTAATTCAGCTTCAGAAGAAATACAGGCAGCCTACAAATCAACTAGATAGTAGTCCAGCTTCAGCTGTAGAGGCTACGCTCCAGTTCTGAACGCCAGAAGACATCGATGGAAAGAGGACCTTGCCTCTCGGCAAACCATTGCAGTGGTCAGCTCGAGCTCCCACCGCAAAAATATGTTCCAAAATTCCAGTGTAAGATGCAATGGTCTGAAAACCCATAAACTTTAAAAGCCTAACAACAGAAGGGGAATACACTAAACGGGAGCAAAAGTCAGGTACTCCTAGAGAGTGCTTAATTTTATTCCTTTTACACATAATTTGCATACATTATAGAGATGGGCAATGCTTTGAGAACCGTTCATTAAGAGATTTTAGGGTGTGTATTTCCTTGCTTGGACAACTTCCAACCTTTTTGTCATGCCATATAACACTATGAAAAATTTCTATGGCAGCAATTCAGGTTAAAAAGCTCGCTGTCTCCACAGTTGCTTTGTGGCAACAGATCTTTGTACCACAGCTCAGCACGTCCTTGCGTGTGCTGATGCAGTTGTTTGTGTAACTGCTGCAAAGTAGGTCAGCGGGAAAAAAAAAAAAAGCTGAAAATTTGAAGGTGCTTTTGAAAAGTATCATTTCACAGATCCCATTTGCTCTGCAATTTCACAACCAGTTTGAGCCTGTTTGACTGTGCAGTGCTGTGAAAAGTCAGTCCCAAATTCCACCCTGCGCCATCCTCCTATTTCTGTGCCTTTCTTTATGCGGGTGCTAGCCCTTAAACACAAGTCTTCCTTAAGGGTCAATTTTCAGTGGGAACAGGTTTCTGATCCAATTCGTCTGCAGCTGAATGGTCTCCAGAGCTGATGTAGAGCAGCAGCAGGAAGAAAGGGCAGCAGCCCCCCAGCCTCAGACTGTGTTTAATCTGCTTGAGAAACTGGCATTGTACAGACAACTGAGTGAGCACAACCGAGGCAAGATACACTCCAGAGGGTGAAGGAAAGAGGAATGATGGTTAAAGGTAGCAATTATCAAACCTGATCATCCAACAAAGGAATATCAACACAGAACTTCAGCTTTAATATGTTTTGCAATGTTAGAGGATCTCAGGTGCCTTTTCTTGGTTTAGTTTCAATCATGACAGTACTGCGCAGTGCTAAGAGTCCCGGCACGTGTCCCTGTCCTGAGGCTGCCACACACCTGCAGTTACCAAGATTTTTGAACTATTTCTTTGAGAAGCTCTAATACATGGTGAATTTGCAGGAAACCTGTAAGGATTTGCAGCGAGCATGCCCTTAAGCTTGAAAAGTGCTTTTTCTTTGTGTTACAGAGTGTTCTTATTTTACTAAATTAGGCTGTCAAAATACTGTTCTTTTTCATACATTTAGAGTAACACCAGGAGCAGCTTAGAGTTGCTGGAGCAATGGAGTAAAGGAAGGGAGAACACAAAGGTACCATCATTCCCACGCCTGAGAAACCTAACCTTAACACTCTTGGGAATTAGTCCTATTTAAACATCAGTTGCAGACATCTATCATCATGGTGAGAATCCTGGTTTCTGAAGGTGGTTATAAGTGGTGCTTCAGTGAAGCTAACATCTTCCTAATTGCGACAGAATTAAAGTATAAATCCAAATTAATATCCTTAGCAAAAGAAAAAAAAAATCTTTAAGTCAGATCAAGTTCTGGAATTTCAAGTATATTTGAAGGTATTTTCAAACAACTGCTTTCCCCAGCTCTTCCCACGCACAGCTAAACTCTCACAGATCTTTTAAAACCAGGTAGTGTTTGAAGCAAACAACGCCAACTTCATATTTTGATTTTTTTTCCAGCGCCAAGGATCTGGTTCACCAGTTCACTCTCTACTTGCACACCCATGTATTCAAATGGCATACTCATCTTATGCGTGTGTAAGATCGAACACAGGGGTTTAGCAACTCTTTTAGCTTTTGGTTATGTGTTTTAGATACCTCCGTAATATTAATTACAAAAATATGCCTTTCATTGCCATATTATCTGCCTTTATTCCTGAGGATGCGGTCTCCAATGGGCTATTCACATAAGTAATCCTTATTTAAACGAGAACAGTGGGATTATTCATGTTACTAAAGAACAGTCATATTTCAGAAGATTGTATCCAAGTGAAGCATTCACAGCACCGTGCAGAAATCTGAAAAACAGATTAATCTGATCTCAGAGCACAGCTCTTGGCACTGATCTGTAAGGTTACTTACCACTTGTGCTATTTTGCTGCAGCTGGATTCTTGCCCTATTTCGGGTGACTAAGTTACACTCCTTGTTTTTTATTTTCAGAATTTGCCCTGTGCTTAAGAATTACTTTTTCTATTTAATAACTAATTTTCTAGCCCCACAACTTAGAGGGTGATTTTTTGTGATCCAAATACAGATTATTTGTATATTAAGTCAAATTATGATGTTAACATTTCTATTCCAGAATCAAAATATTACCAGAAACCAGAAGAAAGCTGATTGTTTCAAGACCAATCCTAAGCACACTCCAAATGCCAAAATAGCCTATTAAACCTTCACAGCTTAGAGGAATATCAACAAATTTATTCTACTTACCACAGAACAGATTTTGGACTTCACTACTTTAAAAAAAAACAAACAAAGTCTCCATCACAGTGAAAACAAACACACTAAAGTGAACTAAATATAACCTTTTGCATCTCTTTAGAGACTCCGTGTTGATCAAAAAGTGTATAAATGCCTAGAAGGGCTGAAACACAGGCATGAAGAGGACGGGGAATTCAATAGGGGGTGTAGTCTTACAGCTTATCCCTACAGCTGCGCAAGGCAAACTGTGTCAACTGCTTTCAATTTATTTCAGGCTTCATATGATTATGAAATTTTGCAGCGTTTTTAAAACCTTCAGGATGCACCTTTGAGGCATCCACGTCAAATCCATAGCACAGAGAGGAAGAACCACTGCAGGCTTGCCAGCTGCCCTGTGACAGCATGGGAGCTGAGGAAAAAGGGCCACGTCACATGCAGCTAAATGCATTCACCAAAGAAAACCTGCTCGACGTTGAGCTCAGAGAGTTAGCAAACATTTTGCTGTGGATGTGTGTGAGATTCTCAGCTTCTTTCTCCCTGTTAGCACGGCTGAGTGAAGTCTGAGCTGCACTGCCTCTGCCCAGGGCAGGACAACATCTGCCCTGGATCAGTCCAGACTGGTTATGGAAAGAGGTTTCTGAAGGTACCTCCTGTTCTCTTAGGTGCTGGCAGAGCTTCTTGCCCGTGTTGCCAGACATCCACAAGCTGAGGGACTACAGCAAGCCATTTATGAAGTTCTCCATTCAACACACAGTGCCTCAAAAATCAGTCGAGGCTGCAGGGCTCACCCTGTGAAGGAGAACTGGAAGGTCTTGGTGACAGAGTAGGTGTGAGGGTGACGGCAAGGCAAGCAGCAGCAGTAACCTCCCAGGCAAGGAGGCAGTCCTGCACTACCCAAAACAAGAAGAGCAGGTCCAGCAACGCTACCAGGTTCAGCCTACAGTCCAGTGATCACTAGACAATCCATAGCCATGAGACAGGGCCAAGGTCAATCCAGAAAGTCTCGTAGACTAGGCAAGACGTAGTATACATACAACATAGCTCAAGCTAGGAGTGAGGATGAGGGCCTGAGTTAAATGCATCTCTGTGGCTAATGGGTGGGAGGTGCAGGGGTGGAGGTCTGATATGTAGCTGTTGAGGGCAACTAGAGCCTGCTGCTCTTCTTTGGGCCTTACCAGTAGATAGACTAGCTCGGAGATACAGCCACAAGCAGTTGAGGGGAACTATCAGAGCTCAAGCCCTAGGCATATTTTTGCTGCGTGTGCAGTTTAAATGGGATCACACTCCACCTGGCAAGCACGTCAGTTTGTGTTCAACACAGCTTGAGATTTATGAAAATGTGTCTAATAAGGAGGACTGTAGAAAGGTTTGGCCAACTCGTAAAGGTGGACAACATGAGAAGTGCAGACGAAGCCAAGTAATGCAGCCATCTGCACCCTGGTAGTGCAGACGTAGCACAACGGGGCAGAGAAAAGGTACACGTGCAGGTCATATGATGTGTGAGTGGCATTGGAGAGTTTCCAGCAGTGCTCCCGGCTGTCAGTCGTGACTCTGTTCCAGGCAGTGAACAGCCTCTATTAATATAGCTTTCTTTCGGTGAACAGTGAACTTTTTAAGATTTTTTGCAAAGGCAGAGGGAACCCATCTGTGTAAAATACCTGGAAAGACTAGTGCCCTACTTGGCTTTCCCTGACTTACACATACAAACAATCCTGTATGTTATCAACTATCTGTTAGAAAAGCATGTTTTATAGGTAATTCTCTTTCCTTTAAGAGACTTTGAAACTGCACAGTTCATTCCATTTGTTTTAAAGTCTAACACACCAAGTTTCAACCCTTTGTGAAAACTGCATGTGATCACAGACATAGCAGTGACATTTCCTCTACCTCTTTCTTCAGAGTGGTTTGAGCAATGCTATCCCCTCTCTTGTGTTCAATTTATTCTACATAGAAGAGCAGAAACAGGGAGGGGAACAGGAAGCTGATGAGGTCAGGAGCAAGGAGACAGGAGGCAAGGATTTGAGTCCCAGACATGAGCTAGAAAACAAGTTTAAGGAACCAGTTCCAGAAATATGAATGCTTCTAGAGAACTGTGTTTGCTGGAAATATTAACTGTGAATAAAGAAAATTGTTTTCAAAACAAAATATTAAATGAAAGAAATATGCAAGTGGTATAACGATATAAACCTAGCAGACAGAAAAGAACCTTATCATAGAATCACAGAATGGTTTGGGTTGGAAGGGACCATAAAGACCATCTAGTTCCAACCCCCCTGCCATGGGCAGGGACACCTTCCACTAGACCAGGTTGCTCAAAGCCCCATCCAACCTGGCCTTGAACACTGCCAGGGATGGGGCATCCACAGCTTCTTTGGGCAACCTGTGCCAGTGTCTCACCACCCTCACAGTGAACAATGCTGAAAGTCTTGTGTATCTTAAGATATGAAGAAACACTCACAGGTGGTGGTGGTTTTAAATCTTGCCCAAGCTTCAGAAATTAAATTGTGAGGAAGAAAAAGCCTCTTGTATCTGCAAGCAGTAGTGACAGCATGAACAAGATACACTGACAGGGAACACTGCTGTAGGGCAGAGCCCTTCTTTAGTTATCGGTAATAGAAATTTACATTAAAACAAATATGCCCAGAGTGTATTTTGTCACCCTAAAGGCCAAATATTTCCACCCTGTGGTTACTTACACCAGTCAGGTCTTATTTGGCTTCTTTTCAACATGGAAGTGAAAAGTTTCTTCTGGAGCCTATGGTCTACAATAATTCCCTTTGATTTTTTTTTTTTTCCTGGCATCTCTTTTTGTCTTGTTAAACTAAAAGACTTACTTTTGGGCCTTAACACTTGTAAAGCCTAAAACATGTTAAGCAATCTAAGATCTGCTGACAAGTCCTCAGAAGTCTCTATTAGCATTGCTACATCCCATCAGCCTTTTCCATGTACATTTCCCAACTGTTCCTTAGATCAGGAGCAGTCTTTATATACTGTACAGCCCCTCACATAGTAGAGTCTCTGTCAATGACTTGAGCTTGTAAGCAGTGTTAGAGGGCTGCAAGAGAAAGCAGATCCGAGTCTCCCTGTATATTGTGGCACATGAAAATACTCTGTATCACCCTCCCCTTTTCTTCTCTCCTGTTTTCACTTCTACATGCATGTAGGGCAGGTACATTGGGAGCTGGCAAAGCCACGAGGAGGGTATGAAGAGGGTGTGAGCTGGGGGGGTAGGTTAATCAGGCATAACTCTCCTCTTCTCTCTTTACTGTGTAGATCTAAACTCACTGCAAGCACCCGGATTTTGATGCCAGAAAGTGCTGGTGGAATAATCTGTGGTTTATATCTTCATTTTCCATGTGGTACACAAATCTCTTTCCATATACAGCTGGTGGCTGGAGAGGCGTACTATCATTCCTGTCCATTGAAGGGTCTAGTAAGTACTCCAGGAGTAGCAGGTAATGCTAAAGATATTAAATAAAAAAAAGGGAATAATACTTTATTGCTTTAGTACACATCAAGAACAACTGCATTCTGATCAAGTAGAAATAAAGTGTTTCCCTTCAAAATCCAATTCAAGGGAGCCTTGAGATCATTAAACTAGATTTGAGTTAACGTCTCCAGTCAGAAACATTTAAGCTCTAAAGGACAGCTGTTAGAAATGGGAAAAGGGCAGCTGCAGAAAGAGGTTGGTGACTGGGTTAGAAGGGAAAGCAAACTGAGAAGACACAGTAACACTCACAGGAGGGGAGATGCCTCCTCAGAAAAGGCAAATGAATGGCCACTGTTAAAGGCAATCCTGTCTGCAGGGTAATGCTTCAGTTAAATGCCACCATCATAAATAAAGGGCAATGACGCCAAGCTAGGTGTTGCCATAAGGAGCTATTCCAAAAGGACTTTAGCAGAATTCTTATTCCACTGTAGCTATTCCAGTTGTCCTCTGCAAATACAGCCAACTGGGCCATCTGGGTTCTTGGTCTGGCTTGAAGAAACAATGAGTCTTAGAAAAAATCTGCCCAAGCTCCCAGAACAGGGAGAGTAGCAGGGCGGTCAGCTGGGCTCAGTCAAAAATGAATGTTTTCAGTTTTTCATGCTGAAATAAAATGAAAAAGGCGGTTATTCATTTTTGATGGAAGGAAGGGTTTTGTACACGCATAATCAAAGTATTTAATTTAGAGTGCCATTGGGGCCAGTTTTCTTAAGTTCAGGTGGCTGATAGAAATGTATTGATTGTTAAGGAGAAGAATGAAAAGTGTTTAAAAGTGTGTTACCTTTCTTTTTTATAAAGTTTACTTTTTTTTTTTGCCACAAGCGTAACTTCAGCTTCTTACAAGTGAATATGCAACTATATTCAATTGAAAAATGGGAAAGAATGAAATATAATACAATAACTAAAGAGTGTAGTGCTACTTGTATGTTTTTATTTACACACCAAAATGTTAACATTTCAGCCCCTTCTTCCACAAGTCAATTCAGATAGTGACACGGTTATTATTTCCGAGTGGCAGAAGTGTTTGCTGGACAGTACACTTTCTTGCCAGCGTGCTGTGACAAACCGGGCTTTGTCACCTTCTGTTAGCGAATAACAAAGCTAAAAGTTAGGACTGTCACGGTGTGTTGTCCCTAGATGATGCACAAATAACAGCAAGACTGTTATTCAGCATGCTGCACAATATTAAATCCTGTGTCTTTGGTTTCATCGCAATGTCAGTAGATAGGACCTCAGGGATGTAGTGTCCGACAGCATTGTGTCTGCCATACATATTCATCATGCTCATCCAGGCAGCCACCAAACCTTACTGGGTGTCTGATTTTCATGTAAATAATCAGGTTTGCTAAAAAGTTTGTTAAAACTGTGACTGGGGTTTGGTTTTTTTTTTTTTTATCTCACGGGAGGTAGGATTTCCTCTCTCTTGGATTGCCTGCATTTTGCAAGCATCCTTCAGAAACCTGGCATTGTGTTCATTTGAGGAAAATAGGATTATAAATTCTGGCAGGTTAAGTGTAAACAGATAATAAGAGAAACCAAAGACTTTGACGAACAGTTTGCAAAAGATAAAAGAACAAACAGTAAACTTTTTTTTGCCTGCCAGAGAATTTATAGAACAGTAGGTCCTACTGAGAGGAATACAAAAAGAGCTCTCGGAAAAGATAGTACTTTAGCAGAAGAAAGACTAGATTTTTGGCATCGGTGTGCAGTGTTCCACAAGTTCCTGACCCACAAATTACTAGCGACTTGGAGACTCTTCTGGGCACACATGGCAACACGCTGCCTCGCTTTTACACTTTTCTGTTGTGCCTGCTATTGGCAACTGTCAGAGCCAGGATACAAGTCTGAACAAGATGTTTAATATAGCCATTCTATGCTTTTCTATGTTTGGGGTTTTTTTAATTACATTAATTTGGTGTGCCTATATTGACAGTTCAGTGCAAATCAAGGCAAGGCTTGCTGGCAACTTGTGCAAACATTTCTTTTCCTTCAGTCTTATCAGCAGACTAGCTGAAACCTGAAACAGAGCCCTCTCTGTTTGTGGTCTGCCATTAGAGCTCTTCTCTACCTGAGCTTCTGACACAAGTAGTAGCCATTACGCAGTTGGATGGTTCCAGCTCAGGAGAGCACGTATGATAACTGCTCCTCCTGAGGACAGCGCTTGAGGGCATTTTCCACTTAAAGCATCGACGGGTATCTTGAAGGGAAGAAAGTTTCCATGAATTGGGGCCAAATAGAACAGCCAGGTTTTGAAACAGAAGAGCCAGGAGCAAGTAGGTGAGGAATGGATGGGTGTTAAAATAGCCTCAGGACATTTATCCCTTCAGGACATTCATCCAATATATTTGATTTCCAAGTAATTAAAGCAATATGCTGATAATCAAATTTGTGCAAAGCAGTATTGCAAATGCTAATGACATTTCCCCAAACCTAGCAAATTGGCAGAGGATTTTCTTTTGAAGCTTAGAATATGAAAACCTAGTCAAGCTCACATACAGAAAAGACTGAGCTTGTCATTTAATGTAGCTCTCTTACTTTATGAAGGAAATGAGTGGTATTCCTAGTACTGGGCTCAAGGTTTGTTGTCTACACATAAATGTTCTTTTGTTGTCAATAGTAAAGGACTTCCAGTGAAAGTGCGTGGCTAGGTTCCTAATTCCACAGTTACACAATCACTTTAAGGTAATGTAAATACAGGCTGCTGCTGGAAGGGATAATCTACTGTTCTTAGCACCCTGGATAAGTATTCCGAGCCAGCACGGTAACCAGACCAGGGAACTGTTCTATTTATAAATAAATGGGATCATGGAAAAAGTGGAGATAGACTTGTCCTTTGTGGTGGCAGCCCACACCTTTGCTTAAAATTAGAAAGGAATCACACATTTTAAAAAGAGACTAACATAAAAAAAAATACAGCTTAGAACAGTCAGTTTTCCTATATAAAAATATTTGGTCTGAAACAAGTAGGATCTCACCAGAACACACTAACAGCTATCTGTAGTGCAGACTTTATGCTGTTGAAGTGGCTCCTCAAATAAAATGCCCTCTGAACACAAGCAGAAGGCAGACTGATGCACAAGCAAATAACCGCACAGGTTGTTAAACATAAAACTTGGTGTTGTGGTTTAAGCCCAGCTGGCAGCTAAGCCCCACACAGCCGCTCGCTCACTCCCCCTACTGCGGGATGGGGGAGGGAATTGGAAGAGTAAAAGAGAAAACTCGTGGGTTGAGATAAAGACGGTTTAATAGGTAAAGCAAAAGCCACACGTGCAAATAAAGCAAACCAAGGAATTCATTCACCACTTGCAGGCAGGTGTTCAGCCATCTCCAGGAGAGCAGGGCTCCAGCACACCTAACGGGGACTTGGGAAGACAAACGCCATCACTCCAAGCGTCCCCTCCTTCCTTCTTCTTCCCCCAGATTTATATGCTGACCATGATGTCATATGGTCTGGAATATCCCTTGGTCATTTGGGGTCAGCTGTCCCGGCTGTGTCCCCTCCCAACTTCTTGTGTCCCCCCCAGGCTCCTCGCTGGTGGGGTGGGGTGAGGAGCAGAAAAGGCCTTGGCTCTGTGTGAGCACTGCTCAGCGGTAATGAAAACGTCCCTGTGTTATCAACACTGTTCCCAGCACAAATCCAAAACATAGCCCCATAGTGGCTACTATGAAGAAAACTAACTCTATCCCAGCCAAAAACCAGCACACTTGAGGAAGAGGTACACGGGGAATGAACAGGTATTTCAGTTCTTCTGAAACCTCGTTAGTATTTACCAAGAAAGAAATACTTTAGTGAGCAGTGAGGTTAAAGCAACACTAGCAATGGTCACACCGTATAATTATAGTAGGTATTGCATATTTGAGCATTATTGGCATCTCAGGGGAAGTTTTGCTGATTCTGGAAAAAGCCTTTCGGGTGCTTGTTGTGTAACGTTCCCACCACAACAGCACGACCTCCTCTAGCGCTCTGCCTCCAGAAGTAGGGAAGGTTTTTCAGACATAAATCCTGGCGTAATACAATAACTCAAAGACTGCTAAGCAGTTTTCCCTGGTAAGAAATAAGTTAGTCAGGAATCCAAAGCACAG
Organism: Haliaeetus albicilla; assembly: GCF_947461875.1. Lineage (NCBI taxonomy): Eukaryota > Metazoa > Chordata > Aves > Accipitriformes > Accipitridae > Haliaeetus > Haliaeetus albicilla. Next base: position 31,407,160 of record NC_091495.1, read on the forward strand.
GCATATTGTGCTAAACTTACAGCTGTTTTAATGTCATTTTCTAGTGTAACACAAGCAGAGAGCCAGATCCAATAATTTTTACTTTACGCTCACAACATGGAAACGATGCACATGCTTTCTTGTTTGACTGAGCTGATCCTTCTTTATGAGACATTTTCATACAGATTATTCCCTGCTTCCTTTTTTTATATCAGACTTTCACTGACTTGTTCCTTATTTCTGTTGAAAAATGATCTCAGGCTTACTCCTCTCTTAAAAGGTGTGAACTCCAGATGACACCAAGAGGCACAGTCCCACTGAAGAAGATGAGGACCAAGGACTTGGATTTGGCAAAAATAAGTGATGAATATTCTTCAAAAGAAGTGTCACCTCTTACCAAAGTATTACTTTCTCATCTAAATATTACTGGTTGATTCAATGATCAACTGATTACTTTCTTACAGAATTACTCTCAACCACAAGCCATTTAAGTCAGGAAACTGCTCACTGTCCAAATCCAGCTGCTAACAGGAGCTATTTTCCTCCTTCATTAAGACCACTTTTGTCTGGGATAACCTCTACACACACCAGGAACAAGCTGAATAAAAGAGCATGGTCTCCTGCAAGAAGTGGGCAAACTGAACAACAGGATGTTCTGATGAAAATACAAGCCACCAGGAACAGCTCTGATCCAAGCCTTTTGCGGCCAGTAGGTAAGAAAAGAAGTGCTGGAAACTCTCTGTACAGAAAGGAGATATGAAGGTAGCACAGAGCTGACAAACACTGCTTTCTACCTGCATCAGCACCTTTCTGAACATCACTGACTGAAAATGATTACTACAAAATCAAGATTATCTTGGCAGGAAGATTTTCAAAGAACTGTTGTATCCATGTAAAGTCACAGAAGACATCTGTATTACGGTCACTAAAGCAACTTAAAACCTTACTGACTTTTTTGAATTTTAATTTAGTCTATAATCCTCATTCACATGATCATCAAAATAATGCCATACCTTCACCTGTTGAACCTTGATTGGGCCCCTGTAATTGGCACATTCATTACCTTGGGCTCAGTTACTGTGCTTTTTCTATAGTAAAGCCAGTTTGCTGCCAGAATTGCATAGACAGAAAATGCCACTGCATCGATTCCCAGTGTGAACAGACTGATTCTACAGAAAAATACAAATGCCACCTACTAAAAATGGAGCCTTAGAGGAAAAGGAAATCTCGCTGTCAAACCCATAGCCCTGGAACTTGACCACATAATATTTTAAAGAACCTTGAATTTTACCCTCTTCAGGGTAAAATAACACAGCTTGCTTATTTAATCTAGTTACCCTAAAAACAAATGATGCTGGGAGAAATAACTTTATGATACATCTTTTTTTTTTTTTTTTAACGTGAAAGGCATATTAAAGTAATAAATATGGTATAAAATTTTTAGGCAAGTACAGATGGGTAATTAATCCCTACAGCTGTCACTGGCTCTGTTCACTCCACTTTAGAAATTAGAAACCTGATATGGGAATGAAAAAATTACTTTGCAAAAGTCTTTCTCTTGCTGCTGATGACATTATCTCTCTCATACTTTGATCAACAGAACATTCAGGTAAAGGAGGAGTTTAGAAGTCTCTTCCATACTACCAAAATAGGAAGGATACTGCAATATAAAAACTAGCAGGTAGAGAACATGAATGACACCCGATAGAGGTGTCAGATATAAACTGTCTCTGTGCCAATTCTCAGCATAATCCTGCCTGTAGTGCTGAGATTTTGCTTTTGTGCCACGTTTGGAAGCTCAATGTTTTATTCTTCCAGTTGCATTAAACTGTGACAATGAGAGATATACAGATTTATTTTTTAATAGGATTCAGGCTGCCCAGCAGTCATTTAGGTAGAAATGCCATTGCTTTAAGGCAGAGCTTCCCAACTTAGTTTGTACGGGCGCTGCCATCACAAAAAGAGATGGCACTGAACCATGTCAGTATCAGCAGTGGCAGTAGCAGCTTCTGGCTGTGTGCAAGGCTGCACATGCACTGTAGGAGGTGTGATTCTAGCCCTAGCATTTCTCTAAGTCCTCTGCTGGCCTTTGTACACAAGGTGGAGGAGGAAGAGGTATTTGGTCACTGCCTATCTATCTCCGCTGGGATTGTTTTGAAATTGCTCCCACCACATGTACCTTACCTGCAGGATGCCTGCTTTAGGACTGAAATCACACACAGATTTTTAATGCTTCCCATTCATAGATTTCAAAGCAAAGGCCAGTAAAAGCATCATTGCATACTTAACATGTGCTTTTTTGCACATCAGGAAAAGGAGAGATACAGAAATGGTAAGGCCAACATCTTCAAAAGCATTAGTGCCTACGTCTCACTGAAATCAATCTAAGCTAGGAGTCCAACAGGCTACGGACATCTGTGCTCAGGTGATGTAAGTGGAAACTCTGTCCCACTCATTCTGAGCTCCATCTCACTTCATGAAGCCATACCTGTCCCTCCTGCACGTAGGGAATGTTTTTCATGCAGACACAGTGTATAGAAATGCATGACATACTTTTTTGAACTGTTAGCAGACTGAAATCTCCTTTGATGTTCAGAAATGTTTCCAATTCTTAGAGGGAACCGCTAGATGATTGCCAATGACAGAGTCTCATAAGGTTTTGAAAAGCAGACTTTATTTAATAGGCACATCATTGCTTTAATAGCACTGGGCTGCACAGCTCACTTCACCATTTGTACACGGTTTTGTTTGATTACATTGCATTTCCTCAGTGTCAGTAGGATTCAAGTAAAAAAGTTACTGCTTTTACTTCTCTATCATTTCTCAAGATGGAAAAAAAACAAACAGTAAACAACTAGCACACAGGAACACAATACAGACAGAACTGCCTGCGATCCAGTAGAAGTCAAGACAAACTGAGATTTGAGTACTGAACAGTTAAAGCTGCAAGACAACCACACTACATTTGCTCAGATGGGATTTTGCATTATGCAGGATGGAGATGAACATTGCCCACTAATACAAGGGACTGGCTTTCTTGTACTGAGAAACAAAGACTGCCCAACACAGACAAGAAAGAGGGTTTCAAAACAAAACAGCTCACATGAAATTAGATTCCTTATTTCTGATTATAAAAGTGGTACTCCCTCAACTGTAAAAGTTAAAGGCCTAAAAAAAAAGTACTGCTTACAGAACTCTAAATCTGCAATTTAATCAGCTTTTGCCCCCTATATTACAAATTCTTGTGGTAAGATAAAACCATCTTTAAGAGGCAAAAGCATAGCATTCTGATTATTTTTGTAATTAAGTAGTTTACTTGGTTGATATATTTCTTCCCTGAAAATCTGTATTTTAATATTTTATTAAATTCCACCAGTAGAAGCATACAAAATCAGAAATCATTAGAGAAAATAATATTGCTCTACAAAAGAAAAAAGCATGACTTCTAACATAGTTTTATGAAGATTGTAAAAGAAGCACATATGGCATTGAAACATTTTGAAAATGCAGAAATATTTTGTGAGTTTCAATGTTCTTATGTTTTACATTCTATTTTCTGAATGGATATTTCCAAAGTTAGTATCTTGCGATTTTTTTTTTATATATTTTCTAGCATTGTATAGGACAGACAACCTAAAACCAACAATGCAGAAATCTAGCGTGCCACACACTTTAATATACACTAGTTACTTTAGTTATTAGCACTTTACACTGACGGTACCTACTGTATTTGTAAAACTCATTTTTAAATCAGCTTGTCAAAGCTTTTGAGAAGCAATCTGGGCAATAAGGGGGGTATTTTTAGTGTCTACCATGAATACGGCCAATTACAGAATCAGAGGTCGCTCTCTCCATACAGTGCTGATGAAAACGAGGTGTAATCCAGAGCCCCAGGAACAGAACCTGGGCCAGTGTACGGAGGCATTCTCTTGATGCAGTACTGAGCCTGCTCAGGAGGCAGCTCTCGACGTAACTCATCTGCCAGGATATAAGGCTGGGAGGGGGGAAAGGATTGACAAATTCAGTATGTATTCTTCAAAGACACAAAGTATATTTTCTGTAGCTGTGACTAATAAACTTGGACATCCTGCCTATTTTTCTGAGACTAAATATTTTCCGCAGTAAATTCCATCCCTAATGATGATTTGAAAGGGACAATCCTACCAACAAACTGGTAGGTCAAAATCCAGTCTCAGGATATGTGACTGTGTGTGTTAGCTACCGAGCACTGTGCAGCCATGGGTAGATGGCTACTGATCAGCTCATCCATGGATATCTCATGGTCAGTATCTCTAAAGTGTACTACTTCCCCTTCTGCAGTGACAGGACAGACACATTTTCAGTTAGATCCTATTAGTTTCAAGGTCCTAATACATTTGTAATGAAGGATGCATTATTGCTCTTAATGGTTTGCGTTTATGATATGAAGCAACATAATGAAAACCATTTTTTCCTGAGACCTTGGCTTTCACCTTCCACATGAATTCCTACTAGGAACATGTCTGGAATTCAAAACATGGTCCACAGCAACTGAGATCACAAAATCAATACAAACAGCCAGAATGAGAAAATCAATAGAGCAAGCTTGGGCAAATAGACCTGTACTGCTGTGATCTCTCCTTTCTCCACAGCACAGGACTGGTTTCCTGGCAGCACTGTTTATGGCCCTGACTCCTCCAGAAGCTCCTGTGTTGCCATTATCCTCCCTTTCATCTTCATACACCACTCACTCACCAGTGGATCTGGCTATGGGGAGGAAAGTATGCCAATTCCTCTGCGAACCCAGTAACTAGAGGAGGCTTCCTCCTCCTGCTGCTCCTAGGATAGGGGCACACCACATTGCATTGCCCTGTTGAATGAGCTGTCAGGTCACAACATGGCTCGCATTTTGGTGTAGTCTTGTGCAACTGACCCAGGCTATGTTCTAGAGGGCCAAACTCTGCATTGAAACATCCAGACAACAGCATGAAAGGCAGAATGATTGCCTCTCTAATCAAGGCTGTTGTGTGGAAATAACCTGATGTACAACATATCCATTACACAGACAAACTGTCTTGTCTAAGATGTCTATTTTATGTTGGCTCTATGTGATATATATGTGATATACAGACCAAGTCTTGAATTCTGCACCCATTTCAGCTAAGAGTCTTGGTTCCAAAGGCAAGCGCTTTCTCTGAAGTCTTACAGACTGAAAACAAAGCTTCGCTATTACTAAAAGGCTTGTGCACAACTTTCAGCAAAGAAGGGCTAAATAGGAGAGTTGCTGAATCCTTACAGCCAGCAGCATGACGACTGACCTTATCTGAAGCCAGGATTCTGAAGGAAGCTATCACTTGCTCAGCCGTGTCTGTGTCTGCTGTTTCTCTGGTCATGAAGTCAATGAAGGACTGGAAAGTGACGGTTCCTTGCCCATTGGGGTCAACCAGAGACATGATTCGGGCAAACTCAGCTTCACCCTTTCACAGAATCCGAAACAAAAAAAAACGGTCACCGTAATATCAATCGCCAACAGCCTGTGTCTCTCATGAACCAGTAGGGACCAGTGGTTACAAAGCCTTTAAAGCATCTGCCTGACTTAGGATCATTAACGTCAGAGACAATCAAATCTGGGATCTTAAATGCCCATGCCTCTTTTGTCAAAAGGACTTGGTGCTTTTGAAAAATGTATTCTTTGTCTTAAATACATAGCATGTACCTTTCAATTAATTTTCTGCAACCTCTCCCCCCACCCACCCTTCCTCAATGCCTGTTTAACTCGTTTTAACTTAACACTTTGTTTTCCACCCCATCCTAAAACCACTGTAATTTAGGTACCGCACAGGGAGGTGAAACAATAGTCCAAGAAGCAGTGTACTTGCAGACCCAGTGAACTAAGAAGTAAGGGAAATAATTCTGAAAATTTCATGTCAAATATAGGACAGTTCAACTAAGGCTAGTCCTTTTTTCCACTAAACAGTGAATTCGGGGGGAAATTTTTAGAATAAAGAAGTGAAGGAAAGAAAATGCAACCCCCAAAGCTAGTTTATGATAATTACACAGCATCAAACTCATTAATCTTCATGCAGATAAAAAAGGAGAAAGAAAAAAAAATTAATAACTGTTAATTTCAACTTTTAAAGTTTCCTTAATTCAAAGAGCAATGCAGCAACCATAGAATATGATTCTCAAGTGTCTAGTTTTACTTTTAACTTCCTTTTTAACAATTTGAAAACAGAGAAAAAGCAAAAAACCAAACTAGTATCTCTAGTGTGAATTATATTATTAGTATTCTGTCTATTTAAATAAGCTTTAGTGTTGCTGTGGTTAATGTTATAAACTGTAAGCAGAATCAGTTGCCATCATTTCTTAAAATTCATACCAAATCATAACCCATTGAAATTAAGCAAGCTCTGAAATCATCATGGTCCATCAATCCATTCTTCCTCTATTGACCAAAACAATGTAAGAAATATAGAAGGGAAGGTTTGAAGAATCCAAGGTAATTTCCAGAGAGATGACGAGTTTAGACCATTGGCATATTGGATCCAGTGTATGAACGGTATTCATTGATATTGCCCAAGCAGGTGACCAGAACCATCATCAGTTTTAAAGGAGGAAGAAGTAACTAACATATTACACACAGGAAACAGACATTTTCACCACAAAAAGTAACATCAGGAAAGGTCAGGGGAGAGATAAGGGAGAGGAGGATGTGCATGAGACAAGAATACAGAGAACACAACCAGAGAAGACAAAGAGAAGGGCAAGGAGAAAAGTTTGTTACTACACTAGTCAAACTCAGGAGATGCTCAAGCTGCCTCCCTGATATGAAATGTCTTTGAAAGGTTCTGCATGGGATGCTGTAGTGACCAAAAGTATAGTTAAAAACAGTCTGAAAATAGTGTTTCACTGACTATTTAAAATATTCCACTCCAAGGCTAAGGTAGGTACAATATGAGAGCTGTCTGCTGACATATGGGAAATAAGTACAGGGATTTTCCTTCTGGCTGCAGGCTATCAAGACCTGGACTACAGCAAAGAGATGTGCATACTGGCTAAAAGGATGAGACTTGCAAGACTTACAAGGAGGTTGGTTGTATATATACTTCCTTGTATATAAGGAAGTTGCTCATTTTCCAGGCAGTAACATATCTGTGGCATCCCTGACTCAAAGCTGCATAAACATTAAATGGCATGATAGTAAGAAGGTAAATAAATGTTTCCTCTGTGTTGTGATACAATGTAGGAGAGAATTGTGTCATCCTAAATCAGGAGAGAGCAGTAGAGAGCTTGTATTGAGTCTGAGGAAATGAAAATTAGCAAGAGTCTGAGTGCAAGAAGCATAGGAGCTCCCCATAGTTATCTACTAAAGTCCAAATAAAACATCTCAAACCAAGTAAAAGAAACAACCTGAAAAATCTTTGGAAAACGCATAGAAAAATATGGTTCCAAGTGATGCTGACAGTCCATCTAATCCAATTGTCTTCCCAGAGGCAGGATGTTTTTAAAGCATTATGATCAATACATTGGAGTTTAAATCCACAACCTCTTTGGCTATTATTATATTGGCCTATCCGAAAACAGAACAATATCAGTTTCTTCTACCTGCAGGTCATTTCCAACCTGTCCTAGACTGATGAGGCAGGCTTTAAATTCATCAGAATGTAGATTGTCAGATTCATCCTAGCATCCCATCACAGGTCATGCATTTGGGAAGGTGAAAGGAAAGAAAGAAAAATCACAGATCAGGTTAGTTGGTTAGTACAGAACATTCTACTCTTGTATTAATAACCATGTTTTTACAGAAGTTCATGGAAATGTAACGTCAACATATTGGAATGAATTACCTAAAAGTGTACAACTTTTGCAGTTTCATGCTTTAAGTTTTTTTCTTAGTAGAAGAGGGTCCTTACTTCAGCTACAGAGTTAAAACTGTGCTTCCTCTACAGGTACTTTTTTAACATTTTTGCTTCCTTCATTTTCTATTGTCATACAGTGTGTGAGAGATGCAGTAAAAAGATCACTGAACCTGGGTAAAACATTTTTTCCCCACTCAATTACTGTTACTTCACTCTTGATCTGATAATATTACTTAACAACTGCATATGCATATCTCAAGAGAGAGTAGAACAAAACAATTGATTTCTTGTCTAGATCCAAAATGAATTTATAACTGACATAACTTATTTTCAGTTATCTGTCTTCTTTAATAATCTATCCAGTAAGGTTTTGCTTTGAAAACTGACTTTAAAAAAGCCCCATTGATTTCCAGGCTTAAATGGCTCCTAGTAACACCACATCAAACTGGATCATTGTTTTGAACCAATTTTTTTTTCCATTTTGCAGGTCAAGAAAGTCACACTATCTTCTTAAAAACAGACTGTCTCATCTTTTTCTTCCCGTTTGTACAAAATGCATCCTTATCAGAGGTGTACTTCAGATTGAGTTAACATGAATACAATTAAAGAGATGTTCCAAGATAAAAAATTATTACCCTTATTGATTTTACAGACTGACAGTTTGGAGAAGATCCAAGGTTTTCTGTCTGCTACATATTTGCCTGCTAGATGAATAATTTATTTTTTAAAATTTCTGTATAGTTATGCATAACTAAAATTATAGGAGTTTTAACAAATGCACTGGGTTTATTATTATAGTAATAGGATAAAGTGGTGCTTTATAAAGTTCATAATGCCATGCATTTTTGACATATCATGCTGTTATTATATTGACTCCCTCTGCATCAACCTCCACCAGCTCCATAAAAGGAAGATGAAAAATAACAGCGGGAAGTCAATGACAAGAGATAAAGCAAAGCTGCAAAGCTGGAGCAGCATTTAGTTAAAAGCCATCATAACAGTGAAGTTTTTTTCCTTTAATATTTCCATTTTACAGGATCATTCCTGCTATAAAGCATTCAAAATGGTTTATTTTATCATTCTGAAAATGTTAATCCAGGCTGCCTTGAAACTTTCAAAAAACATCCTGGAGACAGGCTACAGCAGGTCCCACCAGGAGCGAAGTCAGCTCATTTTACTATATTTCTAAAGCCGAAGATTTTACTGTGTGACTGCAAATAAAATGATATAAAAATGGGAGCTAGGAGCCAAATCCTGTGCCTCCATCTCCTCTGCCAGGCACTGGAAGAGGACTATTAGCTACTTGACTACACCAGGAGGGTGGGTGGTCAGTATGTGCACAAGCTCCCTAACCAGGCACACATGGCAGCGGTAGTGGTGCAACAGGTAGCGAAGGGCAGACAGGAGTGACAGAGGCCAGCACACCTACCAAGAAACCATTTTCTTTAGGAGAGGAGCACAATGGTTGTGCTGGAGCTCACAACCATCATCTGGTTAAGTGGGACTCCCCAGTAAGGTCCAAGTAGTTGTGCCACGTGCTATAGCAGGTTCTCATATTCTCATAGTGCTTTTTTTTAATCTGCGTCATATATGGCCTAAAAAGGCATCTTTGCCTTTGCAGTATATGAGAGTTTCATGGGATACTATGGTATTTTGCAATTAATGCATAGATCAAGCCCATGCAAGGGCTTTCTCATTGGGAAACTGTTCTTTATTTTTTGCAGACCAACATTAAGCACTGAAGCACTTTATATTAAGCACTTTATATTTATAAAGCATATAAATAACTTTGCCTTGTTCATCTTTTCCTGTCAATACAAAGTAAAACACTGAAATCCCCCTCCATCTTTCATTATTAGTCCCCAGAAATCTTATCCTTCCCCTTCGTGATTTATACGTGGCCTTATAAAACAAGTGAGCTTCTGAGTCAAAGTAATCCATTCTTAAATATGTCCTTCAGTTTCCTGAATGCTAATTGACCTACATAAGCCTGATCATGTGGTTACTTTAATAGGGAGCTGTTGTTCTTCTGTTAGTAGAATATAGGGTGGCATGATGCTATTGTTCTGCACAGCTCCCACTTAAAACCTGTAGTTTGCATAAAAATCCATAGTAGAATATATTAACAGCCATTAGGATATTACATGCAGAGTGGCTGTGGATATTTTATCACATACTTTGCAGTCTTATTTAGAATTTACTAAATATACTGAATCTGAAAAAGGAATTCCTGCATAAAAAGACTTCAAAACCAGTGACTGACAACATATCTGTGTTGGTGTCCCAATTTGTCTGCATACCATAATTCAGCTATGCACCATTTGGAACAGTTCTAAACTGCTTCTGTGATTCAGACATTGTGTCCCACTTTCTCTTTTTTTCCTCTATGCAGTCACATTAAGGAAGGAAATATACCAGCATTGCTAAAGATTTATATGTATACCTACAACTAGACTGTGCCTTCAGGCACAGCCTCCAGCAAGGAGGAGTGGGTAAGCAGCAGCATCCTCAGGAATAACCTGTGGGCTCCCAGCGTGCGCACACGCCTGTTGGAAACACAGGAGCCTAGAGGGCTGCCGCCTTGCCCCAAGGGAGATAGTGTATTACCGCTGCCTTCAACGAGGATGACTTGTAATGCTTTCTGTGCTACTACATCTCTGCTGGTGGATGCACGGAAAGAAACACAGCTCTTCCTGCCCTTGTAATTCTTACATGCATGGTGCTTACTTACTCACTGCATTTTGAGAATCAGGGGCATGTAGCCCCACCCCCCCCCAACCTTGTAAAATAACAAATAGTTTTCTTTCAAATATTCAACATGTAGAAGCCATTTAAAACAATTCACCCAATTATTTAGCTCTGTTTCAGAGGATTAACAATTGCAGAGTTAAGCCCCATAATGGATTATGAACTGTAAGATTATTTTTTTATATATATTCTTCCTGGGCAGGAAGGTAGGGGTTCCTTCCTCAGATTTATAAGCAAAGAAAGTTGTTTCTAGAAGCACTCCATAAAAGGTTGTTAGGTTTATGTGTACCAAAATACATTCTTTAAAATGGGGAAGGGAGCTACTCTGCATATTAGTACTCCGCTGACATCCTCAAGACACACTAAGAGTCAAACATTAAGATATGTCTTAAATTGGAGAAATGCCACAGAAGTCTGAGCTATAGCATGCATAAATGATTCTGTTGTAGTTAGGTATTTAAAGCCTACTCATCAGGGACAGTATTAATTTGGGGGATCTTTTCTGGCTATTCATCATTGTGAATAGCAGTCCAATTCTTTCAGTGTATTTTTTAAACTATGTCAGGCATTTGGAAATGCTGCTAAGCACAACAAAATTATTACATATACTGCTAATTCTGTCTGACATGGAGAAGCCAGTATTTTTCATGTTAGTGCTTACGTTCAGATGATCAAATTTCGTCTTAATTTCTATTTAAGGTAATTGAGACCATAAAAGAATCCATTACTGCCTTCTCTATCTAAATTCCAAGTTTAGAGTCTTCATTATTTTGTGTACCCCGAAGTAACCCTGAAGCACTCTAGGTTTCCTTTATTCACCTACACTAAATATTCGAGTGTGCAAGGACATAGGAAGGACATAAAAATGAAAAACAAGCCTGCCTCTCTCAAACACGTTTGTCCAATGTCTCCTTCTAGCCTGTGTAGATTGAGTCGCATCTGTCCATTAAATTACAGTGTAATTTAATCAGTATAAGCTCCACTTTTATCAGTATTTCCACTATCTGTCCCCTCCAGAAAGCCTGGCTGGATGGCTGAGTGGTTTTAGATCTTAACCTTCTTCCTTTCTTTAACTTGCATTATGCTACTAAGAACATAATTGTTGCACTGTGTCAGTGCAAAAGCCCTCCTAGACCAATTTCCCATGTCTGATGCTAAGGGGAGGAGTATACTAAAGGGGGCATATGGAAAACGGTCCTTCCCTTAACGTGATCCTTCCAGTCCTCTTTTTTTAGGGCCTTTGGATTTTATCTGTCATGGGGGAAGGCAAGGTCTGCAGCTAAACTTGCAGCCCAGGCCCAGGTTGTTGAGGCCATAGAAACTGATGAAGCATCCATCTCCTTCCACTACTGACCCAGCCACTCAGGCTTCCTGCAACTGAAGCAAGGGCAGAAGGGACACTGCCAGGAGCCGTGACTCATTACCGCCTGAAGAAAGCAGACAGCCAAGGATAGGCAAGGATCTAGGAGCTGGGAAGCACTTCTGTGTTGCATGTTACCGTCATAGCCCATCTCCAACCTGCCTGCAGCTGTGTGATATAAGTACCCTTTTCCAGGCCATACAACATTTCCTAAGGCCTTGCTCTGTTGTATCCTTCGGTATCTCAAAGTCTTACTGTATCTGCAAAGCCTAAAGATCCATAACAATAGGGCTGGTTAGTGTAGGATTTAGCTTCTCCCCTCAAGACCTTCTGAGGCACGAAGAGATGCCCATAATATCTCCTCAGCCACTGAACCAGCCCTGCTGCGAGCGTGGCAGAGAAATCATCTATGAACCACAAAGAAACAGGGATGCTAGAAATGGCCATCTAGTCTAAGACATACTAGGATTCAGTCACCTTGCTTGCTTATCATTAGGGAGCTGTCAAATCTTTGTGCAAAGTCCCTGGTTACCCTTAATAGGGTCTCTCAAATCCTGGCGTGTAATTTATCCAGGCCTGGTACTCTGGCTGCTTTTAATAGCTCTAATTGCTCAGTTATCTGCTCCAGTGCATTGGGAAAGACATTTAGTATGCTACTTCCTTCCACCCCAGGATATTTATCTCTGCTTCTGTGATGTTATCTTCTGCTTCCTTAGAAAATACAAAAAGGAATTATGCTGCACTAGAACCACATTAAGATTTTCCATAAAATCTGTTCCTGGTTCCTGTGTAGCTAACCTTTCCTATGCTTGTGTGTTTCTTCAGAAAGCAGAGGTTTGGCAGTTTTGCTTTTTCTTCTAAACAATTAAGGATATTCTAAAGAATATTTAGCAAACTATGGCTGTCAGCATCCAATGCACATCAAGTATAAGTCCAGGTATGGGTAACCATTTTGAGTAGGGCTGGACAAACAGATGTCAGTGAAAAGAAAGTGGCATTTTGCTACAGCCTGAAATGATTTGAAGGAGCCGACTCATGTGATAACAGAATATAAGTCGGGGGTTAAGCACAGTCTGCTAACTACAGGAATCTGTCCTGGGAAAAAACCAACAGCCTGGTGCTGCATTATGGTAATCTTTTTTCAGTATTTGAAATGTGAACTTGGTTTTGAAGGTGGGTTCATGTGAGCACAGAGCCAGCAGAGCTAACTCATGTATAGATTGTTCTCCAACTGGGAATGTCAGATTCCTGTCTGCATGTATTTTGCTATTGTGTCTATTAATAGCTATCTTTTTAACCTTCTATCCATCAATACTGTGTAACTTACAGAAGGAGTGAGTTAAGTTTCTTCACAACAGTGTTTTCATTCCTACTTTTTTATTCATCCATGATTAGACAACTGAAAGAAACCAGCCTCTTATTTCCCACATACAGCCAGAAAAATAAAGGATTTTCCTTGACAGCTGTCAGTGCCTCAGCTATATTCCCTACAAATCTATTTCTAGGGGGACAAGTTGTGAATCTAACTAAAAAAAACAAACCTGTAATCCAGATTACAGCTAAATTTAATGAGATGGAAATGGCTGGCAAGTACATAGAACACCCTGCACTGCTTTAAAATAAAGGGGCACATTATTTTCCAAAACACACAGATTTATCCAGTTCTGCCTGTTATTTGAACAACTACTCAACCATATTAGCAGAACTATAATTCTGCAATACATTTAAAGAGTAAATATTAATCTTTAATGTATCTGTACAATGCTATGATTTCATAAGGCTGTAAATTCTTTGTTAACAGATCTTTTTTGCTGTTTTAAAAAGAGCTCATTGCTACTGCATTTGCAGTTTTTTAAAAGGCTTACATTTGGAATGAAAAGAACTTGGTTTGGGGAACAATAAATTTTGCTAGTTGAGAAAAAGCAGGAGTACTGTACCCTGTCAAAATGATTGAATGATGCTCTGAAGTCATTCATTTGTTCCTGGGTGATACCCTTGGCATCTCTTGTGAGGATCTGAGTCTCAACCTCATTGATAGTTCGAGCAATGGTGGTAAGTAGGAGCTCCCATCCAACACGGATGTGCTATGAGAGAGAAAATACTGATTTATTAAAGAACCAAATACATTCTTCTAGGAGTATAAAAAGTACAGTAAGCAAAAAATCAGCTCTAAATATTTATGTGATGCCTTTTCCATACCACTAACTCTGTATTATGACCAAGGATCATTAAAAATAAAAATTACCTTCAGAAAAATATGGAACTGGTTTCTAAATGGGTACTTCTTCACCAAAAGTAAAAATAAGTGAAAATAAAACAAGTCTTATGAGATTATCAGAAAGTCTGCCAAATTCCATCCTCTGTTGCTGTCTCTTCAGTTCAGGGAAGGTAGTTATATGGCAGAAGAGGGCAGAATAAACTAACAAGTGCAAAAGGGAGTAAATGGCTACCTCCATAGTATAGTTGGTGTGCTTGTTGTCAAACACCAGGGCTTCTTGTATAAGCTGATGATCTCCTTCCAGTTTGTCAATGTTGTGTTTATAATTAATGATATTGTGCTCATATTGCTTCAGCTGATTCATCTGGTCCTCCAAAGGCCCTGTCATTTCAATGGAGCTGCGGGCAATTTCCTGTCAAAAGAAACAAAGACACCCCCCCCCCCCAGCCCCGCAAAATTTAACATTCAAATTTTCTAATTTGACCAACGTTCAGATAAGTATGTAATATTTTCATACTAAGAAACAATACTAATAGAACTTTCATACAGTGGAGACAAGAAATTTTGCTACAGAAAATACATTTCAAAAGAAATGTGGCATATTTATTTCTGGAATTAGTACTGAGACCCCAGTGATCCTGGTATCTTTCCTCTACAGAAATCAGAAGCTAAATAGAAATTGTTTAGTGGTGGATTTTTCAAAGCCACATCTCCTTCGCATCAAGATAGCACTTGTACAAGCTTCCACTGTTTTAAAAATCATCTTAACAGGTGCTAAATACTTCAGGATCAAACAGCTGAACTATCATGGAAATTGCTGTTGTCCTGTATATAAAGCTGAGAGAAAAAATTTTAAACCACTTTGTTCATCAGCTTCTGCGTGAGGGTCTGACACTCACCTCCATCTTGGTCTGGATCCATGGCCCAATGACATTGGCCTGAGCAGCAAACTGGCGACGCAAGCGCTCGTTGGCATGCTGGCGGGCTAGCTCCTCCTGCAAGGATTGATCCCTCTGAGGCACCAGCTGCTTCACCTGTTACAGTGGGAAATCGCTGAGTGTGAGTAGGCACAATTGTATAGTTTAAAAACAAATGGAAGAAATAAATCTACAGTTACTAATTTTTTCTTATTGGTCTGAAGGTTGATATCAGAAGGACAAGCCAGAAACATGATCACTATTTACCAATTCTGTGCTAACATAAGAAATTGCTAATATGGTCTTAGGCAGCCTGACCAGAGAGACTGACGTGGAGAGAGAAGAAATTCTCACCTCTGAATGGATCCAAGTGCAAGACAATTATTTAACTTGGACTGCTATTAGAACAGTTACTTTGTTTTTCTTTTGAAACACAGGTGATTTTTCAATCTCTAAGTAATTGTGCTAAGAATAGTTGGGGCAAAACATTTCATTCAAGCACAGCCATTACGGTAGGATAACATGAGACACATTCTGTCCATCATGTATATCTGAAGGTCTCTAATACGCTGCAAATGCTTTTTTTTTGCTTACCCTTCTGGATTGCCCCGGGAGATTCTGAATTTAGTCCTTATTGCTTGGTTTTTATAACCCATTGAGGGTGTGTAAGTTTATATATTTGGTAAATTCATACATTCTACACAATCATTTACCTTCAGCATAGTATCTGTCTTGGTTCCTAATGAAATAAAGTTTGTGTGATTGCTCAAGGAGCCTCTCTTTAATCCCTCCTCAGTAATATCTTAAGGTAATTGCCAATTTCAGTGTAACTGGACAGAACATTAATGGTCCCAAAGATGCTAGTTTTTTACAACATTTGTGAAAAGCAGCAGCTGGGTAAAAAAGACACATAAACTACTGTTTATATTGAGAGAAAGAATGCAATAATTTTCTCTTCTTCTCATGGCACCCCCTGGCCCATCCACTGGCCAGACACCAGCTCTGCAGTAGCCCCAACACATGCTTCTCTTGCCCTGCCAAAAAGGACTTAGATAATGTTGAGTGATGGGAGCAAGGGATATTGTGAAGTGAGCCTAGCAAACATAAGAGAGAGCATTAGATACTGTAGAAAGTTCATTCTGGCATCGGGTTATCTAGATTAATTTACAGATTTATTGTAAAGTTCTCTGAATATTCTCAGTATTCCTAAACTTGAATACTATGTTACCCCGTCCTTTATGTATTTAGCACACATTACCTTTTCCCACTTGCTACGAATCTCTTCCACAGTAACAGTGCTGTAAGGATTGCTTGCGCTTATTCTCATGCTGTAACTCTGAATAACTTTTTCAACTTCATTCTGGATTGACAGTATGGCCTGTCTTTCACCATCTGCCTCTGGCAAAGTAGCTTTAAATTGATCATGTGCAGAGATTAAACTCTAAAATCAGAAACAGAGAGGGAAAGCATGAAAACTTTAATGTTTCTTCCAATATCTGGAACATCTGCTGTAAATAAGCACAGTTCCTCTCTCAGCCTCTCAAACACCCTGTCTACATGTATCTGTAGATACAAGAAATAATACATGTAGATACATTCATGAAACAGCCTCGTTGACTTTATCAGGACCATTGCTTCTTCCATGATGTCTGGAATATGCTTTCATACCAATGAGAAACCCTATTTATAATAGAGCAGACATTGCCTATCACAAAGAAAACGTCAAGACAGATATGGGAGGTTTTTTTGTTACACGTGTTCTACTCTCTAAGAAGGAAAAGCTTCCTTTCTTGTTTTCCCTATGTCTGTAAGCCAAAAAATAGACAATGATTTACCTGAATTTCCTCTATGCTATGAACAATAAACATGTCCTGTAGGTCTTCCATAGCACCTTCCATCCAGTTGTTGAAAGGAGCAGCTCTTTTGGCAAACTCCAGGTGAAGCTGATCAATTGTTTCGAGCAATTTCTCTGTCCTCTGTACAGGTTGGGAAAGGTACATTCCTTCGTTAGTAGGGCAAGACCTAACTGTACATACATACCCACCCATGCACAAAGTCATGCCTCATCTTTTCAAAAGCAATTGATTGTATGGTTGACTGATTTCACCACCTGCTTTAAGGGTTCTTACTCAAGGCAATAGGACTAATTGCAGTAAAGATACTCATATCCAACATGTTAAAAAGAGTATATGCCTTTGAAGGATAACAGGTGAAATTGCTCACTACTGATATTTTAAGTATTTTTGTTATTGTGATCTATCGCAAATCAATTAAAATCTGCTAATCTTGCTTTAGTAATTTCTTTTAAGTATAAAAAGGAAGAGTTAAACATATGTTTTCCACCTTGGCATACATGGGTGCGACTTCCTCTTTTCTTAAGGAACAAGATTTTGGAAAGTATCTCAGTGCTTTGGAATACTTGCTACCAAAAAAATTAATGAGTGCTGGCCATTATCCCGTATCTCATCTGATTAAGCTCAGACAAGTATGAAAAGGTAAGCACCTAATGGCTTTTGTTATTCTTGCTGGACATCAAATTCCCTAAGAGTGGTACTATAAACCACATGCCATTTGTTGCTGCTTTAGAACTGTCCTTGGCAGCTGAGTACTGTCAAGTCTGCTCTGAGCAATTCAATCTCTTTGCAAATGAAACCACACTAAAATGAAAAGGAGATCTGAGGAAAGGGTTTGTTGCTGTTTGGATTCCAAAGTGGATGCTCAACGGCACTGTTTCTAGATCTGAAACGAACGGTTCATTCCCCACTTCCTGCCTCAGCTCAGCTGCTGATCATTGTTATATGGTTTACCTCCAGTGCCTCTCTCCTTTTCTGAGTAAGTGTTCCCAGGCTGTCCCATTGGTCACATATCTTTTGGCATCTATCATTGACACTTGCAGCGTCATGGTAGTCCAGTTCACTAAGAAAGAATGAAGACAAAAATCTGCGTGACTTTCTGAAAGACAGGAGCAGTTGCGTTGTTCACACTCTTCCACTGGCCCTCAGTAATTCTTCCCCTCTTTTTTGCAATATTTCTCCTCTAGGTAAGCAAGTGTTGCAGTATAGACATGTGTGATCTAGATGTTTCAAGAAGCACAGTACAGAAACAGGATCAAGCTCCTCTGTTGTGAGAAAAATCAAGTATCCATCTGTGACATCCAGGTATTAAAGACAAATAAGATGTCTAACCATCTTTGTCTCAGCTATTCCTGTGGCACAAGCAATTTGATCTCCTGAAGACCAGAATGCTTCAGTCTGGGGCTTTATCAAGTTTCTGAAGACTGGTACAGTTTAAAATTAATTAGCCTGAAATATACGTTTCGATTTAAATAATCTAATGATCCTTTCCAGCTTCATATGGTCTGAAATTATTTAACTGAGAAACAGACCTCAGGTTGCATTCAAAGCATAATCTCTCTCTCACAGGCCTGGCAATACTAATAGGGGCTGCTCAGATATGGGGCACAGAGAAAAATTTTCATCTTCCTCTCCAGAAACTCCTCACAGAGCTACACGCTAGAACTGGCTGGGTGAGAGAGCAGGGATCTCCAGACCCACGTATGCCACCAGCATGAATCAGTGCACCCAGAAAGGATGTAGCAGTTAGCATTGCTTTTTCACCTGCTTAATAGGCTTATGTTATCCTGCCAGAAAGCAACTTACTATTCTGCCTAAGACTGGAATAACTTTTTAAGGCTCTGTCCTGAGATTCTGCACTGAGTCTATCTCAAATAGAATTTTTTATCTCAGTGACAGATAATCCCCTTGGTTCTGCTGCAGCCACCATGACCATAATAAAATACATGTGTTTGGCACTTTGGAAGCTCACTTTTATTGGTGTATCATCATCCACTGAATTTAGCTCTTGGCTGCTCCTTGAGGACACTTTGCCCAGTACTAAACATTGCAGAGTGTGATTATGTGACAGCATGGCAGTATGAAGCTAAGGTTTACTTTAAGGCTTGAACAAGACTTTAAATGCAGATAGAATTTGTTTCCTTCTTTTGAGAATTCTTCTCTAGGCAATTGGTAAGAGGAATGTACAGATCACTCCACCAGTAACTTAGAGAATCAGAGGACAAAATGAGAACAGAGGTAGCTTTCCTCTGTGAAGCCACACTGTAGGCCAGGGGCAGTGTTCATGCTTCCTCCTCTAAGCTCAGTCAGAGCAATCTGGTTCAGGATAAAGTTGAGAAGTATATGAACTATTCTGTTTAAAAGAGGCTTCACATGTGCTGCAATCAATTGACTGTTGAAAGTGAAGAATGGTAAAACAAGTAAAAAATAAAATGCCATAACAATTTAAAAAAATAACAAAACCAACCCAAAATTGTGAAAGCAGAACTGTTACATGTAAGGAGGAAGCTGCCAGCAAGTCACACTATACAAGGGCTTCTTAACTCAAAAACTTGCTACCTCCTTGAGAGCAAGCCTTTTTCTTAGCCTTCAAGGGAAAAGCCATCTATCTATTAAGAAATTTTAAGTTGGAAGCATGGAGTTTTGGATGAAACAGGCTGAGATATATTTTGCTGCTATGAGTTTTTGGCTGGAAGTTGGGTTTTGTTGTTATAGCATATTGAGATTATTAGATGATGTTCCTGTGTGAGCTGTGAGCTCACCAAGTGGATGGGATGTGGAGATTCATATTCTGGTCTCTTCGCATACCAAATCTAATATACCAGAATATGGACAGGGTATTTTTCCAGATACTCCAGGTCACATCCCTGTGAGTACTCCAAATTTCATTTTTGCTTCAATGGATCACTTATCTCCTTTTGTCGATTATGATAAGGGCAGGTGTCCTTCCATGAAAGTGAGGGACTGATTGTACCAGCTCTGGTCAAAGTCCTGGAAGGTAATGTGCAACGTTCCTCCACCGGCTCTGCCAGGGAGGTTCAGTCATTCCCCATAAGATCTCTGCTATCCTATTTCTTCCAGGGGTATGTGCTGTGGACAAATAGGTAGGAGAATAATATTATCAAAACAACTTTTAAAA